>NC_136060.1:395503686-395838686 GCF_964261635.1 Lissotriton helveticus | reverse complement strand
GGCTTCTGGTGTTCTATGTCCCGCTGCTATGGCTGCTCCAGGTCGGGGAGGTTTCCTTCTATATTTCTTTCCTTCCTCTTGCTTTTGGGGGCCTGACCCCTCTACCCCCTTGGGTTTGGGACTCTCTGGTCCTGCCTTACCCTTGTTCTTGGGGGGGTGGATGCCCTCTTGGCTGGGGTGGGTGGGGTTTGGTCGTTCCTGCCTGTTGGGACTGTATTTCCTCCCTTTTTTCAGGGGGTGGTTGTAGGCCTGCTAGGTGTGACATGACTTTGACGCAGGTTTCTGCTTTCCGGGTGAGAGGTGAGGGATGGCTGTCTAGGTGGTTGGGTGGCTGCTCAGGGCTCTGCTCTGTTCTTCCTTTCTTCCTGTCCTTGGACACTGCGGTGTTGCACTCCTTGTATGGGGTTTTCTTTTTGCATGGGGTTTTCTTTTTGTATGCTCTTTTGCACACTGTTCCCCTGCTCCCAGTTTTTTATTGGTGGTTCTGCATTGTGGTGCAGAAAAGTTCTCCAAAGAAAACTAACGTGGGCACGCCGGGGCTGGTCTTATGTGACCTCGCTGACGTCACGTGCATGGATGACGCCTGGACAGAGTCGCGTGATGTCGCCTCGGTGCGCAGGGATGCTGTGGCAAAAAGTTTCCGGATCCAGTCTCACGCCTAGGAATAATTCTACGTGAAGGAATCTGAGGCTAGAATCTTCTCTACCAGATAAATCGTTACCGAAGGTAAGTAACTCGTACATTAGAATGAAGTTCAACTGATTGCACGCAGAATAGATTTCATATTCCAAAAATATAGGTAATAGTTCGAGGATTTGATTTCTCTAGTTTTCATAACACATCACCCATACACAAGTAATAGTTTTTAGAACATAATTACCAACATTTGAATAGATTTCGCAATTTACATTATGAAAAGCATGTAATATAAAAATACAAGGTATATTTCAGAAACATTTGGTAAAGGTTGCCTTCATTTCTGCCCATCAATATCTATATAGTTTGCAACTGGACATGACCACTCTCACTAGCATGACAGATGAGGCAATTTAGAGATTAACATGGTTTACCATCTAAACGGAGTTCCTCAAGCGTTCTTCTGAAATCTTTGCGGTGGGACCAGGGACAGACCCTACAAACTCAACTCAGTGCAATGTCAGACCAGGTGGGAGAGACCTGCTTGGGCAGGGTCCTGGGGATTCTTATCCTTACCCCCTTACCTCCCCCCCACACACTTCCCCTCTGCAGTCCACTCATTGGGGAGGCCCGTTATGGGCAAGTGCCCCCATCAGAGCGGGTCCCAATAGTCTGCTACTCTAACCAGATCTACAGCCAAGAATCTTTGGAAGCAATGCATACAGGAAGCCTGCTGTTTATCCGTTCATTAACAAATGACCCAGACAAAAAAACAGCACAGGAAGAATAGCTACTATATCCGTAACCCCTGAGCAGAACAGCCAACAAAGAAACGTAATCATGAAGGGGCCACCTCAACTCCAGTGGCCTACATAGAATCTGTGCCACGGGGGTAATTTGCGAAAGGACAGGATGGAGACGGGGGTGCAGCGCACACATTTCTTCTCATTGCCCTTCATAGTCCCACAGAACTCTTCCTTGGTGCAGAAAGAGAAGGTATGATCTCTTGGGCAAGGCCTATGGCTCTCACAGGATCCTTGCTAGAGGCAACAAGGCGCCAAACAAAAAAACTAATTCTGGTTTTTTGCAGCAGTGCTTTTCAAAATGCAGATTACTGGACCACTAGGTGAAAGTTCAGCAGCTCAGCCGGGGTACACACCACCTCCCCCACACTACTTCCCTCAAGAAAAGGATCTTCAGCATTGGACAAGGTCACTAGAGCTACTGGCCACAGCTTTGACGGGTCAGCTCACCAGAAGGGGGTCACTATACCTGTCCATCGCACTAATCCTCCAAATCGCAACTCCTGAGAGGTAGAGGGGTTAGCCTTGAAGGAAGTCTGGCTGATATTTCCGACTTTGTTCAAGGTCAATTCAAAACAGAGCACTTGTGGCTGATCTTAGCAGGCAACTGCCACCTCGAAGTTCAAAACACTAGATGTCCATTTCATAATACGTGAAGCAGGGAACACTTGTGGTCTTGGCACAGGTTGTGTGATTTCATAGAAAAACGATTTTATGGAATACCAGTAGTGAGAAACCCTTTCATCTAAACTGTTAAATGGAAATTTTCAGAATGAATAGCATTTACCTTTTTGTAGAAAACAATTAATAGAATGTCTTTTTGGTCGAATTTGGTTTCCTGAAGCTTATTTTTTAGGTGTAAATGCAATGGTTGTAGGTCTAACTTTCAGAAACCTTTTTGTCAGATATTGATTTCAGTGCTTTGAAAGCATCAGAAGTAATTGTTTGAGATTTACATAGGAAATAATGTCCCCTGAAGTAATTTGTTGACCCATCACTACCTGTAAACACCATCTATCGCTGACTCTCTCAAACTCTAAACACCATAAATCCCTGGCCCTTAAAGCCCCTCACCACATCTGAACTACACATCCCTGAAGCATAAAAGCCCTTTCTACCCCAAAAATCCATTGGCCCTGAACCATAAAATCACTCACTACCCCAATTCTACCTTTGCTTGAATCCTAAAATCCTCTTTCTAAGCCTAAACCCCACCCATCCCATACCCCTTAAAACACCTCCGCACACCCAAACGCCAGCCATCCTTGAACACTGAAAAACCCTTAACACCCTAAAACACCAGCCATTCAGGACTAATACGAACTCTTAAACTTAAATTACTCCTCCCTGAACCCTAAAAATCCCTTTTTACATCTAAACTCCACTCACCTCTGAATCCTTAAAACTTCTCACCAATCCTGAACTCTAAAAACACTTCACCACCTCAACCACCACCACCACCCATATTTAAACCTTAAATCTTTGTCAGCCCTAAAGTCCACCTATCCATTAACCCTAAAACCCAACACCCTTGCACACCACCCATACCCAAAACCTAAAAATAACTTGCACACCTAAACACCACTCATCCACGAACCCAAAAAAACCCTCACCACCCAAACACTCCACCCACCTCTGAACGATAAAAACCCTATCTGAAAGAAACAGGTTAGTATTAGATTCCTTACCTTAGAATATCCCCAGGCGTCAGTCTGGATCCGGAAACTTTTGCGTAGCAGTACCCCTGCGCGTCGGTAGGCGTCGTCTGCAGGCGTCCCCTGCGGCTCCGCGTCGTCGGCGTCGTGCGCCGTGATGACGTCGCTGGAGTATATAGACGCCGCCTCCGCGCGCTGACGTCAGTTCTTCTTTTTTCCGCGCCAGTTAGCGCAGATCCGAAGAGCAGTACTCCGGTCTTTTGACCAAGTTTTTTGTTAACTGATTGATCTTTACGGTGCCGGTAGGATGCCCGGTTTCAAGAGTTGTGACGAGTGCGACCGCATGATGTCGGTCACCGACCACCATCGACTCTGCCTCCGGTGTCTGGGCGCGGACCACGACGTGGAGTCCTGCGTCGACTGTCGGGCCTTGACTGGAAAAGCTAGGCGGGAGCGGTCCCGCAAGCTTCTCGAACTCCGGTTGTCGGCCCCGCGTCGAGAGCGGTCCCGGTCCGGTCGGAGGTCGAGGGAGCGGTCGAGGGAGCGGTCGCGGAGCCGCCATGGGCGCTCCGGGAGTCGCCACCATTCCTCCGGCTCGTCAGGTAAGCACAAGAAGTCGGGGCGTCGCCATCGCACCCCCGACTCCCCCCGACGCCCGCGTGCTGCGGCCGGGGGCTCGGGTGACCCCACCCCCGCGGTCCCGCATGGGTCGCCGACGCCGTCTACCCCACACCTGTCGGTCCCTGGGGAAGGCGCGTCGCGTGAGGAGATCGAGGCCTTCCTCATTGCTATGAGGGCGAGGTCTTCTCCGGCGGGGCCTTCGGCGCCTGCGGGCCCGTCGGTCCCGTCTGGGGGCCCGAGCGGTTCGGGTGCTCCTGCCCCGGCGCCGCCGGTGGCTCCGGCCCCGGCGCCGCTGGTTCCCTCTGGTTCGTCGCCGGCTGGTCTCCCGGCCTCTCCGGCGTCGGTTCCTGTGGGCCAGCCCATGGTACCGCCCCCGCGTGGTGCAGCGACTCCGCCGTCGGCTCCGGCCGGCGTCGGGTCCCCGGCACCGACGCCGCGCGGCGCCACCCCCCTTTCCTCCCCGACTCCGGACTCGGAGCCGGACCGGCGTCGGCCGACGCCGGACCCGACGCCGATGGGGCCCGTTGACCCCGATGTCTATATCGTCGACCCAGAATATGGGTATGACGAGGAGGAGTATGGAGAGGGTTGGGAGGGGTCTGAGGACCCTCTATCCCGTGCCTGCCAGTACGATGTGGACTGGGTAGGTGATCTGGGTGATGCCAGTGGCCTGGACGAGTCGCCCAACCCTGGGTTTGTCTCTCCGTCCCCTGTGGCGTCCGAGGCGGGTGCTGCCTATTCGGTGGTCCTGATGAGGGCTGCCAAGGCCTTACACCTTGAGCTCCCCGTCGCGAAGGTCAAACCGAATATCCTGACGGAAGTTTTTAAACCGCAGTCATGCCCCCAGGAGCCTCTGCTGCCGTTTAATGAGGCCCTGACGGATGTCCTTCTGGGCACCTGGTCCAGGCCCGCCTCTGGTGCGCCGGTTGACCGGAACGTTGCCAGGCGTCACCGTCCCTGCGCGGACGACCCTGCCTTCCTGTCCACCCATCCCTCCCCGGAGAGTCTGGTGATCCAGGCCTCCACTTCGCAGTCCGCATTTCCGTCGGCTCCGCCCGACCGGGAATCAAAGAGGTACGACCAATTCGGAAAGAAAGTGTTTTCCTCTTTGAGTGCTGGGCTGCGGTCTTGTAACACCGCGTGCCTCTTGGGCCGCTACACCCACTCCCTGTGGGATACGGTCGAGGAGTGTTTGCCGCAATGCCCCCAGGAAGTGCGGGACAAGCTCACCCGGGCCTTTGTTGAAGGCCGGGATGCGGCGCGGTACTCGATCCGTTGTGGTCTGGACACCACGGACTCACTGGGACGGGCCATGTCCACTACGGTGGCGATTCGTCGCCATGCCTGGCTGAGATCTGCCAACTTCTCACCAGACGTCCAAAATACGCTTATGGACATGCCATTTGATGGCAGTCGCCTATTTGGTGACAAAGCGGACCACGCGCTGGAGCGCTTCAAGGACTCCAGGGTCACGGCCAAGTCCTTGGGTCTCTCGACCCAGACCCAGCGCCAGCAGACGGGTTCGTTTCGGCCCTTTCGTGGCCAAGGGAGAGGAGGTCCCACACGTGCTGCCAGCCACGCGGCGCAGAGCGCTCCCCAGCGCGGTGGCGCCCGTGGTTTCCGCCGTGGTGGCGGTAGAGGCCAGCGTCGTGGTCAGTCCACGCCTCCCTCCGCTGCGGCATCCAAGCCTTCCTAGTCCGAGCTTTCGGGCTCACGTGACGCCAGTGGGTGGCAGGGTTCGCCATCACCACTCCCGCTGGCGCGCGATAACATCGGACAGGTGGGTGCTGCAGCTTGTCCGAAGGGGCTATGCCCTCCCCTTCGAGTCCACTCCTCCAGCCAATGTCCCCTGAAGTAATTTGTTGACCCATCACTACCTGTAAACACCATCTATCGCTGACTCTCTCAAACTCTAAACACCATAAATCCCTGGCCCTTAAAGCCCCTCACCACATCTGAACTACACATCCCTGAAGCATAAAAGCCCTTTCTACCCCAAAAATCCATTGGCCCTGAACCATAAAATCACTCACTACCCCAATTCTACCTTTGCTTGAATCCTAAAATCCTCTTTCTAAGCCTAAACCCCACCCATCCCATACCCCTTAAAACACCTCCGCACACCCAAACGCCAGCCATCCTTGAACACTGAAAAACCCTTAACACCCTAAAACACCAGCCATTCAGGACTAATACGAACTCTTAAACTTAAATTACTCCTCCCTGAACCCTAAAAATCCCTTTTTACATCTAAACTCCACTCACCTCTGAATCCTTAAAACTTCTCACCAATCCTGAACTCTAAAAACACTTCACCACCTCAACCACCACCACCACCCATATTTAAACCTTAAATCTTTGTCAGCCCTAAAGTCCACCTATCCATTAACCCTAAAACCCAACACCCTTGCACACCACCCATACCCAAAACCTAAAAATAACTTGCACACCTAAACACCACTCATCCACGAACCCAAAAAAACCCTCACCACCCAAACACTCCACCCACCTCTGAACGATAAAAACCCTTTCTATGCCCGAACTCCAATTATTTGACTCCTAAAAACCCCTCATCATGCAACACATTACCCATCCCTGAACCCAATGACTCAGCAGTGGCCCTAAACTCCACCCAAGTTTAATTAACTGGATTTTTCCTTACAATTATTTCTTTTAAATGTTTCCTTTCATTTTAGATTTTTTTTTTCTTTCCTTACACTTTTTTTCCCCATGATTTGGGACACATCACTTGGCACCATGTTTCTTTGGATTATTCCTGATTCTTCAGAACAATTAGGCAAGATCTTGAAAGCTTATCTGTATACATAGGTTATACCAACTAGTGTAGCAATACTTCCCTGACTTAAATGTGACCTGTGAAGCAATGTGTGGCAGAGTTACAGTATCCACCTTTGTATGTGCTATTTATGGTTGGTGAAACTAACCAAAAAGAAGTGAAGAATTGAACAGGCTCCAAGGCAAAAATAGTTAGCATGATTGGTGGTGTATCTAGTTTCAAAGATTGAGTGTATTTGTAAACAGCACTTAGAACACTTGCTTTATGCACATAATGATGACCGTAATGTTGAAAATAGAACATGGGGTCATAACAATGTACCATCATACAATCATCAGAGGAAAACACAGTTGAATGCTCTAGGTCTTCTAGCATTTCATGCATTGTATCAGTGTCCCAATTGTCAAACAGTACTAGGGGTAATGACATAATTCTGGGAAAGTTTGAACTTATATGGAACTTGTAAAAGCTCAGTTTGACCATATACATCGTACAATTCCCTATCCCACACAATCCCCTCAGGAACTGGAACTGCTGTAATATTCACCAGGGAAAGGTTTCTCCGTTCAGTGTGATGATGCATGTGGCTTAAGTACCAAGTTCACCAGATGTACTGCACAGCGTTCTGGAAGATAGTTTCTGTTTAGCAGCAAGAAAGATGGTCACCAAACCAATCCAGAGGACCGGGAAATGTAACCAAATTGTAATCCAAAAGGATAAACAAAATGTCCTTTTCAGTCAAAGATAGAAAACATGCACTTTCTGCCTGAAAGGCAGAGGCAGCGGTTGTGGTGGTGGATCTGATGCGTTGAAAGTGAAGTCATGAAAGTTGTTAAAGTATCAGTCCCAGAAGCAGTTCTATCTATCTCTGGAAGCTTCTCATGTGTTGTAGAACTGGGAGATGACTCAATCTCTTGTATATAGACCGTGTTCTTCTCAAGTTTTAGAATTGAAATCTGTTTCTGTACAATTGTTGTAGTTGTAACAAGTAGAAGAACTACTTTGTTGTTGATTGTTAGCCCTCATTGGAGAAAGACTTCAGTCATCAAAGCTTCCATCTGAACTTCCTGTATTGCAGCGAGAGGAGGCAGGTAGCTACCCAGGAGACCACGTGGCTTACTGTTGGTAATCGGCCACATAGTGGTTTGATCAGATCAATTGAGGCAATTAGGATTGCTCACTTTTTTTTGTCCACAATTTTCCCCTGACCAGATCCCAAACCTTCGGGACCCTGCCAGGCCTTGCCCGGGACTACCTTCACTTATCCAGTGGTGGTGTGTTTTACTTGGATGTTCCTTTGTTTGTTCCAGAATTCGTTCAGTTCCTGTAAAATAGGCAAACATTTCCTGATGTCAAATGGTGTTTCTGCCGCCACTGTGCCAGGATTGTCGAGGTCTGGGACTCACATCTTTAACTCAAACAGGATTTCATAGGGGGTCTGATCACCCAGGGATTTTCTCAGCATGTAGTTGAGTGCCCTCTGGACCCCATATAGGTGGTGGCCCCAACTGTGGCCAGAGCCTAGTACCCTTGCTGTTAAAGACTGTTTTAAGTCAGTTTTTCCTCTACACAACCGCACATCCTGCTGGATGGTATGGAGATTTAAAAAAAACATGGTGACACCCAAACTTTCCTAGGCCCCTTTGTAGGCCATTGAGCTAAACATCAGACTCTGTATGAATGTAATGTGCCTACTGCGTATGTCCCGATGAAGGCTCGCAGATTCTTTGTCAGTTTGGCCATCAGATGACTGCTGTGGCCATACCCACAGGAATCCACTGCTACCAAGATGTACTTGCAAGCCACATCTAGTGGCAGAGTGCCGCAATGGTCATGAAAGACAAAAGCAAATGGCTTATTTGAAATCAGTGGAGGTGTCTGAGGTGGACATGCTACAGTGGAACCCTTCATCTGCTGGCAGATGTCACATTTAAGGACAAAGTCCTTTGTCCGTTTGTAAAGACCTGGCCACCAATAGTGTTGCTGCAGTATTGACATTGTTGCAGCCACCCCGCATGTGCAGAAACCAGACCCTCTTGTGCAGCTATTATCAACCCCAGTCTGTGATCAGTGTTTGGTATTACTCTATCCACCACTCAAGGAATGTGAGCATAATGGTATGTTTTGTGCATCTAACTTGTAGGGGTACTGGGGTGGAAAGCCTTTAGGCAGCTGGATGCCATTGCAACATAAATGCATGACTTAATGTGTGCATTACATGGGTCCATAGCAAGCAATCTTTCAGCTTTGCCACTTTTCCCCACAGCAACTTGTGCTTTATTGTGCAGCCCTTTGAATCCATTTTGACTCCAGTAGTGTAGGTATCCATTATAGGACGGGACACAGTGGTACGAATAACAGTCTAAGTGTGGGTAATATCTGCTAAAACGCCAGAATCACTATACTTCCTAATTGTTCCCTTGCCAGCACTGGAATACAGCCCTCGCTTACTTTCCTAATCAGACCTCCATCTTTTTCTACTCCAGTTACAGTTCTCTCATCACTTTCTTGTGCACAATTGCTTTTTATGCTACTATTTGGTACCAGTTCTTGGGCCCCTTAGAATCTGCACTTTTAAATGAAGTTCTTAACATTTTATATAGTCGCCACTCCTGACCTTCCCATACTGTGCACTCATGGTGTTTTCTACTCGGTTCACTAAATTACATTGATACTGTCAAACAACAATCTCTTGCAGCTTTGAGAAAGGCCCGGCGATACACGTGTCGGCTGCTGCAGTCTGAATAAATAAGGATGTAACCGACATGTTTGTTCAAGATGAAAACATAAAAATATTTCTTCTAAAACTGATATAAACCAAATGGGATTCTTTGTTGACTAGCATAGCACATTCCAATTGATGAGTAAATGCTCAACTCATCAGGGAACAGTGTTGAAGTGCCATTGACAGGGAGGCCTTTGCTGTGGTTTGGTCCCTAAAGGAGCGGAGACCCTACCTGTTTGGGACTCAATTCCTAATCCAAACTGACCTCAGACCTCTCAAATGGCTAATGCAAATAAAAGGTGAAAATCCCAAACTGTTGAAGTGGTCCATCTCTGTACAGGGAATAGACTCTACATTGGAACCCATACCTGGGACTGACTATGCCAATGCAGATGGACTTTCCATGTTCTACTTCGACAATGAAGACTCTTGGGAAAGGTTAGCCTCATCCTCTTTTGTTTGGAGAGGGTTATGTATAGGAAAGCGTCCCTTTTTGCCTGGTTACCAGATACATGATGCCAACTTGACTGACTGTGACCTGGGTACCTGCCAATCCGGTTCCCAAGACCTGGGTTCTATCCCAAAACTGTACTTTTGTCTTTACAATTGGCACCCCTTTAGGCCACATGCAAGTCCCTTGTGACTAGAGAGGGCCTCTGAGGGTTGCAGCATGTAGTATGCCACCCCCCAAAGACCTTTCACATGAATACCCACACACTGCCGTTGCACGCTGAGCGTTTTGGTGCAGACTAAAATGAAGTCAACATTGCACCCATCCTTGGGTGCCATGCCCACCAACACTTTCTGTGGCATGGGTGTGTCCCCCTTCTAGCAGACCATACAGTCCTTAAGGCAGGGTGCACCATACTACTGGTGAGGGCATATCTGCTTCAGTAATATGCCCCTACAGTGTCTGCCATTCAGAGGCATTATAAGGGCAGCGAAGCCATTTGAAGTATAGGGGCTGGGAGTTTGCCCACAGCCCCAGAATGGCTCCACTGAAAACTGAGAAGTTTGGTAGCAAGCTTCTCAGCACATTAAACCCACACTGATGCCAGTGTGGGATTTAATGTAAAATGCACTCCTAGGACATCTTAGAGATGCGCCCTGAAAAACAACCAGCTCTGGTGTGGTTCCAGAGTGGCTACCAGCCATGTGCCGCCACCAGACATATTTCTGGACCTCTGGGTAGTGAGCCTCCACTCTCTGGGTCCTGAAACAAAGCACATCCTGCACGGGGGTGTCATGCCTCACCCTCCACATCCACCACCACCCTCTCCCGAATGGGCAGGGGCCTTGAAGGGAAAGTCCTGCCACCTTTGTTGGCAACCCCCAGCCTTTTCCTGCTATCAGCAACTGACACCTGCCAGTTCTGACCCCCACTTTGGGTGGGTGAATCAGTGGGAAAGCCTAGCCAGGAGGGAGGTGCACCCACCTTTGCCAACCCCACCTCTCATGTGGGGAGGCAAAGAGAAGCACACATCTCAGTTCCCTCCATCTTGAAAATGAGGGGATTCATTCAATCAGGAACAGGCCGATTCTCCCTCCCACTGCAGGGTGGCATAATGGGGGTGTAGACACCCCAGGGAAGGGACCCATTGGTCCTGATCTGCACACCCCTATAACACCGCTAAATGTATTTAGGGACACCCCTGAACCTTGCATCTTCAGATACAACAACCTAAGAAGGACCGTAGAGCTGTGCAGCAGTGGAGAAGACGACAAAATTGACCCATCACTACTGACCTGTCTACTGCTCCAGTGACCTTACTTCCAGAAACTGGTGTGCCCCGCAGCCAGCAACCTCCAGGACCCCGGAGGACCTATGCTGTCTTCGACAAAGACTCCTGTCTCCTGTGGACACTGGATTTGTGCAGGAAAGAACTCTACTCCGGTCTCCTGATCCGGGCAGATCCGCGACACTGCACCACTCTGCACTTGACTCCCATGGCCCGAGTTCGATTGAACTACTTACCTGAGACTTCTCCCATGCAATCCTGACCTTGTCTTTATTGGTGACTGACCTCTCCAAGACTCCTCGACGCCTGCAGCCTCTGTTTGAAGGGTCCCCGTTACCGGACCAAGCTAAGGAAAACGGACACCAAAAGGCACCCCTGCATTCTCTGGCCCCTGACTTTGGGGAGCAAAGCCGATTGTGCCTATGTGTCCCCAGGCTACCTTTCCGGCCATTGTTCGCTCTCGCCCAGCCTCTCAGTCCAAGCCTGAAGTGTTTATTCTCAACAAACGTCCTCTATTGGTTTGCATTGGGAACCAGACGCCTGCTTTGCACTCTGCTTCATGAGTGCCACTGGAGATGTGCTTTTGGTGCCTACTTGTGGCCCCTGTTCCTACCTTTGATCCCTGGTCACGACTTGGAAATCGCAGTGTTACTGGTGCTTTTCCAAGTACCCCTTGTCTCTATAGCACTGAATTGGGCCCCAAAATCTCCTTTGACCTCTGCATCCTGCTGCGCCTGTGCCTTGCCACGGAGGGTACACTCTTTACCTAGCTGACCCCTGCCCTGTGTAAGTGTTACCAGCTCAAGACAGAACTACAAAACAGTACTTTCCTGTAAGTCTCTAACCTTGTTTTTCTCCATAGGAATACATTGAACTATATCATAACATTGCATATCTTTATCATTGCAAGGTCTAACACTGTATTTGATTGACATGAACAGAAAGCTTTCCTAAAACTGGAAATATTTTTTGCATTTACAAAATCATACTGCATTCCTGTAAATTATTGCCAGTGACTGTGAGAAGTTGGCCTAATATATGATGCTCACTAGTTCTAGTGATCACCTTGTATCAGTCCAAACAACCCTTATGGTGATTGGTTGTAAGTCAACCTTATAGACCAGCTATCCTAATGGTAGCATGGACAAAGCAGTCTTAGGCTAAACTCTTTTGGCATGTGAAGCCAGCTGTTTTACCACAATATAACCCCTTGAATACCAGATGAAAGGACACCACACAGGTTATTATAAAAATAAACAAATGTATTTGTTACTAACAAAACACCTCTGAACTCTTTGAGATCAGAGGGCTAAGCACATGACAAGACTCTTAAGAAAAATACAATTAGTCGCACAAATTACAATGGTGCCCTAGGGGCACGACAAACCACATACTAAGTAAATGGTATAAGGAAATCGATAGAGGAAATGGAGATGCCCAGAGGCTGTAGGATCGCTGGTACTACACTACCCTAACCTTAGGTAAGTAGTAGGAGGCCCACGGGACGCGTGTGCAGAGTGTGAACTCACACGCGAGATGCGGAAACAAAGTCAATGGGCAGAACAAATTACAAAAAGGTAAGTAAAAGACAGTTCCTACTAGTTACGACTAAAACGACAGGATACCTGGACACTAGGAGAGTCAATCTACCTTTGAGCACCGAAATGCTCTACTTACCTCACCCACGGGCTGTGGGTGCATAGGTGTGAAAGTGTCGTGTTTCCGCGTCGAAGTCTATGGAGCCTTGAAGAAAGATGCTGCAGGTGACCAGGAGGAAGATGTCTGGAGTGATACAAGGGTGGATCGAGGAAGAAGAGGACCTGAAAGCAGAGGGGACAGTGTTAAAAGTCACTAGCCAGTGACCGGTGTGGAACCAGGAGGGAACCAGATGCTGTTGTCGCGATCAGGTGAAGAGTGGACGCTTGACTCTGCAGCCACGTGGACCAGGAGGTGTCTTTGACGACCAGGATGGAGGCACGAGCTGTCCCACGCAGGCTCTCGCTGTCGGCGGTGTCGGATCCGGATTGGGAGTCAACAGGCCTTGGCAAAGGCAACCCACGCGGTGAGTGGAAATGGCATCTGGTGCGGACCAGGAGGGTCCAGGGTGCTCCTCTTTTGGAAGGGAGCAAGGGCTAGTCTGGAGCAACCAGACCAGCGGTGTAGTTTTTGTGGATCGTCGTCTAGGAGGCCACTAGCCAGCCGGCAAGTGACCAGACAACGCGTCAAGCAGCAATCAAGCAAAAGGGCCCCACGCAGATCTCGTGGATTCTGGAGGGCTGGTCTTCTGTGCAGGAGCTGCTCTGGGCTGGGGCTTCTCAATCCCCAAAGCACTTACTCGAGGATGCCTCAGAAGTCGTGCTGGAAGCGAAGTGCTGTTTCTTCAAGATGGCCGGTCCCACGGGTCTCAGCTGTGCTGCAGATGTGGGTAGAGGTCGGAGAGGTCTGGGAGTCCGGGTCTCGTCGGGATCTGAAGTCTGGTTCCGGCAGGAAGGACGACAGTGAACCGCTAGGATGCTTGATGGTGCCTGCAGTTGCAGGGTGGACACTCCATGCTCACAAGGGAGATTCTTCAGTCTTCTGGGGAGCAGAACGCCGAAGTCCAGAGTTTCTTCTTGTAGAGTTTTTCAGGATAATCTAATTTGGAATGGGACCAGCTCCTACCTTTATCCTGCTAAAGGGGGCTGCATTAGTGACTAGGTCCCTCCCATGGGTGGGACCAGGAAGGGGGTGGTTACACCCCCTATCCTTTCTCCGGTTTCGCGCCAGAGCTGGAGCTGGAGTGCCCCAGCAACTGGTTTGAACCGGGGTATGCACAGGGACACCTTGTGTGCCCCAGGCATGTCTTATTCCTTTCAGCCCTCCTTACCTCAATACACAAAATCCTGTCTGGGGTGGTGCTAGCACCTCCCAAGGCAAGAAACCCTTTGTTCAGGCCTCCCTCGCTGGAAGGACTCCCAGCAGCAGGAGGTCAGACTTGTGTCTGTGGTGGCAGCATCCATTTTGTGATGCTGAGGCTTCGTTTAACTTTAACCGGGGTTCACAGTTACTTACATGTCGTGTCCCTCTAAAAGGGTGGAATGCTACCCCGTCCCCAGAACTGGTGAGGGGGTAGTATTCCAATTCGTATGACACCTTACTCAACATGTTTTTATAATGCTATACCAAAGTTAGCATTAACCGCGAGGATTATAATGCACTTAAGAGTATATGGTATAGCGTTATAATGGAACAGCTATAAGGACTTGGTTGCGCAAGCTGCAGACAGGCTCAGCTCATGCTAGAGCACCATCTCACATAATTCCAAGCACTCTGCCTTGAGGATTGATAAGGCCTGCCATAGGAGTGACTGATAGGAGTATATGTGTCCATTTTGGGTTTAGATATAGGTATACTATATCTACAGCAAAGGGTGATTACACCACCTTGCCCCAGCTGTCTTACCAGCCAGTTGTGCCTGTTTAGAGGGCCAGCCAGGGGTGGCATAATACATGCTGCAGCCCCTGGTAGGCCTTGGGTTCACCTATGCCCTGGGTACCGAAGGTACACTGTACAGGGGCTGATAAGGTGTCCCAATGCCAATTGGTAAATGCACCTAAAGTACATGTGTGTCCATTTAGAGCGAGAACAGCTAGGCTGTGGGTCTGATCAGCAGGCCCACAGCCAGGGAAAGTCGTAAACCAGTGAAGCAAAAATCTGGGGTGACCATAGGATTGCAGACCCTACTCTCCTACATTGACAAACTGTGTAACTTCCCTTCACTAAGTGATTCTTGGTTCTAGTAATACAAATAACAAAGCAACAACTTTTTATACAAACAATTGGTCTGGATTCAGTCTTTGAGTGTGACATTTCTTGCCTGAGTGAGTACAATAAATGCTTTAACTTTACCTTCTGATAAGACTAACTGCTCAGCCCAACTACTACTAACTTGAGAGTAAGGTATTCTCTACTTTAACGTCTGCTATACCTCTCGGGATCCCATGGACTCTGTGCACACTATACATTACTTTGGTAAAGTATATACAGAGCCAATTTCTTGCAGCCACCATAAGTACCCCTAAACCTAGGCTGGTAGCAAACCGTTTTGGCAACCTCTGAACATGACAACCCTGTTCCTCCAGGGATCGTGGTAACAAATCTGGAACCCTTTTGCTCAGTCACTTGTGGTCTCTTCTCTGGGGGAAATATACAAGGAATACCTGCCACCTACAGGAAGACACTTGTACAGGCCTTGGTAACTAGCCGCCTAGACTACTGCAACGGCCTGCTGACTCTAGCGAATGCAGATGCAGTGGGTCGTTTGCAGGTAGTCCAGAACACAGCGGCGAGACTGGTCATGAGTGTACCGGCCAGGACTCCCTCTAAGCCCTTGCTGGAAGAGCTGCATTGGCTCCCGATACGGCAGCGTATCAATTTTAAGATATGCTGCACGGTCCACAAGTGTCTTTATGGGGCTAGCCCTAAATACTTATCACAATCTTTGGAGCTGTACCAACCCGGCCGGTCACTCCGCTCAAGTAACCAAGCCCTCTTAAAACCACCTGTAACAAAAAAATCCAGACAAGGAGACCGTGCATTCTCCTCGGTTGGTCCTGCCTTATGGAATAAACTCCCTATCGATGTCAGAATGACCACTAACCACCTGTCCTTCAGAAAAGCACTAAAAACCCTCCTCTTCCAAGAAGGCTTCCGGCCCCTTTAACACCCTGTCTCGCATAACCTGTTGACTCTATGGCTGCCAAAGCGCGGAGATACCCTTACGGGATTGATTCCAGCGCGATATAAGAAATAAAATAAATAAATAAAATAAATACACTGTGGGACGTTTTCAATGTTTGACACAATGTGATTCTTGTATAAAATATGTGCGCTGTAACGATCAATAAACAGAAGCAAATGAAAGTTTTTAGAAGTATCAGGACAGTGAACAGTATAAAAGGTTCCACCATTGTGTAGAAACAATGTATATATGCAAGCATATAAAAACAATCTAGAAATCTTGCGTACTCCTACTATGCGTCCCCTAACCTAAGTGTCTAGGGTGTGTGTTCTGCTAAGAATCCCCATACTGGATGATCCAACCTCTGTTAACTCAAAGTAAAGATTGTAGCTCCCCGTTGTGGTTACATGCTGGATACCCTTTGCAGAGATATCAGCAAGCTGCTGGGCCGAAGCTTCAGCCTGTAGAGACCTTGCCAAAGACAGCAAAGCACTCCTCTGCCTAAACCTGGAAATGCTTATTTATATTAAAAAGCATCCTTGCGAGTCCTCGAGCATGCTAGCATTGTTTTGGTCTTTAGTAGCCGCGTCGCCTCGTGTAAGAAAAATACACATTTGCACAATGTGTGTCGAGGTCTTGTACATGGTGTTCAAGGAATCATGATTATTGTCATGCTAACTTGAATTTGTAAGTGAAGCAGTTTCAGAGAAACTAATCCAGCATTGTCATGCACACATGTGTATTAGGGTGTGTGAAAGGGAAAGCAACTCCAGAAACGTGTGCATGGTGAAAGATGACCGTGTCTGTTCATGGGCCTATCTTAGACACACAATAGACATTATTTGTGTCTTCGCTACTTTTTGAAGACCTGTTACAATGTTTGTTTTTCATATTTCTTTTCCGTTTTCTTAGCAACTTGCTTTCTGGTTTGTCAAATGTGAAAAGGCCCTAGTTTCTACATTTTGTTGACACCCTTATATTGTGCTAAATTATAAATGCATATAGTGTTTTTTTAGGAAACTCTAATTTGGGAGTCCAATGTAGCACTGTCCGTGACCGTTCTGTGGGTTAAATCCACATTTTCTTTCTGCTTCTGCTTTAAATGTGACATAATGCTGTTTTTTTTCTGTAGGCAGATTGTTTCTGAATTTGAAGCGACAATAACACAAATGCTTGGTAAGTAAGTGTTTTTAGATAAGGCTCATCACTATTGATCATAAGTAAAGGAATGTTAGAATATCGAAAATGCATAGTGTAAGCTGATATCAAGAATATAACCATATTTAGTTGCAATATGATTTAATTAAAAAAAATGTTTTGACCTAGCCTGAAGACCTCTTTAGCGGTCTTGCCAATCTCCTGTTTTCAAAAAAATGCATTCAAATAGTTCATGCGTACATGGGGCTTTTAGCCAATTTTTTATCCATTGAGCTGTTCAAACATCACTCAAATTGTGCTCTATCACACCATTGCTCACTGAGTCAGCCCACTTCAACTTTTGCAAGCCTTCACTTAATTTTGCTTGTGCATTTGTATATATTCACCTACAAAATTGTCCCCCAGCCTTAGACATTTGCAGGCACTTGTATTTACCAGTGACTGCCAGTACCAGTGTATGATGAGGTGTAATCAATTGATTGAAAATCAAGTAATTTTTCAATATTGCCATCAAGGGGTACTAGTGACATCGTACATGTGGTGCACTATATATATATATATATATATATATATATATATATATATATATATATATATATATATATATATATATGTATGTGTATATATATATATATATATTCACTGAAAAAACCATAGGTTATAGACCATATATAGTTAGGAATTAGCATTTACAAAACCTTGAAAATTCACTGAAAAAACCATAGGTTATAGACCATATATAGTTAGGAATTAGCATTTAAAAAACCTTATTTTACTCACACAAAACCATTGAAATTCCATATATAGTTAGTTGCACTAACTATATATCGCGCACCCGCAATCCACTGCTGATCATGTCACATATTACATCATTCATGACATGGTCAGTGACATCACTGATGACAACATCCAGTGATTATGTGTTTCTATAAAGTTTAAATATGTTTTACATATTGAAGAATGAGTGGATGTATAAGTGTCTGAATGAAGGTTTTAGTAGGTGCGTGATTGACTGTATGAGTGAGTGATTAAATGCGTCTTACTGAATGCACGGGTTAGTGACTAAACTGTCTAAAAGTGTGCTTCAGTATGTCTGTTGTTGTGCAAGCTGCTGCACGTGTTGATCAGTAGCTATATAAGTAGCTATATGGGTTATTGATTGGTTGCACAAGTATTTGTATGGGAGACTGAGTGTGTGTATGGCTGGCTGGGAGGTGTGTGACTCTGTGCAGATCAATGTGTACTTGTATCAGTGATTCTATAAGAGAGTAACTATGTGTTAGTATATGTTTCAAAAATGTAAGGTGTTCTGTGTTTAACTGTATAGATGAGAAAATAGAAGTGTGATTGATTCTTTTCAGGACTGACTAGGTGTGTGAGTAACTCCATGGATGAGTGGCAGAGTGTGAGTGTCTGTATAGGTGTATGAGTGCATATGATAGTGTTGTAAAGATGAGTGATTGTATGTATGAATGATTGTATGAGTGAATGTGTGTGTAGACATAGGAATCAGTGAGTGCGTATGTAGTAACTAGTATTGGTGTGTCAATGGTTTCAAAAATGATACTCTCTATTTAACACTGGGTGTAACGGAGGTTATATTAGAGTGTGAGGAGATGCATTGTATTATCACATGAATGATATCATCAGTGATGTGATCATTGATGTCAAGTGAGATGTCATCAGTGATGTCATTTGAGATGTCATCAGTGATGTCATCAGTGATGTCACTGACCATGTCATGAATGATGTAATATGTGACATGATCAGCAGTGGATTGCGGGTGCGCGATATATAGTTAGTGCAACTAACTATATATGGAATTTCAATGGTTTTGTGTGAGTAAAATAAGGTTTTTTAAATGCTAATTCCTAACTATATATGGTCTATAACCTATGGTTTTTTCAGTGAATTTCAATGGTTTTTTAATAGCAAATATCATAAGCTGTCGAATGTCAAGTACGTGGTAAGTGAAAACATTTTCGTGTTTATGCACACTGATCTGCTTTGAATGGTGCCCCCCCCCCCTCATTTCTATTAGGAGTACTCTCTCTTTGCAGATAGTGAAAGGTAGTTAACGCAGGTCTTTGCCCCCATTGTAATCCGTCGTGCCTGCTTCTCTCTCCATTTGATTGATTGTTATCCAAGTATTTACTGTTTTAGAATTAGTTCTCTTTGGTTCATTCTCTATTTACAAACAAACACAGAGTCGCAATACTCTGTTCAGTCTTTGCAGATAACGAAAAATCGTGTAAAAAAAAAAGAAAAGGAATCGAGCAAAATCAGTAGGCCACTAATGGGATCTCTTTTTGACCTCGCTAAAATAGAAACATTAGGAACAACCCCTCATGACAAATACAAAACTAGTGAGATGAACTGAACTCCACACAATGATGGCTGCAAAACAACTCGGCTCCGCCACCCACCCCGCCCAAAATAACGATAAAGAACGGCTGCCATGATTGGTTGCGGAATGACCACGACGGAGCTACGAAATGGTGCTGCTCTCATGCTAACCCCAGCTTTAGTCTGAAACATCCAGAAACACTGTAGACTACCAATTCGATCAGTTCCGGTAGCGCCCCAATGTAACCCGGTAGAGAAGAACTAGCTCTCCCCTCTTTGACTGATGGTTCTTGTTGCCTGTCCCTTCTGTTGTCATTTAACAGAACTATTTAGCCTACTGAAAGGGGTTGTGTTCCGACCGCTGGTTGGTGGAGACATTTTGACTATATTCTGTACCTGCGTTGTCGCGTAATGCGTCATATGACGCGCCGCGTTAGCGCATCCGGAAGTCATCCGGGGCGCGCAGCGCGTAACGTAAGCATAACAAGTCATGTGACTTGTTAATAAAACTTTTCATTGGTTCATTTTACTTTTCTTATTGTAATGATGAAAGGCTTGGTCATATGACCTAAAAATTACGCTTTTCATTACTTCCGAACATTATTTTTTCTTAAATATATGTTATAATGTTCCAGGCTAATGTACTTTCCCGGAAATTTTACAACTGTCCTGCAAGTAAAATATATTCTTTTTTCGAGAAAAAGAGCGTTTCTTTGTCCCATGACGGAGCCGTTGAGCAAAAGAGGGTCGAGCTGCTGTCTTAGTCGCCGATACGCCTGAATATGAGATTCTTATCGATCACTTTATGTTGCAGGAATAGAAAACACAACAGCCCTTGACCATTTATCTTTACTGCGTTCCTTCGTATTATACCTTTTACCCTTCATGTAATTGGTCTGCTTTATTTCACTTGCCTTTTAATGATTCTAAAACAGTCACTATTATTAAAAACTTTACCAATGTATATACTACTACCATGTTTTCTTTTAAAAACCTTTATTGAGAAAATTTCATTATGCAAATACGAGCCTATAACCACGTGGGCCTGCCACAGAGCAAACTGTAATCGTATATGATGAATATACATTTACACTGTAGAGGAACGTAACGGGCGGGCCATTAGGTTGCAAGAACTAAGGTGTCTAACAGTTACGGAATCGGTGGACGTGCATTTTATAATTAAAATACGACAGGGCCAGTTACAATAAAATTATCTAGATATACATTTGCGGGCAAGTACCATGGGTGACGTTAATTCGAACTTTCAACAGTACAGTAATCAATAACACATCAGAACTTAATATCAATAGGGATGTCGAAATATTCAATCAATTCTCGTCCCCGCCCGCCATGTGCTTCAAAACTGCATACGTATCTCGTGATTTCAAGGTTCTGCAACCAGTACACAACAAGGAGTTACGAGTCCCATTTATTCTGGCGCCATTTTGGGCGAGGACGGGCAGGTCCAGGATATAGTCAAAATGTCTCTACCAACCATCGACTATGATGATCTTCATATGCTGTATTTATTAGAGTAACACTCATCTGTCCACATGAAATTAATTTGCCACAATCTAAACATGTCATTTTAATCTTTCCAAAGTTCTTCTAAATATTTGGGACCGTTTCCCTTGCCTCTGAAGCTCTCAGTGCCACTTCTTTGATGAATGTACTAGCAGGTCAGGGGTTCTCCTCCAAATCTCTCTTTTATGCAGCACTATAATTAATTGGTGCCACCTCTCCATATGACGATGCATGGTATAGTTACCACAACTATATTTTTTTTCGGTTCCTCTGGAGAGTTCATCGTGGCAGATGAAGCGTGTAACGTACCGGGCATTTACCTTTTTTTGCATGTACAGGAAAGGAAAAAAAAATCGAGCGTCCGAGTTCTAAGGTGTCCCAGGGCCATTTTGGTGGACCAGGCCCAAATCCAAAGAACAGCCATCTCACAGGCTAATGGGGCGACCCACGCCGAGTTTCAGCATTGTAGTATGACCACACAAGTACAGCAACTTGCTAGACATCACCTCGGTGCCATCCGGATCTCGGCGCCCCACTGCAGATGAAGTGCCTCTCAACTATGAAACCACCACGGTGACATCCGGATCTTGGCGCGTTGTGCTGCCTTCGGCCTATTCGCACATCGGTCCGCTACTGACGCCATCTCACAGGCTAATGGGGCGACCCACGCCGAGTTTCAGCATTGTAGGATGACCACACCAGTACAGCAACTTGCTAGACATCACCTCGGTGCCATCCGGATCTCGGCGCCCCACTGCAGATGAAGTGCCTCTCAACTATGAAACCACCACGGTGACATCCGGATCTTGGCGCGTTGTGCTGCCTTCGGCCTATTCGCACATCGGTCCGCTACTGACGCCATCTCACAGGCTAATGGGGCGACCCACGCCGAGTTTCAGCATTGTAGGATGACCACACCAGTACAGCAACTTGCTAGACATCACCTCAGTGCCATCCGAATCTTGGCATCTCAACGCCTAGTGGTATCTTCCATACAAAAAATATTGTTACGCTGCCTTTGGCCCCATTCGCACATCAGTCCGCAACTTAGACACCACCTCGGTGCCATCCGGATCTTGGAATGTCAGCACCTTTTGGTGTCTTCTCGTCAGAAAATATTGTTGCGCTGCCTTTGGCCCCATTCGCACATCAGTCCGCTACTGACGCCATCTCACAGGCTAATGGGGCGCCCCACGCCGACTTTCAGCATTGTAGAATAACCACACCAGTACAGCAACTTGCTAGACATCACCTCGGTGCCATCCGGATCTCGGCGCCCCACTGCAGATGAAGTGCCTCTCCACTATGAAACCACCACGGTGACATCCGGATCTTGGCGCGTTGTGCTGCCTTCGGCCTATTCGCACATCGGTCCGCTACTGACGCCATCTCACAGGCTAATGGGGCGACCCACGCCGAGTTTCAGCATTGTAGGATGACCACACCAACTTGCTAGACATCACCTCAGTGCCATCCGAATCTTGGCATCTCAACGCCTAGTGGTATCTTCCATACAAAAAATATTGTTACGCTGCCTTTGGCCCCATTCGCACATCAGTCCGCAACTTAGACATCACCTCGGTGCCATCCGGATCTTGGCATCTCAGCGCCTTGTGGTGTCAGTCAGAAAATATTGTTGTGCTGCCTTCGGCCTATTCGCACATCGGTCCGCTACTGACGCCATCTCACAGGCCAACGGGGCGCCCCACGCCGACTTTCAGCATTGTAGGATGGCCACACCAGTGCGGCAACTTGCTACACACCACCTCGGTGCCATCCGGATCTTGGCATCTCAGCGCCTTGTGGTGTCTTCTACTCCGGAAATATAGTAGAAAATATTGTTGCGCTGCCTTTGGCCCCATTCACACATCAGTCCGCTACTGACACCATCTCACAGGCCAACGGGGCGCCCCACGCCGACTTTCAACATTGTAGGATGGCCACAGAAGTGCGACAACTTACTAGACACCATCTCGGTGCCATCCGGATCTTGGCGCGTTGTGCTGCCTTCGGCCTATTCGCACATCGGTCCGCTACTGACGCAAACTCACAGGCCAACGGGGCGCCCAACGCCGACTTTCAGCATTGTAGGATGGCCACACCAGTGCTGCAACTTGCTGGACACCACCTCGGTGCCATCCGGATCTTGGCGCGTTGTATTGCCTTCGGCCTATTCGCACATCGGTCCGCTACTGACGCCGCCTCACGTGCCAACGTATTTTCTCCGCATTTTATACCCTATGCCGCATAACAGGTCATGTGACTTGTTTATAAAACTTTTCATTGGTTCATTTTACTTTTGGTTTCCTAATGATGGAAGGCTTGATCATATGACCTAAAAACAACACTTTTCATTGGATGAAAACTTTTTTTTTCCCCCCAAACGATGAAAGCCCCACCTTGTTTCTGGATGTTTCAGACTAAACTGGCGTCACCATGAGAGCACCACCATCTCGTAGCTCCGTCGTGGTCATTCCGCGAGCAATCATGGCAGCCGCTCCCCACCAGAAGCCTGCAGGAGTCGGGCCCCCAAAACTTTTGATGAATTCTCAAGGCGAAGGGGACGCTTTCGAGAATGGGGTCCAAGACCTAGCAGACAAGCGTCCGATTTCCAAGGTGTCCCAGGGCCATTTCAGTGGACCACGCCCAAAAAGGAAAGAGCCTGCCGCCATTTTGAGAGTCCTGTGGCAGCCGCCTATCGCTGCACCGCAAGAGTGGGCGCAACTCAGCTGAATGGCGGATTTTGACACAGTGGACCAAAAGCGGACGGAATGGCAACTGAAACGGTAAAGGGGCGCCCCACTAAAACAGATGAGACTCCACCTGGAGAGGCCCGTTCACGCCGCCTCCCCCGGGGCGCTCCACGCCGTTATTCGGAGCAGCATTGTAGGATACCAAAACCAGTGCGGCAACTTACTGGACATCACCTTGGTGCCATCGTTCTGCTGCCTTGGAACTATTCGCACAACAGTTTGCTACTGATGACCCACCCCCCGCGACGCCCCACGCCGTTATTTGCTGGGTGGCAACTTACTAGACATCACTTTCGTGTCATCTAGATTTCGGCGCGTTCTGCTGCCTTGGAACTATTCGCACAACAGTTTGCTACTGATCACCCACCCCCCGCGACGCCCCACGCCGGAAATCTGGACGTTGTGCTGCGTTGGGACTATTCGCACAGCCGACCGCTACTTCGTTGTTTTTCTCTAAAAATGTTTATATGTTATTACTATTTTTGTTTTCTTGTATATATTTATAAATTATTAAAGTTTTATAATCTTACTACTTTGTCGGAGTGCTATATATTTTTAATGTGACACATAATTGTAAAAACTTTGATGTACAAAGAGTCATCCCTGGAATCTTCCGCTTCACGCTCGGTCCCCTCCCCAATCACAATACAGGATGGTTTTCAGATAATAGCAACGCTTCTGCTGTGACGGATCTCATCGAGTGTGGGCCTTGATCTACTATAACTCCTTTGAAGAGGGGTGATTCTTTACAGCTGTGGCCATAAACTACATCTGCAGGGCTAGCTGATAGCCTAGGACCGGCCTGGACAATCGGACACAGAGGAAAAGGAGTGTCAGAGGGTGCGGTAGTGAATAGGGCGAAAGGGAGGTGTCGGGCGGGCACAGGGTGTGATTCTCAGGGAAGAGCAGCGCAGATGGGGGGAGGTTTATTACCCATGCATAAGACAGAGAGCGGGGGTGACCACTGCCTGGGTGAGATGCTTGCGAGGGTGGGGAGCCATGCTAAGGATCGACAGCGTGCACAGAGTGGGTCTGGTCAAGGCATCTAAAATGGCTGCCGTGCACGACAAAAGTGTGGCATTTGAAAAAAGACAAGATGGCGCACACAATGTTTTTCAACAATTCCTGATTTCCTTCGAATCGAACGTTAACAGACGTTGGGGCATATTACCAAAGTTAAGCGATATTTATCCCTAACGATGCATTGCAAAGATTTTTTTACCGTCAGAAATTATCGCAGATAAACCTTGCTATTATCAAGGTTTATCGCAAATACGATAAAAAACGAGCGCAATGCATTAATATCGCTGAAAACTCCGCGATATTCATGCATTACCGAGCTAATGCTCTTAGCCATGTTATCCACCTCCCATTGGATAACATGGCTAAGAACTGCTCAGGGCAGCTGTTACTTTTTGGAGATATTCGCGCTTATCTCGAATATTTCCAAAAGTTGATAATAGGAGATAGCGATGTTAGCGACTGTTTCCAGTCGCTAACATCTTGGCATGCCCACTTTGCATGTCATTAGTGATAAATATCACTCACATGCAAAGTGGGACCCAAGATGGTCGCTATCTCCTACTAGCCGTCGCTAACTGGTGTTAGCAACACCTAGGTAATACAGATATAATTTTATCTCCGCGAAGCGGAGCGCTGTTACAGATATATATCTTGTTTTTGAACGTTAATTTCTCAAAATGCACTGAAGCACATATATTGAGACATAGCAAAGGCACATCGGGCTACCAGTCCCTAATATTTTACCAAGTTTCGTGCAAATCCATTCAGCCGTTTTATTATTATTATTTTTTTTTTTTGCCCCGCGGGGCCCTTTTAAAACCTCCACATCAAACCTAGGGGGTCAGCGAGGATCTACTATGCCCCCTTATGGTCATTTGCCCCTTCGCTTTGGCCTCCTCTTGTCTCTCGATCCTACCGAGAGACAAGATGGCGGCCGCTACGTACTGTTTGGGATGTTTACAGACACCGGAGAGCCAATCAGCTTCGCTTCGCAAAGCTCCGTAACGCGAAAAGTACGCGAAGCGGTGCGCTGTTACAGATATATATCTTTTTTTGAACGTTAATTTCTCAAAATCCACTGAAGCACATATATTGAGACCTAGCAAAGGCACATCGGGCTACCAGTCCCTACAATTTTGCCAAGTTTCGTGCAAATCCATTCAGCCGTTCGATTATTATTATTATTTATTTTTTTTGCCCGGCGGGGCCCTTTTAAAACCTCCACATCAAACCTAGGGGGTCAGCGAGGATCTACTATGCCCCCTTATGGTCATTTGCCCCTTCGCTTTGGCCTCCTCTTGTCTCTCGATCCTACCGAGAGACAAGATGGCGGCCGCTACGGACTGTTTGGTTCTCTGGCGTCTGTCAACATTCCAATCAGCTTCGCTTCACAAAGCTCCGTTGCGCGAAAAGTACGCGTCCTGGGCCGCTGCCCGGTCCGCTGTTACAGATATATATCTTTTTTTAAACGTTAATTTCTCAAAATCCACTGGAGCACATATATTGAAACCTACAAAAGGCACATCGGGCTACCAGTCCCTACAATTTTGCCAAGTTTCGTGCAAATCCATTCAGCCGTTCGGGCTAAAAGTGAGGCCAACCGCCCTATGGAAAACTCAATGTTAAAAACACGTTTTGGGACCCCCCTTTTTTCTCGGCCCCCCCTTGACGAACCCCCCCCAAATTTTCAAAGGCTGCTCAGAAACAAAATGTGCCATTTTCCTGAAAATTTCAGCCAATTCCGTCCACAAACGGCAAAGTTATTAGACATAGAATTTTCAAAAAACCCATAGAGAAAAAATCCTAACTATATATACCTACTGGCGACCGCCAGTAGGTAATGTATATGTATATATTTATATATATATGTTTTTGGGGGTACTTGACTTGAAAAGCTGTTTACTTCAAAGGACAAATAACATGTTAATGTTTAGGTTAAATTTCACAAATTCATTTCTGATCAAAATAATGGGCAATTTTGCGATCACAGGATTCAGGAATTTAGGATTCTCTTTCGGGGGATCATCCAATAATTAATAGTCCTAACCACTGAATAGTCCCGCCCATGTGAGGGGACCCTGGAGCACTTCTTAAAATGTTTGCGTGTGTGTTAGCCAGAAACCGATCCTAGGATGCTTTATTCCGGTCCAGGTAAGACCTGGCTTGGCAGTTCGGTCTGAACTGTTCCCATGAGGCACAGGGTCAAGACTGATTTGCATATGGCCATGTCTGAACTGGGGTGGCTTTGTGAGCAAAATAATGATGGATTAAACCCAGATCGGTGACTAGGGGTGAATGTTTTGCCATTGTGCAACATTCCGTCCATCTTGTGTGTTTTGCCATTAATTAAAACTGACGATATAAAATCTTTCACGAACCTTTATTAAAAGGAAAGGGAAAATTAGACCTTTTTAGGCAATAGACTGCCATTCAAAAAATGAGAGCATACTGCCACTGTGACCCATCATGCCTCACAGGTCCGTTCATTTCTCCGGCACATACTGTTAGGATCCTGGAGCATTGGGCTCTGCCATTTGACAGACTAGCCTCTGAAAACTAATGTCTGATCTTTCTCAGTACCTTGAGTACAGAGAACCCTTTTTTCTGTAGTAGGGGATCTCTGTTAGTCATATTCTAGTGAATAGTCCCGCCCATGTGCGTGGACCCGGAGCAATCAAAAATAATCTCTTAAGTTGTCAAAAAATGCAGAACTGCACAGACACTTAAGAGAGAATTTAAAGACCGATAATGCAGCCTATATCCACAGGCTACACTGTCCAGTACTTCAACTAGAAATTCCACCAAAAATCCACAAACAGCACAGCCTGTCCAGATTTCTCCACAGAGAAAAAACTTGCCTTTACCAGCAAAACCCTCTAGAATGATAGAGAGGAAAAAATGGACAGACAAGCCCCATAGGCTGTCATTATGTGGCTCAGAACAGGATACTGTGCCTTTAAGAGAACTTTCCAGCACTCTCACAGTATCCCAGAATGCACTGCAGGTCCCTTTTACTTTCAGTTCTTTTTTCCGGCTCCTGCTAGCAGGACCCTGGAGCATTGAGCTCTCCCTTTCTAAGGGTTTATTTAGTGATTTTTCACTTTTTCAAATATTGAGTGTTTCATTTGAAGCACTTGTTGCTTTCTTCCCTGTGTGTGTTTCTGAGCACCCTTTTATTTGTCAAAATGCCTGCTTTGTTTGACAAATGCCCAGAGTGCTCAAGGAAGAAGGCCAAGTCGGACCCACATGAGGTGTTCATCATCTGCCTTCCCTCGTCTCATGTCCCAGAGGAGTGTGGCATTTGCCAGGGCTTCTCCAGCAGGACCCTGAGAGATAGGATGAAGATCAGGCTCCAAGGCCTGGAAGACAGAAGACTGAAGGCACAAGGTGGGTCTGGGCAGGCTTCCTCTGCCCATGCTGAGGCCTCTGTGGGGCCCCCCAGGGGTAGGAAGACCAGCAAACGTCCCTATTCGCCGTCGGCGTCGATTTCACTGACGACGGCGTCGAGAGGGATGACTGCAGTCTGTTCCCCGTTTCCCCAGGGCTCTGGGTCGAAGCAGAGGGGTCGAAGCAGAGTCGGCGCTCGGCGTTGAGGGAACTGAATAGACCGCCGTTGAGATCACCGGTGACGATTTCGGCGGCGGCGAGTAATCTACGTCGAGAGGTGGCCCGGCGTTGGCGCTCGCCGTCAAGGCGACTTCGCGTCGGCGAAGAGGAGGTCGTCGTCGTCGTCGAGGGGATCCTTGACGTCGAGGCGAAGGCGCATCCGCCGTCGAGGCGAAGGCGTCCGCCGTCGAGGCGAAGGCGTCCGCCGTCGGGGCGACGTTCTTCGACGCCAAAGAGGCGCAGAAAGAGTTCTGGCGCCAGGAGTCAGTCTAGCCGGCGGCATGTGCCGATAGGGGACTCCATCACCTCAGCCTAGGAAGGAAGGAAGGTCACCGGGCTCGGTGTACTCTGAAGTGTATACACCTTCTAAGCCGAGGTCGGCTACTCCTCCTCCTCCCTTGCCCAGAGGACCTCCGCTGCGGGCTCCCACCCTGCCTCCACTTCCGCCTCAGCCTCATCCTCTTCCTCGGCTCCCATCTGGGGGACCGCCTCTGGTTCCTCCGAGGACAGCTTCACTGCCACGCTATCTGACTGCGCCTAAGGGGACCCCTCAGCCGAGGCCCCCAGTCAGGCCAAAGTCGACTACTCCTGTGAGGCCTGTGGAGCGTCCGAAGCCAAGGAAATCGCGTTCTCGCTCCGGTCGGAGGGGGAGATCGCGGAGTCGTCACAGGTCATCAACGAGGTCAAGACGATGCCACAGGAGGTGCAGATCACGGTCCTGCTCGGACTCTTCTGGGACAAGGGACTACTCACCGACTTGTCGGAATCCCCTGAGACGAGGGTGTCACCCGTAGACGACATCGTCACATTCCAAGATGTTCTGCTAAGGGGTGCAGCGAAGTTGGGCGTCACGGTGACGGTGCCTACGCCCACGACGTTCGTGATTTTCGAGACGCTCCACAAAAAGCACCTGTCTCAACCACTGCTGCCTCTAGTACCCGGATTGGTAGAACCCGCTGAGGAACTGTTTCTCTCTCCCGCGGTGACGAAGGCTGCTCCCTCCAGACTCCTTAAGTACCGGGCCCCGTATTCTGACCCGGCTTTCCTTTGGATGGATCTGACACCGGACTCTGTCATAGTGACGGTGGCTAGGAAGCAGCATGCCACCACCCCTTCTTCCACGGTACCTCCTGATAAGGAGAGCCGCTGGATAGACTCGGCAGGTAGAAAGGTCTGCGGGACGGCATCTACTGCAATAAAGGCTGCTAGTGCCGCGGCTTTGCTAGGGCGATACGATCGTGCCCTATGGGAGTACCTCCAGCAATTTGCCGAGCTCCTTCCTCGAGAGAAGAAAGAGGACTTTCAAGAGATTCTGACAGAGGGGATGCTGGTGTCGAACCAACTCATCAGCGCAGCGGCTGACGTGTCTCTTCTGGCGGCACATGGGTACTGTCATGGTTTCAACCAACGGTGCCACGCTTTGCTTCGCTGTATTTCGCTCAAGCCAGAGGCTCAGCAGCGGGTGGCCAAACTGTCTTTCTCGGGGGAAACCCTGTTTGGCAAGCATATGGACGACGAAATGGCCCGCATGAAAGCGGAGGCCGAGACCCTGACGGCTGTCGGGTTGGTGAAACCCAAGGAGAAGAGGACCTACTGCCCGTTCCAGAGACGGTTCGGGGGGCAAGGCAGGGGGCGAGGACAGGCTTCGGGACAGCAACAGCAACAGCAGAAGCAGTTCCGGAGGCCCTTCCAGAAGGGCAGAGGCCAGCAGTCCGCAGCGGCGACCAAGGGCCCGGCTGGGTCTAGGCCCTGAGCGGTTACTTCCCCAACATCCGTTACCCACTCCGGGTGGGGGGGGGAAGCGTTCAAATTTTTCTGGCAGAGTGTAGAAAAATTACTCCGGACAAGTGGGTGCTGAATATTGTTTGCAATGGATACAGTCTTCGGTTCATCAGCCCGCCTCCAGCGATTCCTCCGGTCAGCTTGCAGTTTCTGCTACGAGAGCTCCAGGCGGAGGCCGATATCCTGTTAAGGAAAAGGGCGATAGTAGACGTACCTTTGTCTCAAAGGGGAAGAGGTCTGTACTCCCGGTTCTTTCTGGTTCGCAAGAAGGACAAGAAAGAGTTCCGGCCCATTCTGGATTTGCGACAAGCAAACAAATGGATTCGCAGAGAGAAATTTCGCATGCTGTCGTTGCATCAGATATATCCTCAGCTGCAACAGGGAGACTGGCTCTGTGCTATAGACCTACATGATGCGTACTTCCATGTGCCCATTGCACACAAACACAGGAAGTTCCTGCGATTCCAAGTCGGCGCCAATCATTATCAGTACACAGTACTGCCATTCGGGCTGAAGTCTGCGCCCAGAATTCTCGAAGTGCATGGCAGTGGTAGCTGCACACCTGTGGAAGAACAAGGTTTTTGTCTACCCGTACCTGGATGATTGGTTGATCAAGGCCTCCTCCTTCTCGGAAGCTCAAGCGCACTTTCAGAAGACGTGCGTTCTCTTGAACATGCTGGGGTTACACATCAACATGTCCAAGTCTGTCCCGACTCCGGTCCAGTGCATACAGTACTTGGGAGCCTCCATCAATACGCTGTCAGCAAGCGTGTCTCCTTCGGAGAAGAGACGATTATCACTCCTTCGGAAAGCTCAGGCTCTTATGACCGCTCCATCTACAACAGTGAGGACGGTGTCTTCTCTACTGGGGTCGATGGCCTCTTGTATCTTCCTCACGCCACACGTACGGCTGCACATGAGACCATTGCAGGAGTGCTTGGAGGATCAGTGGGATCAGAGGAAAGGATCTTGGGACGACAAGATACGACTGTCTGCATGCTCTTCAGTCTCTGAAGTGGTGGTGTTCAGCGGAGAATCTCCTCAGAGGGGTTCCCTTCCACAAGGACATTCCCACGCAGACTATCGTGACGGATGCGTCGCTCCATGGCTGGGGAGTGCACTCCGGAGACTTACAGATACAAGGAACGTGGTCCCCGACTGAGTCCACGTATCACATCAATTTCCTGGAACTCATAGCTGTTCACTTGGCACTGAATGAATGAATGAATGAATACCTTCTTCTATAGCGCATGGCTACTCTTGAGCATCCCAGCGCTGTAAGACCAAGGGAACAGGAAGACACTATTGAAACAAGTGTGTCTTTAAACGCTTCCTGAAAGCGAGATGATTAGACTCATGCCTGATGTTATCTGGGAGTGCGTTCCATTCTTTAGCTGCATGCACAGAGCCGGCGGCCACCCATCCGCGCCAGCTTTATCCTGGGAACTACCAACAAGTTCCGCTGGTTGGATCTCAGAGATCTCACTGATCGATGGCGACAGAAGAGAGGATCCAGAATCTGCGGTCCAGCGCCATAGATGGACTTATGCGCCAAGCACAATGTTCATCCGTCCTTTCAGACCAACTCTCTGCTTGTACAGACGGACAATACGACCACGATGTATTACCTCAACAAGCAGGGGGGTTCGAGATCGCGTACTCTGTCGCAGGAGGCGCAGGCAATCTGGTACTGGCTTCTGACCAGAGGGCGGACGATAACGGCTACCCATTTACCAGGTGTGCAGAATGTTCAGGCAGACACACTGAGCAGGCTGATTCAGGAAAACCACGAATGGGTCATAAACGACGAAGTACTAGGAGAAGTCTTCGCAAGGTGGGGGACTCCAGACGTAGATCTGTTTGCCACTGCCGAAAACCGCAAATGCCGAGACTTTGCCTCCAGGTACTACCAGCAGGGGCGCTGGGGAATGCGTTATGGATCAACTGGTCGACCAGCTTTCTGTACGCTTTTCCACCCATTCCCCTGATTCCAGCGGTGCTCATCAAGCTGTCCCAGTCCAGGGCGCTGAGGATCCTCATTGCCCCGGAATGGCCCAGGCAGTGGTGGTTCACGGACCTGTTTCACCGGTCTCTCCTTCCTCACATACTGCTGCTGTGCTGGCCGGACCTTCTCACGAAGTTCGGGGGGCAGATTGTGCACCCCAACCTCTTGTCTTTGAATTTGGCGGCATGGCTCCAGAGATAGTGCAATATGGCCATTTGAATCTACCAGAAGATTGTATGGACATACTGAAGGTGGCTAAGCGACCTTCCACTAGGACTTCCTATGCTTACAAGTGGAAGAGATTTTGCATCTGGTGCAAGTTATGTTATGTTATTTATGTTTTTTATATAGCGCAACGGATACTCAAAAAGAGTGTCCCGGCGCTTTGAGTAAGGGGAACAGATTCAGAATAACATAAAGCAATTAAAAAAGAAAACAACACACACGCAGAGAACAAGGAAGAGCGGCTAGGGAGGCCTACTGGGTAAACAACCAGGTTTTAAGACCTCTCCTAAAGTCCAAAAGACTGGTCGCTCCCCGAAGTGAGAGTGGAAGCGCATTCCACATCTGTGGGGCCAGCAGACTGAAAGAGCGGCCGCCCAAACGAGCTCTCTTAATACGAGGGACGGCCGCCATAAACAACGATTCAGACCGCAGAGAGCGGCCCGGCTGGTAAAAGACCACTCTCTTTTGGAGATGTTTTGCTCCTACTGCGTGGAGTGCCTTATAGGCCAATATCATGGCCTTAAAAGCGATCCGTTTACGGATCGGTAGCCAATGCAAAGTCCTCATTAGCCCGGAGGCGCTGGCACGTCTGTTTAGACCAAAAATGGCCCTGGCCGCCGCGTTCTGCGCAACCTGAAGCCGCTGCAGCAGGTACTCAGGTAGGCCCAGGTAACGAATGTTGGCGTAATCCAACCTGGAGCCTATCAGGGCCTGCACTGTCAGCCTCCTATGCTCCTCCGACAAAAGAGGCAGGAACCTCCGCAGCATTTTTAAAAGACCGAAGCAGGTGCCGGTCACCCCAAAAATCTGGGCTTTCATTGACAGTCCCCCATCCATCTTAACCCCCAAGTTCTTAGCCATAGGGGAAGAACCCGACGGAGGGAACATGTCAATGGGCCACCAGGCCTGCCAGCTAGGCTCCGCATCGCACCCGAAAAAGAGTACCTCGGACTTATCGGAATTGCACTTGAGGCTGTGCAGTTGGAACCATGAAAACACAGCCCCAAGGCAATTCCGGATACTCTCCCCGTCAAAGTCGGCCCCTCTCTCGCAAGAGAAGAGGAGCTGGGTGTCGTCGGCATATGACACGATCCGGACACCGAAAGACTCCACGACCGCCGCCAAGGGGGTCAGAAAGATGTTAAAGAGGGTCGGGCTCAAAATAGAGCCCTGAGGGACCCCGACTCCCAATGGCGGCATCACAGCGGTGTCAGGCGGCGTCCAGATCGTTTGCCGGCGGTCGGCAAGAAAGGATGAAAACCATTTGAGCACCGTCCCCCGCAGGCCAATCTCATAGAGTCTTGCGAGAAGGCCATCATGGGGGACGGTGTCAAAAGCCGCCGACAAGTCCAACAACACCAGCATGACTTTACCCCCGGTATCCAACACTCCCTTGATGGTTTCAGAAACCTCAAGGAGCGCGGTTTCGGTGCTACGATTTGTACGGAAGCCAGACTGGGAGTCGTGCAAGATCTCATGAGACTCCAGGAAATTGGAGAGCACCGACTGGACGTGCTTCTCCAGGATTTTAACGAGGGCCGGCAACAGCGAAATCGGTCTATGATTGGCTGGGACCTTCGGGTCGAGCCCCGGTTTCTTTAGCAGCGGAATGACCATTGCCTGCTTCCATCCTGGCGGAACCACTCCCTGACTCAACGAAAGATTGAGAAGAGGGTTCGCCAGTGGGTTAACCACCTCCGCCAACTTACCCAAAAGCTTAGCTGGGCATGGGTCAAGTGGCGACCCAGATTTTAAATTGCCCATAAGTGCTAAGGAGGCAGAGGCCGGCAAAGATGGAAACTCGGCCAAGACGGCGCCCTGCCAAACGGGAGGGGAAAGGCCAGCCGCGGGAGTAGGCGATGTTTCCTCAGGCGCTCCCGATGGAAAAGAGTCCTGTATAAGCTTTATCTTGGCCGTAAAAAAACAGGCAAGATCCGCCGCCCAGGACTCTAAGGGCACCTCATCCGACGTGACGGTCCGAGGAGAAATAAATTCTCTCACAATAGTAAAGATCTCCTTACTAGAGTTCGAGGCTGCGTCAATTCTACCCGCAAGATAGATTTTCTTTGCAAGGCGGATATCCCGATGGTAGGCATTCACCACGAGTTTATAGGCAGACCTATCCACACTGTCATAGTGTGCCCGCCAGGCCCTTTCGGCTACCTTGCACTGCTGCCGCGTAGCCCGCAGTGCTGCAGTAAACCAAGGGGCCGAGACCCGCTTTGATGTTAAGCGGGGAGGCAGCACCGGGGCCAGATCATCAAGCCTATCCACAAGCCACTCCTGCAGGGACTCCAAGTCTCTCTCCAGGTCCCCGACAAGAGGACAGGGGTGATCCACAGCGGCCTGAGCTAACATCTCAGGGGTCACTCTAATAAAAGCTCTGGCAGCACCTACCCGTTGCTGAGGGACAGGGATGGACGACCTGACAATGCCACTGATAGAAAATTTGGCGAGGCAGTGATCCAACCACAAGACCGGAAGAATCTCTTTCACCACCAAAGGTGAAGTGGAAAAGACCTGATCCAGCGTGTGCCCCTTAGCATGAGTCGGCCCCTTCAAGTAGGGGATAAAACCCAGCGGAGTCAAGGTGTCGGAAAGCTTTATAGCAGCGGGGTCAGACGGATCGTCCATCCGGATGTTAAAGTCCCCCGCTACTATGCAGTGCTCCGCTCTCAGGGCCAGTCCCAGCAACACCGAATCGAGATCAGCAAAGAACGTACCGGGCGGACCTGGTGGTCGATAGACCAGGAGTCCTTTCACTGATTGGTGCGGCGCTAGCATGATAGAAAAAGCAAGCGACTCCGAGCCACGGATATCCTCCGTCTGCAAGTCCAAAAACTATGACCCAACGACGTGTAAGGAAGATGTCATCCTTCCGTATCTTCTACATTTGGCGCAGTCTGGCCTTAATGTCCATTCTGTTAAGGTTCATCTTGCTGCGCTGACTGCCTACAGGAAATGCCATTCATAGACTTCCTTCTTCCAGATCCCTTTGATCAAGGATTTTATGGAAGGCTTGAAGAAAGTGTTCCCTCCTGTCCGGCTTCCTTCGCCTTCATGGGAATTGAACGTGGTGCTGTCCAGATTGATGAAGGAGCCTTTTGAACCTATTCATAAGGCTTTTGTTACAGCACCTGTCCTGGAAGGCGGCGTTCCTCGTGGCCATTACATCGGCCCACAGGGTGAGTTAAATTCAGGTGTTGTGTTGCCAAGAACCTGATACTGTTTTTCATACTGCTATGGTTGTTATGCGTACTCACCCTAAATTTCTTCCAAAGGTTATATCTGATTTCCACGTTAACCAGACTATAACTTTACCTACGTTTTTTCAGAATCCTTCATCTCCAGCGGAAAGGTCCTTGCATTCCCTGGATGTTAGGAGGGTGTTGAAATTTTATCTGGATAAAACCAAGGATATTCGTAGGTCAGACCAATTGTTTATCAATTATGGATCAGTCAGGACCAGTCTTGCTACCTCAAAACAGTCCATCTCGAGGTGGATTGTGTCCTGTATACAATTGTGTTATCAAAAGGCTAATAAGACCTTAGGGGGTAAACCTAAGGCTCATTCCACCAGGGGCAAAGCTGCCACGACTGCTTTGCTAACTAATGTTCCGAATGCAGAAATCTGCAAGGCGGCCACTTGGAAGTCGGTTCATACCTTTGCTAAGCATTACTGTCTGGACACTGATGCCAGGACAGACGCTCAGGTTGTGCATGCTTCGCTGCGAAATCTGTTCGCACAGTAGTGGTGTTATTTCATTTTTTCTCCACCGCCGTTTTGTTGTGGGGATGGGCTTGCAATTCTATTCACTAGATTATGACTATACACAGAGATCCCCTACTACAGAAGGAGTAGTTTCTGTCCTGTAACTCCAGTTCTGTAGTAGGGTTATCTCTGTTATAGTCATAAGCGCCCGCCCTCCTCCCCGGTGGAGAGAGCTATTCATGTAAGGAATGCTACAGGTCTGGCGTGTTACGCCTTCAAAATGAACTTAAAGTAAAATGGACCTGCAGTGCATTCTGGGATACTGTGAGAGTGCTGGAAAGTTTTCTTAAAGGCACAGTATCTTGTTCTGAGCCACATAATGGCTGCCTATGGGGCTTGTCTGTCCATTTCTTCCTCTCTATCATTCTAGAGGGTTTTGCTGGTAAAGGCAAGGTTTTTCTCTGTGGAGAAATCTGGACAGGCTGTGCTGTTTGTGGATTTTTGGTGGAATTTCTAGTTGAAGTACTGGACAGTGTAGCCTGTGGATATAGGCTGCATTATCTGTCTTTAAATTCTCTCTGAAGTGTCTGTGCAGTTATGCCTTTTTTGACAACTTAAGAGATTATTTTTGATTGCTCCGGGGTCCACGCACATGGGCTGGACTATTCACTAGATTATGACTATAACAGAGATACCCCTACTACAGAACTGGAGTTACAGGACAGAAACTACTCTTTCTGACAGAATATTTGATTTTTCTGTTGAAGCCTTCACTCTTTGTGAAGTGCCCTTCCTGTAGAAGGAAAATGTCTCACACTGAACCTCATTGAGTCTGTATTGGGTGCCTACCAGAGTCCTACTGTCCTGAAAACTGAGGTCACTTGCAGAAGTTATCCAGGTGTGCACTTAAAGACAGGAGCTCAGGCTTCCTGGACTCCAAGATGGGTACAGCTGGATCAACTAGAGGACTTTGGGAATGTCAGTGTTTCTCCAAAGAGTCATCCGCTCTTTCCAAGGACCCCCAAAGAGTAAGATTGTGTGAGACCGAATAAAAACGAGACGTTGCCGGTTGAAGTCGAGAGATATTCGTTCGAACTGAAAAGATCCCGGTATGCTCAATGTCAAAGTTGGGGTTGACTCGTTGTTCATAACTGAAACAAACTCTGCTTTCGACATTGAGACTTCCATTGCAGCCACAGCCCCGGTCCATGGCCAAGAAGCAACATTAATCAATCTTTCACTTGGATCGACGTCCAAGTCGGTGGGAAAGTCCGCAGACATCGAGATAGAAGCAGTCCGTATCGCATACACATGCATCGATGCTGAAAGACACCACCTCGTACTGTCAAAGGCCAACATCTACGTCGAGAGAGGGTAAGGCTTTACCAGCAGAGACTGCTGAAGAAAGTCCTTGCTTTCATCTAGGGTCAGGTCACATTCTCCACTAAACATTTCACATTGTTTGCTATAATGCCTACAGCAGATACCTTTTCCTTATACTTCTGACTGAGTATTCAGACATACTCCTTCAAGAGTTACCCCACACACCATCTCCTACGTTCTTGTCTGTACCTCTTACGATTTCTTCAGGGGCCTTAAGGAGTCTGCATCTACAAATTGTGACACAAGTCTCCTTGAAGATCAAGAAGTCTACTTCGTCATCGCTCTAGATCCAAGGCGACATCTAGAAGCAGGCCCACCTCATGATCCAGGAAATCTCATGGTACTAGGTTTAGACATAGAAGATATGCATCCTGGTCTACAATGTTGCGCTCCTCAGTAAGACTATTCTCCTACACTGACATACACACCTCCTTCAAGAGTATCCAGTGGGTGGTCTCTTGACTTTAAATGACATGCAGATCAGAGGTGTAACCAAATTGAACTTAGCCATTCTAATTTCTACAGCCACTTTGTCATTTATCTTTGAGACCCTGTATCATAGAGCAGTATGAAGACCACACCTTTGACTGGTTCCCGGTCTTTTAGAGCCTACAATGCAATTATTTCTGACTCCATCATTGCCAAAGCCTGCTTCATCGCAGCTGCTAAATACAAAGCTCCTGGGCACATTATTTCTCAGGGCTGGGTAGTCTCCTATTTCAGGGCTAGTAACTGTAGCAAGAAAGTATCACACTCCGTTAACATCCTCCTCTGTTCCACCAGGTAAGAAAAGTAAACAGACTCCCTTGGCAAAAATATGTGTGGAACATATGCATCATACATGAAAGTAGCTAGTGATTCTGCCTTGCATATTTGAGAAACTGCAGGAGGACAGACAAAATTTGCGGACGTAACTGCACATTGTTATTCTGATAGAATCTGTGCAAGAAGGGTGTCTTGGTTATGATTTACCGGCCTCACACCAGAGGCGCATCAATTTATTAATTTACCATTCTCTGTAATATCCTTTTTGGCACTTGGGGAGACAAGATGCCCAGAATGAAAACCAAAATGGACACAATTAACTATGTTGGCCTGAAAGAGTTCTGTAGAAGATGTAGACCTTCTGACAATTTTTTTTAATCTCCGAGGGTTCATGTCCCTTACTAGTCTCAACATCAGCAGAAAGCAAGGCAACACTACTATACCCGGAAACCATCTAGAATTAGAGCTTGGCAACAACCTGCATCCACAGGAAAGCCTCCTGCTACGCATGGAGTCCTCACTTCCCCCTGCTTCGTTAACCGGTTTCGGAGGGGATAAGTGTATCCAATCATCTACAAGAGTGGCCCTCAAAAACAAAGGACAAGTGAGTCTTGAATATTCCGAATGGATATTCTCTTCTACTCGTTCCCCTCCTTTTGTTCCACTTGTTCGAACAAAACCTGTTACAAAAAGATGTCAACATTCTGTTACAAATGCAGGCTGTAGAGGAGGTTCCAAATCTCCATAAAGGACTGGGAATTTATTCTGGTTTTCTAGTGAGAAAGGACCAAAGCAAGAATAAAGACACATTTTAGATCTGGAAATACTGAAAACATAAAAATAAAAAATCTGGATGCTGGCACTGCATCCGATCGATCCACAGCTTTTCAAGGATACTGGATGTGTTCGCTGTATCTTCCAAGAAAGCTACTTTCATATTACGATTAACACAAATCGGAGTTTTCTCAGTTTCAAAGTAAATCTCGAAACTATCACTACAAGTTTCTTCTCTCCAGCCTGAAATCGGCCCCATGAACGTTTGTCAAATGTATGGCCGTGGTCCCAGCATATTAAGGAAAGCGAAGACCTTTGCTTATCCTTACCTGGATGATTGGGTTAATAAGCTTTTCTTCATCGGAGGCAAAGAGCGTTATCAGACCTGTTCCATATTGTTACCCAACCTCGGTCTCCAAGTCCATTTCAGAAAGTCTACGGTATGCCCAATTCAAAAGCTACTGTACCTGGGATAAATACTAGATACACAATCCGCAAAAGTGTATCCTTCGGAGAAAAGACTGAAGTGTTGCAGTCTTCTACAGGCTCGCCATCCATCAGTGCTCATGTGGGATCCATGCAGGCCCAAAAAGTTTGGTCAGACAAGGAAAAGACTTACCACATCAATATCCTACATTAAGAAAAGCTTTTTGGCATGTGTGGGGGAGGGAGGGGTTGACCATAGAACCTTATGGTATGTAAAGGGTAGAGTGTCTCCTTGCCCCACCCCCTTTTTAAAATAATAATAAAGTGGGGCGTCTGAGCTTTTGCTAGGCCCTGAGGACCACATCCCGAGAGCTGAAATTTTTCAAAAGAGGCAGGGGCATGTGACCCTCTTTCAACCCCTCCATGCTTTTTCTGGCATCACTGACCCCATCCCTGGGGCTCACAGGGTCAACGGTGGGCCCTAGTGCCCACCCAGTGCACCCACCATATACTCGGCTGCAAGAGGAACCCCCACGTCCACAACCGGCTCCCTGCATGAGAGAGCCGGCATTTCTCCCGCCAATAGGGAACAGCTACTAATGCTTCTCCCTCCAGGGGCAGGAAAAATTTGTATCTGGTCCTCTGCCCGCATCAGTGCAGGCAGGGATACAGATCAAAAGTCTGCTCCCAACAGTTGGGATATATAAAGGGGTCCCAGACCAAACAAACCATTAATTATTTATATTCATATATTCTTTAGAATAGATCCAAAACGAAATAAGGATGCAAGTGTTTTTATTTTCACTGCACCATGGGACAATCAATGATTGAAAAATCAATAGTAGAGTACACAACATTCAAATGCGCCCACATGGGAAGGGAGGGAGTGCATGGGAGGGAAAAACATTTCAACTAGTTACACATCACTAATCAAAAAATATATTGGTGCATGAATCCATGAGTTAAATCCTATTTATCATTGATCCACATATGGGAGGTCAAAGAAAAACACATGTCAAACACAACATTGTTCATGAAAGAGACTCCTATGGTGATTATTATTATCAAAATAGGGTTAGGAGTTCTTGAATGTAGATGATAGTCTATCATCTACATTCAAGAACTCCTAACCCTATTTCACTGCACCCATGGTGCAGTGAAAATAAAAACACTTGCATCCTTATTTCGTTTTGGATCTATTCTAAAGAATATATGAATATAAATAATTAATTGTTTGTTTGGTCTGGGACCCCTTTATATATCTCAACCAATTACCCAGGTCCCACTGACTATATGGGTCTAACCCCACTATCTACAACCCAACAGTTGGGAACATTTTTAGAGTTCCTGATGGCTGCGAGCAGACTGTTTGCTCCCGCTTGGCGGGAGATTTAGAAAATGCTCCTGCCAAGTGGGAGCAAAAAAGTTTTCCCTGCTTGCGCCGATCGGAAACTCACGGGGGGGGGGGGGGGGGCTCCCTAGGACATAGCATGTAAGCCGGCCCTGAGAGTTGGGGGTTCCCAGTGCAATTAATGGCTCAGTGAGTGGCCCCCATTATAGCTATGCAATAAAAACATATAAAATTACCTTTTTTGCCTAATTTCTTTTTCTTCTGTTAACTCATTTACAATTATTTCTTCCTACCACTGCTTAGACAATGCATTAGTACATTTCATTCATAAGCGGACTTTATTATAAAAAAATTGCTATTTAGTAACACATGTATAGTGCCAGTTAAAATACAGTTTGCTAAGGATAAAGTGTAAGGCACTTGAATTTACCAGTGACAGCTAGATCCTGTGAATACAAAGTTATCAAGTATTCCATAGTAATCGAGATAATTAGTGAATATTGCAATATTGACTCTCCTGAGAACAGCTTTTGCAGGTTTATTTATCCTAAACAAATTAAGCACAAATCAAAGTAGCAAAAGTGTATATGTACATTTTTATCTTGAAGCCAAACCTTTCAGCTTTGCGAAGGACACTGGAAATTATTGCATCTGTTTCAATAGGGCCATCTAGTTTTGCACAGATTCTGCTGGTTATGCAGAACTGTTAGGATGACAGGACGCTGGAGTGTAGGGACTTTACGGTATTAGCCCAATACTGGCCAGCTCACAGTCCCTCACCTGAACTCCTAACCTTCCCAGGGTAACAGTTGATTTTGGCAACCTCAAACATGACCCTCTAGTCCCCAAGGGAACCAGGGAAACGGATCCTTCCCTTTCTTTACTCCCATACTCCTGCATGCACGTAGAAAACATAAGAAAGACCCAAAGAAAATTTACAATCGAATTATTGAAACGATCGTAGTAAATTATGAAGCAAAAGTGCTGCCATTAGTAAGCAGATGCAACTAAGCAAAGTAATTAGCATTACTAACACTTTATAGGACAGACATTCCAACCATGGCAAATTATATATCTGTTTAGGTCTACCCTTACTATGTGAGTACAGGGATGTATTTGCGTTATGAAATTGGCCGAGGACCTCATACCCAGTGTATGCAGTTAAGTGGTCTACATCATGAGTAAACATAGTAAGTGCGGGGCTGCATGTCAGGGACTGTTGTCGTTCCAAAACGGTCATCTCTACTGGAGTTCTTCTCTTTGGCCTCCAAGGGGACAGGACACAGTTTATAGGATAAAACTATTGTTAGTCAAAGTCAAAAAGGCTTTTTTTCGATAAAAAATTATCATAAAAGCAAGACAGAAATCACAGTGCATCAATTTAAACAATTAAAAACAAACATGAGCATTCGATAAAAATGAGACCTGTTTAAAAAGTTTATCAAAACAGTGCAATGGGTAATCAATTTGTTGTAGAGTTTGAGCAATCAATATTAACCTTTTAGTTCATTTGGTGTTTTGCAAATTTGCAAAGTAGTACATAAAAGACTTCATTCAAACAGTAGATTTAAAAGTAGAATTAAACAGACAATTTTAGCCTTTTAGCTCGAATGGACCAAGCCCATGATAAAAATTTAGCTATAGCACAAACATAGGTTGCACGGCAGTCGGACATTAATATCCTGATTGCAGCCGCGTGGCTCCTAGTGCCCAGCTGCCGACATAAGTTTTTGAGCCAAATCCTCCTGGGTATTATATACTCTCTGCACTCAAACATGAAGTGTGCCAATGACTCTGATTTGTCTAGGCATGCAGGGCAAAGCTCTGTGATTTGTGCACGAGATTTCCAGCGTGAAGTAAAAGAATAGAGGGGAAGAGCTCCTATTCTGAATCTAAAATACAAGGCCCTGTCAAAAGGTTTTTCGATGATGTCAAGGTACACCTCCCGTTTAGGTTGATCTTTAAACTTCAGGAAGTCCTCCGTGAGTCTGCCCGTAGTGGAGTTAGTATTCCTCTGGGAAAGGATCCAATTCCAATAGAGTTTCTTAAGAGCTAGCTTCGGGGGTGAGGTTCTGTTTGCCCATGCTTCATTCAAGCCCAGATTTGCTAGGAGCATCTTCATGTCCTTTAGCCATTTAATTTTATGCCACCCTGGTAGTGACATAATTTCTGCTAGGCCTTGCGCATATTTGCTGAGTTCCTCCACACGCCACAGGCGTGCCCATAGCAGTAGTGGACGAAATTTTGCGAGGTCATCAATTGGGCGGCAACCTAAATCCAACATTAGCGGAACTGTGGGAGTGCCTTGCGGGAGAGACATGATCGCTCTACAAAACTTCCTCTCTGATCCTGGCAAGGCGTCAGTAATGGATGACCCCCAGAGTTCGCCCCCATAAAGGGCAGAGCTAACCCCTTTGGCCGAATAAATCTCGAACAGTAGCTATTGGTCTTATTATACAGGAGCGTTGTTCTTTCAGAAGAGCTCCTGTGATCCTTTTATGAGATAGCAACATTTTGTCCAGGTGAGGGGTCCAATCCATTTTGTGGGATAGGCGTATCCCAAGATAATCGAAGACTTCTACCCTCTCCAAGAGTTCAGCAATCAGGGTAGGAGGGCGAGCTTGTTTTTTGGGAGGATTCAGCACAAGGTATTTGGTTTTGCTTGTGTTGATTACCAGGCCGCGTTTGGTGCAAAAGGATTGGAAGTTGTCTAGGAGCCTTTGGAGTCCTATGGGGGTTTTAGAAATTAGAAGCGTATCGTCCGCGAAGAGGAGGGTTGGTATACGTTCGCCAGCCAGGGATGGTTCGTCTGAAGGATGTTTACGAAGATGCTCGACCACCCCATTGATGTAGAGGGAAAAAAGGGTGGGAGCTAGCACACATCCCTGGCGGACACCTCTCTCAACCGGGATACTATTTGTTTTTTCCCCCCCAGGGCCCCACCTAACCTGAGCGAAGGTATCTTGATGCAGCCTAACGAGTAGGGACAACAAGTAGTGGGGCAACCCTATATCAGCCAGTACGGACCAGAGGGTCTCCCTGGGTACAAGGTCAAAGGCAGTCTTTAAATCGATGAACGCGAGATAAAGACTGCCTTTGCCTATAACCACAACTTTCCATTACACCATCATGAGTCTGAAAGCTTGTTCAACTGTCCCGGTGCCCACTCTAAAGCCCGCCTGATAGTCAGAAAGGATTTTGTTTTCCTCTATCCAGTTTAAGATTCTGACCAACAAAACCTTGCCGACTACTTTTTGACTAACATCCAACAGGCTGATGGGCCTATAATTAGATGGGTCGTCTCTGGGGCCTTTTTTATAAATAGGGACCACCTCAGCCCCCCTCCATGAAGAGGGTATTGGGGCGCCCCTACAGATGGCAACAAGCAGGGAGTGGATCAGTTTCCCCCATTTCGGGGTATCAGATTTCAGAAGGTCACCGGGGATGCCGTCCGGACCAGCCGCTTTTTGGGGAATGATGGTGCTTATTGCATAGTCGACTTCCTTAGTTGTAAAATCAAGGTCATTAGGTTGAATTACCCAAATTGGAGTGGGCAATAGTGGAGCCTCCAGCCCTCCATCAGGATCACAAGAATCAATAGGAATAATATGATCATCTTGACGGGTATATAGCTTTGAGAAGTGTTGGACCCACGCCTGACTTGGAATGTTGCAAGTTATCAGGTCACTATCTGGCCTATTGCGGGCTCTTCTAGTATCCCAAAACCATTTAGAATCTTTCTTAGAGCTAGCTTCTTTGAGGGTAGACCAATAGGCCTCTTCCCACTCCTTTTTTGCTAGCCCCAGTGTTCTCTTGTGTTCTTTCCTGGCTATCTGTCCAGCAGAATGTAGTCAATCCTTGAAGTATGACCGACCCTGTTGAACGTTGGGGCGCCCATCTGGTCAGAAGATGTACGGCCATTAGTGGCTCTTAACCCAAACTCCAAGGTCAGTGCATTTAACTGCACTGCACTGCGTGTCCACCGTTTAATCGGAGTGATGGAGAGTGTAGGAATACCCCATCTGCTATCTTCCTCACCTAGGTCAGGGATACCATCCAGGGGAAGTGGCTCATATGTGCAGTTAAAATCGCCTGCTACTATTTATTTATTTATTTATTTTAAGGTTTTGTAGAGCGGGTAGTAACCCTGGAGCATCCCAGCGCTTGAACCTTAACTCAGGGGGGTCAGCATCGGAAGGGGATGGGGGTTAAGGGAAGAGAAGGGTCTTCAGTGCCTTCCTGAACTGAAGAAGATTAGGTTCAGTTCTCAGTCTCTGGGGGAGGTTGTTCCAGTGTTTGGCCGTGTGGACCGAGAAGCGGCGTCCTCCGGACCGGACTTTTTTGACTCTGGGGACAGTAATGAAGTTCTCTCCGCTTGAACGGAGGGCCCTACTCGTTTTGTAAGGGATGATGAGATCCTTAAGGAGGGGTGGGCCTTTGTCATGGAGAGTCTTATGGGCCAGACAAAGGGCCTTGAAAGCAACCCTTTCTCTGACTGGGAGCCAATGCAGGAGCTTCAAGGCTGGCTTTGCCGAGGATCTGGCGGGGGTGTCGGTAAGTAGGCGGGCCGCGGCGTTTTGAATTTTCTGCAGGGTATTGAGTGTGGCTTCGGGGGCACCCAGGTAGATTGCATTGCAGTAGTCAAGCCTCGCCAGAATGAGGCCCTGGATCAGAAGTTTTTTGGAAGTGGCGGGAAGCAGGGGGAAGACCTTTCTGCAGGCCCTGAGGAGTCCGAAGCAGATTCCTGCCGTCTTTTTGGCCTGTGTTCTGAAGCTCAGGTCCTTTTCGAGCCATACGCCCAGGCTCTTGACCTCCTCCTTGGGGGCAGGGGGGTCACCTAGACAGTCAGGCCAGATGTCAGGCGGCAGGGAGGGCCCTTTATGTCCGAGCAGCAGAATCTCGGTCTTGGACCCATTCAATTTCAGTGCTGAGGAATCCATCCAGTTGTAGATTTCCGTGAGACAGCTATGAAGGTCAGAGGGAGATTGGTGCGGGTGTGAGAGGGTTACCACCATCTGGGTATCGTCGGCGTAGTTGATAATCGAGACGCCAAAAGGGTTGACCAGTTTTTCCAGCGGGGAAATATACTAGGGTATGGTCAGCTTCTTTATAGTCCCTAAGTTGCACCTCAAGATCAGATATTACAGACGAGGTGCACCCATTTTTAGTGCCTCTAGCATAGACATTGTAAAGATCTAAGGTCAAACCTCTACGGTGGTTGGACAGAGAAATACCCAAAATGTCTGGGTTATTTGTCTGCTTAGAGGTAATCCGGCAATTAAGGGAGACATTTACCCAAATAATGAGCCCCCCCGAGGGACGCCCCTTCCCATGCCTGGGTTTTTCTGCTGGAACATAATAGGTGACAAACCCAACTCGATAGTGGCTCAGTGCTCCAGGTCTCTTGAAACACACATCTTGTGTGCTTCAACCAAATCGTTCCACTCAGGCAGACCTAATTTCCTGTGAATCCCTGCGAGGTTCCAACTGAGGATTTTTATTTTGTCCTTAATGGTTTCTCCTCTAATACCATTGGTATCTCTAGGGTTATGGGGAACTATGCTGGCTACATCTAGAGCCAAAGCCGTTGATTTGGTCAGGCTGGTAGCCACCACAATTGGGGCGTTAGGGCATAAGGGGTAAGATGCGACCGAAGTAGCCTCATTCTTGCCCCTGTTGGTATCGAGATAAGTGGAGGAAGCTTCGTCAGAATTGAGTCAGTCAACTTCATCCAGTGCGCAGAATCTATTCCAATGAGCAAACTGGGAAGGGAAGGGGTCAAATGGAGGGGGTAGTCCATGCCATGGTTGCTGCCACTGATGAGAAATATGATGTGGAGCATGCATATACCCTCTATTGATTGGGAAGCTGAATCTCGGGGGATTTTGTCTTGGGGGCATAGGTAGAAAGTAGGACAGGGGAAATGGATTAATTTGGGTAGCAGGTCCACAAGAGGGTGTATTACATATATAATTCGCCGCCCCTATGTCCCTGAATTTGACAGTAATAACATCCCCTGCTATGGTCTTTGTATTCCTACCCACCCACTCGCCTCTGCGCACCGTAAGAATTTCGCCACTCATATGGATGGGTAGAGGTTTATGCAACTGAAGCCATTGGGCACATTTGTTTCTCAGTTCAGTGAAGGTTTCTCTTCTGCCCTCCTTCAGTGGGGGTACACCCGTCAAGACAACCACAAAGGGGGAAACTTCCGGTGGTAAATTGATTGTTTTAAAACGAGCCGGCCTTGACCCTGGATCCTGAGACTTATTTGAGGAAGAGGTTGATGTTGGGTTAGCATCCAAGCCATTAGGTCCCTTTGCTGGCTGATTGCACACTTTTTTTGGGCCAGAGGATGACTGCATCTCCGGGGTGGGACCAGTCGCGCTAAGGGTTGGGGGAGTTACAACAGATTTGCCCCCTGGTTGGATCGAATGCTGTGGTATTGATCCTCGGTTAGCTGCTGCGGTTTTGGCCTTAGTGGAAGAATCTCTCAGAGGCTTGCTACTAGATGTGTTTGCCAGGGGCACATCTTTTGTTTTCCCATGCGTCTGAGTAGGCACATTCCCACTTGCCATGCTAGCCCATTTTGTATTAATTAGCGACGTCAGTCTATCAATTTTAGATATTAAGGGCTTGATTTGAGCCGCTATCGTAGCTTCAAGGTCCGATTTCAGATCTATTACCATGTTTTCGACCCAGCAAGGTATGCCTGATGCAGAGTTAGGGGTAGGTGAAACAAGGTTGTGATTCCTGATTTTAGTTTTATTCTTTTCCTTAATCTTAGACGCGGTTTTAGCAGAGCCTGAGTTCCCTGATTCTGGTGTTGCAGGAATAACTCCTACCCTAGATACTTGGGGGAGTTTATCTGCAATTAGCTCTGGCTTTTCAGATGATTGGCAGGCTTCTAGGTCTGGAGTAGCCTCTAGATCAACGTATGATGGATCAGAGTCTGAGTGGGTTACCGAAAGATCGACTGCGTTGGGGACTGTATGTGTGCCCACAGCAGGCGAAGGTGAGGGGAGGGAACAACTAATTAGGGGTTGCTGGGTAGGTGAGCTTACATTTGCTAGATGACCCAAGGACGAGCGTTTGGCATTCATAAGGTCCAGAGATACCCGTTTCTCCAATAAGATAATGCTCTGGTCAATAGTCTCATTAACCCGTGAGATAAATTGGTCTATAGGCCCAGTGACCTGTGCTACGGCCGTTGCTTTTTTGGTATTACTTCTAGTTCTGCCGTGCATGGTAGACATTTGTGAAGGCCTATACTCTGAGAGATACCAGTAATAACAGTTGAAGCAATTGAAGGTTGCAATACGAAGACCAAGGGGGGAGGCCCGGTCCGGTCTCTCCCGGGCACTAACGGGCAACAACGGGCCCGCCCTTGGCCCGGGCTTCGCCCCGGGCTGTGCCCCGGGCTGCGACCCGCGCGCGTCCCGCGATGCGCGTCACCGGGCTTGCTGATATACTCCTGGGTTGAAAAGGGGGCGGGCACTGGGAGGGGGCGCGGCTCACCCGGGAAGAGGACACAGCTGAGGATGTTGTGGGCTGGTCCTCGCAGTCCCGGGGCCGCGCCTCTCGCCTCCTCTGCGGCCTCGCGGCTGTAAACTCCTCTCACCGGCAAAGCAAACAGGCAGGAACAGATGGCTGCTACTCCAGTAGCACAATCAGGGTTGTGGCAAGAAGACTCCTCAGAACGAGCGGCACTATTGTTAGGGTGATGCACCTGGGTGACCGTGTTATGCCTAAACTTTAGGAACTGTTACTTAATGAGCAAAGAAAACAGTTCACCATGTAACACATTTCCCGCAACCTTGTGCAAAATATATGGACCAAATCCAGAGAAGAGTTCCCGAAGAGCAAAAACAATGTACAGCGTATTCTCAAAACAATGTTGCAAAAACAAATGTGTTATGTGGCTATGCAAAGCAAGCAGAGGCAGCCCAAAACGCAAAACTACAGGAGAACCAAAGTGGGCCCAGAAGGGAAAGAACTACACCCCCCTCCTTTGTTGTGAAAGCAACTCTGCTTCTAACAAAATAATCACAAGCCAAGCAGTTCTAACTTCTCAATGTGTAACGTTGTGTAAGTGGCCTCTTTTTGTTTTTGCCATGAGTCTTTGTTTACAAGTCCAGTTAAAAGGTGTGTCGAATTTAAATAATGCCATGACACGCTACCAGATTTCAATACCTGAAGTGGCCAACTAAATTGCAGAATAGATCAAAGCTTACTTTGCCCACAGTTTGATAGGAACATATAATTTTGCATTATATCAATAAGACTAGACACAATGTTGTACAGGCTGTAAATGTGAGAAGATAACATAATAATACTATTATCCACAACAGCAAGTACTTTTGATTCCTGATCAATTTATCCTAAATGTGCAGCATCCTCTAAATGTGACAATTTTCAAATTGCATTATAAGTGGCATAAAAGAGTCTTTTCGAAAGAAGCCAACAAAAAAGCTGATGGATCTATGTAATCCAAACAGGAGAGAGATGTTTAACTGCAGACAGTGAAATGTTACAACCATTATTGGCACAATTTCCCTACTTAATAGGTTGTGACTATCCCGGAGTGTTGAGACGAGGAATAATGAAGGTCTGGTCTGCTTAACTTAAACCCCAGTGTGGCATTTTAAAAAACGAACATGAACAACCATTTCTGTCCCCTGGCCACAACCACCCACTTGGACCGGAATGTGTAGAGTTGTATGTACCATTCTGATGGATACATCTGCCAGTGGATTCCTCACCTTGTGAATATCCCCATGCGTCAGCAATGTTCGGGCGTGGACGACATCATAGGAGCACGGCATCGCGCGCGACTCCACCTGATGTCACTGACTCCTTATCAGGCCCACGGCGACGTGATGACATCAGTTCCCTTTTTTCTGCGTCGTCGACGCTAACTGTTTCGAGGGATCTTCGGTTGAGTTGATAGTAACTTTGTTACTATTGTGAGTTTTTCTGTATCTCTTCGGCGTTGCTGTCTTCTGTCGTGATGTCGTTGAAGAAGACTGGGTTTAAGCCGTGTGATTCATGCGGAAAGATGATGTCCATTACAGATCCGCATGGTGACTGTCTATGGTATCTGGGTTCGGATCACGACGTCCAGGGTTGTCGATCCTGTTTGAAGAGGAACCCAAAGGCTCTTGGGGAACGTGAGGCAAAACTTCTTGTTGCCAAATTGAAAGGTAAAGATGCCAGGAAGAGATCGAGACGCCCAAGGTCGAGGTCCCGGTCGAGGTCGGCTTCCAAGTCTACTTCGGGACATGCTTCCAGATCACCTAAGAAAAAGCATAAGAGAAAGAAGCATAGTTCAAGGCACCATTCCGGTAGGGAGTCTGATTCGAAAACGAAGTAGTCTTCTAGAAGGCATCGTAAGGACATGGTATCTCCCTCTTCAGTTCAGAATCCTGTAGGTGAGGCCTTGCCTTTGGAGTCAGGCGAGCTTTCACCGGCTCTGGTGTCGAATCAGTCTCAGTCTTCGGGACATGAGGAAGAAGAGGAAGTTCCTGTTGCTCAGGGTTCGACGACTCCGGTTCACCAACCCGAGGAACAAGAGAAGTCGATTCCGGTGCAGCCTCCTCAGAAGCAGCCGGTGGGTTCGTACCCTCCTTTTCTGGGTCCAGGACAGGACCCGTCGCATTTTTTAAACGCCATGTATGGTGTTTATGCGAGAGCCATGTACCCCTCTGGAGCACCGGCTGGTCCCATGGGCCTGTTGGCATACAATTTGGGGGTTCCCCAAGCCTATGCTCCGATGCCGTTTATGCCAGCTCCGGCTCCACCTTGGCATCTTTTGGCGCCACCGAAGTCATCGACTCTGTTTACGGCTTCACCGGCTACGGAACGAACTCTAGATCCAAATCTAGGTTCGACGCCGGCTCCAGCTCCCCAGTTGACGCCAGCTCCGGCTCCTTTAAAGTCAATACCGGATCAGTCGACGTCGGTTCGAATGGAGTGGTCGAGGCGTAAAGCGCAGCGTCTTTTGGAGGAGAAGAGTTAGGGGGAAGCTGGAATTGAAGAAGGTGAGCTTCAAGATCAGGAGGATTATTTTGACGATCTACGGGATGCAAGTGGTCTAGAACTGTCTCCTGATTGGGAGTTGGCCACGGTGTCTGATGCTCCTTTTAAAGATGTGGCTCCCTACCATGTGGTAATTAAAAAGGCTGCAGAACTGTTGAATTTGACTTTGCCATCTATTGAGTAGAAGTCGAACATTCTGACTGAAGTCCTCCATTCTCCTTCATCTGTGGTTGAGCCTATACTTCCCTTTACTGAGGCTCTAACAGATCCCATCTTGGAGGTATGGAATAGACCACTTAATGCTCCTACAGTTTCTAAGGCCGTTGCAAGGCGTTATAGAGTTGCTCCTGGCGACCCTGAATTTTTGTCTACTAATCCCTTACCAGAGAGTTTGGTTGTACAAGCCATCTGTTCTAAAAGATCTGCATGTGCTTTTCCCAAGGTACCTGGTGATGAGGACTCCAAGAAGCAGGACCAAAATGCAAAAAAAAAAGTGTTCTCGTCAGGCAGTATGGCCCTAAAATCTACGAATGCCACTTGTTTGCTGGGTCGATAAATCCATGCTTTGATGGATACTGTTAAACAGCTGTCTCCTATGCTTCCTGAGGAAGACAGAAAGAATTTTAATGAAGTGGTTTCTGACACGCAGGCCGCTGCTCGGCAGGTCATACAGAGTGGTATGGACACAGCGGATTCGGTGGCTAGAGTCATGGGGTCTTCGATTGCCACCAGAAGAGCTGCCTGGCTGAAGACTTCCGAGTTCTCTGCGGATGTTCAGGCTGCTTCAATGGATTTGCCCTTTGATGGCTCAGGCCTTTTTGGTAAAAAGGCTGATGCAGCATTGGAGAGGTTCAAGGACAGCAGGTCTACAGCCAGATCTTCAGGTTTACAAACTAGAGGATCTGTGGGCAAAAGATATAGGGGCTTTGGAAGATCTTTTCGTCCCTACAAGCAATCACAGCAACAGCAACAAAATCCGTTGTATAAATCTTACAGGGGAAACAAAGAGGTCGTGCTCGAGGACGTCCAATCTCCTCATCCTCTTCCTCTACCCACTCCCCTCCTACTACAGCAAAGCAGCCCCAGATCTGCCATTCCGGATCATGCGGGTCCTGTAGGGGGTCAGCTTACCTATTTTCTACCGGATTGGGAATCGGTCACGTCGGACCTTTGGGTTCTGAATCTCGTAAGGAATGGGTATGCACTTCCCTTTCGGGAATTCCCTCCGAATTACCCTCCTTGCCAAAGTTTTTGCTCGGAGGACCACCTGCTACTTCTGCAGGAAGAAGTCCTGGCATTGTTGAGAAAGGGTGCAATAGAGGTGGTTCCGGAGCAAGAAAGGGGTCAGGAATGCTACTCCCGGTATTTCCTGATCCCCAAGAAGGATGGCAGACTTTGTCCAATCTCAGGATCTTGAACCTTTTACCTGAAGCAGTTCAAGATGCTCACCCTTGCGCAGGTTCTTCAAGCGCTGCTGGAAGAAGACTGGATGGTGTCGATCGACTTGCAGGATGCATATTTTCACTTCCCAATCCTGAAGTCGCACAGGAAGTATCTCCGTTTTACGGTGGGTTCGCAGCATTACCAATTTGTGGTCCTTCCGTTTGGTCTTACTACTGTGCCTCAAGTCTTTACCAAGGTGATGGCTGTGGTGGCAGCACATCTCAGAAGGTCAGGGATTCCAGTATTCCCTTATCTGGACGATTGGCTAATCAAGGCGAAAGTGCTCCATCATTTGCAAGCCACAACTCAGTTGTTATACAGGTTGGGTTTTTCGATAAATGTACCCATATCTTACCTGGTGCCCTCCCAGCGCAAAATGTTAATTGATGCGGTACTGGATGCAACTGTATGTCGAGCATTCTCTCCTCCACAACAGATTCGCGACATACAGGAAATGATTCCTTTATTTCACATTGGAGCGGTCGTTCCTGTCTTAAAGGTCCTTCGTCTGCTCGGTCTGATGGCTTCCTGCATTCTGCTGATCAATCATGCATGCTGGCACATGAGGGCTCTCCAGTGGTGCCTCCGCAGGCAGTGGTATCAACACAACGGAGATCTCAGGGAGTCGATCAGTATCTCCAGAGAAACTGCAGCGTATCTGTCTTGGTCGAGCGTGGAGGGCAATCTGTCTCAAGAAAAGCCCTTCCAACTACCTCCATCGGTGGCCACGTTAATAACGGATGCATCCACTCTAGGGTGGGGTGCTCATCTGGGGGATCTGGAGATCAAGGGTCTTTGGTCTCCAGAGGAAAGGTTGCTTCACATCAACCTTCTGGAGTTGCGGGTAATACGTCTGGCGCTCAAGCCCTTCCCTTCACGGTCGGTCGGTTCAGGTCCTGACGGACAACACCACCGCGATGTGGTATGTCAACAAGCAGGGAGGAGTAGGGTCGCAGTGTCTCTGCAGAGAGGCTCTGGGTCACTGGTCCTGGGTTCCGGATCATCAGATTTGTCTGATGGAAAATCATCTGGCAGGAGTTCTGAACATGCGTGCAGACAGTCTGTCGGCAGTTCTCAGCCGACCACGAGTGGAGGCTTCATCCAGAGGTAGTTGATCACGTCTTTCGGATGTGGAGAACTCCTTGGGTGGACCTGTTCGCCACTCACGAGAATGCTCACTGCCCGTCATTCTGCAGTCTCCAGTTTCCGATGCAGGGATCCTTGGGGGGGATGAGTTTCAGTTGAGATGGGACTCCCAACTCCTTTACGCATTTCCTCCCATACCCTTGATTCCTCGGGTTCTGAGGAAGATTCGCCAAGGCCGAGCCCAAGTTATTTTGATTGCCCCGTATTGGCCAAGAAGGGTGTGGTACACAGATCTTCTCCACCTCTCCTCGTGCCTGCCGCTCCGTCTCCCTCTCAGGGCAGATCTCCTCTCTCAGATGGAGGGGCAGGTTCTACACCCCCACCTCCAGACCTTACACCTTCATGCCTGGAGATTGAACGGGGCAACCTGAATTCCTTTTCTCTCCCACATGATGTGGTGGATGTCATTCTATCGGCCAGGCGTGACTCCACCAAGTCAATCTATTCATACAGATGGTCTAAATTTGTTACTTGGTGTGGGGAGAAGTCAATTGACCCTTTGAGGGCTCGTTTATCTGACACACTTCAATTTGCTCTTTTCCTGGCTCAGCAAGGGTTTGCTGTAGCTACAGTTAAAGGTTATCTTTCGGCCTTGTCTGCTTTTCTCTGCCTGCCGGATCAGCCATCTTTATTTAAATCTCCTGTAGTTCTAAGGTTTCTAAAGGGTCTTACAAATAAATTTCCTCCTACTCCCTTAATTGTGCCTCAATGGGATTTGAATCTTGTGCTTACATTTCTGATGGGTTCACCTTTCGAACCTTTGCACAAGTGTCCCATGAGACTTTTATCTTTTAAGACAGTCTTCCTGGTTGCTATTACCTCGGCAAGGAGGGTAAGTGAGCTTCAAGCTCTTAGTTCAAAGCCCCCATTTTTGACCATTCATTCAATGGTTCTTAGGACCAGGGCTGCTTTTCTGCCTAAGGTGGTAACTCCCTTTCATCTAGGACAGTCCATTACCCTACCTACCTTCTATCCTCCTCCTTCCAAGGAGGCGGAGAGACTTCACCGTCTGGACCCTAAGAGGGCGATGAGCTTTTATCTTAATAGGACAAGAGACTATCGAGTGGATGACCAGCTCTTTGTTGGGTTTGCTGGCTGCAGAAAAGGAAGAGCTGTGCACAAGCGCACACTATCAAGATGGATTATACTATGCATCAAGATCTGCTACTCCCTGGCGCTTAAGGAGCATCCAGAGGGTATAAGAGCTCACTCTACTAGAGCAAAGTCGTCTACATCTGCTTTGTCTAGGGGTGTACCTGAAGAGGACATTTGTAGAGCTGCGACTTGGGCTTCCCTCCACACTTTCGCGAAGCATTACTGCTTAGATTCCGAAGTGAGGAGGTACGGCCACTTTGCGCGTTCTGTCCACCAGGATTTTGTGGTATAGGAGAGTGGACACCCTCCTCCAGGAGTGAGGACTGCTGTGGGACTCTAGTCACAAAAAGGAATCCACTGGCAGATGAATCCATCAGAAGAACAAGTTACTTACCTTCGGTAACGCTTTTTCTGGTGGATACAGTATCTGCCTGTGGATTCCTCACATGCCTACCCGCCTCACCGTTGTCCACTCTTCTATACCCGAGTTTGACAATATTTGAATGTATTTATTTATATATATATATATATATATATATATATATATATATATATATATATATATATATATATATATATATATATATATGTGTGTGTATATATGTGTGTGTATATATGTGTGTATATATATGTGTGTATGTATATATATATATATATATATATATATATATATATATATATATATATATATAGTTTTTCATTCATTGTTTTCACACTGTGTAATTTTGGATATTATGTACTGTATATGTATATATCTACTGTCATTGGTCCGTCCGGATGCCTCGAAAGCAAGGAAAAAAGGGCGGAACTGATGTCATCACGCCGACGTAGGCCTGATAAGGAGTCAGTCAGAGTCGCGCACGATGCCTTGCTCCTATGACGTCGTCCACGCAGGCGTGCTACAAAAGAATTTTCCAAACTTTGCTGACGCAGGGGGACATTCACAAGGTGAGGAATCCACAGGCAGATACAGTATCCACCAGAAAAAGCGTTACCGAAGCGAAGTAACTTGTTCTTCTCCTCCATACTATTGAGCTGCTCTTCACTGTAATCTGGTAAATGTTGCCATTTGTCAAATTTAGTAAAAGAAGGAATATTCTGTGAATTCATGTCTATTTTAGCAAGTCCTAGGCATGTAGTCTGTTGGACTGTCATTTAGAAAAACCATTTGTTTGAATCAAGCACGCTCTAAATAAGATTTCTGTTCCCTGAATTTGCCAACGAATAGTACCCTAAAGTGATTTCAATTCTATGGTTTTTCCAACACTCGTAGCTTTTTAATGCTAGTTGTGTGACAAAAAAATCTGTATGTATAAGTTTGGTTTGTATCCGCATATATTTCTTTAATGATGTGGGGACAAGTTTAAAATACAAACACTTTGGGTGTGATAAAATATGACCTGAAAAAAATGAATTTATCCCTATATTTTGTTGAACTCCCTTCTGGGGTAGTTGTACAATGTTCCAATTGTGAGTAATTAAAAATTGTACGTTGAACACTAGCTCTATGTAAATAGTGATTACCTAATGGTAACAAAACATTTCACCATGATTAGCAGAATTGAGGAACAAGTTCCCACATTCAAAAACAGTATAATATTCCTTCTCTGAGAGCATGGAATTGGGTGTCAACATTCCAGTCATCAGAATGTAGCTCACGTACAATAACACCCATTGACATCTTAAATACATAAGGAAGCTGCAGTATTTCTGTATCACTGAAAATATTATAGGGGACCTTATCCCAAACAGTTCCATCAGTTACTGAAACAGCTAGAATGTTTACAAAGGACAGGTCTCTTCAGTTTGTGATGACTAGTGAGACGTTAACACCTCATCCACCAGTTCTGTGGCAGGGCGTTCTGGAAGATAATGGCCATTAACAAGCGCCGGGACACTCCACGGAGTAGCCGTGCGCTATAGAAGAGACTTTTATAACATAACATAACAAGAAGAAAAGTGTCACAAATCCAATCCAAAGAAATAGGAAAAGGTTGGAATGTTATCTAAACATATGTCCAAGGAGCGACCAGATAAGTGCGGTTCAGCCATTAAAGGACAACACAGGCGGTGGAAATGTCAAGATTCTTTTGAAAAATCCTCTGTTCCCACAAAATAGCCAGAAGTAGTCTGTTGAAAAACGGGTGGATCATTATAAACTACATCTGCAGGAGATGCACTAGCAAGTACAGTACTCATTTCCGTTGTATGGTTGGCATTTGTAAACAAAAGTTCATTCACCCCCCCCAACCCCAAGCCATTTGGGGAGAAACTGCTTCAATGTTGCTCACAAGATGTAGAGGAAATTTGTATTTGGTAGTGAGAGGAGTTGGGGGAACTACGATGGAGTCTGGGCCTACTGTTTAGAATCAGCCATAGAATGTAACTTTACATGATCAATGGAGACCAAACAGTTGTCTTTTGAACCAGCAATATCATGATTCTTGGACCTTGAACACCGAGGACTGGCAGTGGCACCAGTGCACTGTATGATGGGTCAAATCCCTTTTTCACCATAATCTTCTCACAAACAAGATCTCCAAATTGTGGGAGTCATCCGGAAGGTGCTGGCTTCTACTTGGTTTCTGGCAGAGGTAGACGTCTTCAACTGTTCGTTAGCTAGGGTGGTGTAAATGTCTGTTTTTAAAATCCTGTAAGAGAGCAGAACAGTCATTTTCGTCACGATGTCTGGACCATCAACTTTTGATGCCAAAGAGGACCTCATATGGGGTCCGACCACTCAGATTGTTTAGGGAGATTATCAAGTGCTCTTGGTACCCCATGCAAATTATGGATCTAACTCTATCCTGAACCTAATACTCTAGCTGTTAAGGATTGCTTTAAGTCGCCGTTCATCCCCTCAACTACAGAATTTCCCTCCGTTTGAGTAGGGCACCTCAACACCCAAGGAACCCATAGTATCCCTATATGCTTTCTAGGTGAAAGCCAGGTCCTCATACGAGTGAAATGCAGTGCATGCATATGTTCCGATAAATACTTGCAAGCCTTTAATAATGGTGCGTCAGCCGAATAGTGTGGCCACGCCCAGAGGAACTTTGAGCAAGAATCACCTGCAAGTAGGATCAATTTAAACACACCATCCGAATTAAAAGGACCGCAGTGGTCCAAATAAATGCAGCTGAAAGTTTTATTTTTAAATCAACAGGAGTCTGGGAGGGTGGACATGCCACTGTTGAATTCTTAATTTGTTGACAAATGTCATTACAAAGGACATTTCTTTGCCTGTTTGTATTAGCCATGCTCCCAATAAAGCTGTTGTAATAAGGAAATTGGGGCCGCCCTCCTTGTGTGTCCAGTAGCGACACCTTCATGTGCGTTGATCACCAAGGCAACTCTGCGGTCTTGGTTGGGAATCGCCTGATCATCGATTCCTGGAATTGTAGCAAAGGGAACATTTTGTTTGGTCAAAGAAAGTATATTTAGCTAGAATTCCCCTGGCAAAGAGGGACTGTCACACGTTGGATGAACAGCAGCCAGCATAGTCATCTACCCTCGTATGAGAACGAGTAATTGCAGCAACTGTCAGTCTAAACTGCAGATTTTGCAGCCTCATCTGCCAACGATTTCCCGTCGACGTGTATTCCAGCACCCTGATTACTCGATGTTTGAATTACATGAGCCTGTGGTAACCTATCTTTGAGGTCCACTACCTTCATCCAAAACTGTTTATGCTTTTTAGTGTTTCCCTCAGAAGATCTGGAACCATTCAGGAGCCAGTAATGCAAATTATCATTAATACTGGACACAATTATACGAATCACACACTGAGTGGGGAATTCTGGGTCCATATTCTCCAGCGCCGTAATTACTGCTTTCAGTTCAGCCAACTGCTCAGTGCAGTCGCCTAAGTACTGTGTGCATGTTTTTTGTGGCTAGAATGTACCATCCAAAATCCCACCACGAACGATGTCGCTGGCTGCTGAATACTGGTGTTTGGTCCCTGTTGCAGGTTGGGCGGACCATCCGTATAAACTATATATTTATGCTGTTCATCAGGCAAAATATTGGTAGGAAAGGACATGTTATATAAGGGAACCGTGGTAACGAGTCCTCCCATTTTGTTACTCACTCATGCAAGTCCTTAGTAAACATAAGAAAGGCATTAAAGGTTTACAATATATTTATCGTAGTCTATTATGAAGCAAATGTGCTGCTCATTAGGCAGATGCAACTAAACTAAGTAATTAGTATTTCTAACAGACTGTAAAGGGCAAACATCCCAATCATAGCAAGCTATAAATCGGTCTAGATATACCCTTCCTATATGAGCTCGCGGATATATTTGCGATCGCTGGGAGTGGGATACCTAGTGAATGCAGTTAGGTGGTCAGCATAATGAGTGAAAACGTAGTTTATGCTGGGCTGTATGTCGGGCGCTGCTGTCGTTCCATAACAAAACAACTGCCAATGCTGGGTGCACACCAGGAAATTGGATTTTCGAGTGATGGCGTCCAAAGGCTTTAGGACTCGGGAGATTGAATTGCACGCTGCCGAATATTTAGAACAGGAGCTAAACTTCCAAAGAATGAATATGCCTTTAATTTCTCTGGTTTAAGTTGTCTATCGTTCTTCACACCGTCTACCCTTCAAGTGCGTTTTTTCACCACACTAAGATTGTTGGTCCTGAGGAGAACTCCGCATTGGGGAGTTCGAAACGCGTCGACCGGTTGTGTGGTCGTTTTGTAAAAAAATTGAAATATTTTGTTTAAATAGGTTCAACTAAACAAGGTGTAAATATTTCATTTAAAAGCAGAAAAAATTGTTAAAATGTGAATATTGTATATATGTACATCTAAAGAAATTGATACACAAATTTATATCTATTTTTTTTACATTAGACCTTTAGGATTTGCACTGTTTTTTGTTGGATGAATGTAGATGGATGAATGTTTTGGCCAGTGTGCAAGTTTGGATGTGTGATAAAATTGTTGGTAAATTGTTTTTTGCATTATTTGTAAATATGTCATTGTATTGATCTTGTGTCTATACACCAAACATTGGTTTCTAATGAAAATATAACAAAAGAAATAATTTTTCCACTAGTGTTCAAATAAGTAAATAAACTAGTGACGTAAACAAAAAAAACGCACCTTTGTTTTTTTTCATATAGGTTAGATTTAAAATTAATTGAACAATACCCAGTATTGGCAGTTGTTTTGTTGTTGAATAGTTTGGACTCAGCCTTGCTGGTTAGGAGTCACGACCCTGTGTCGTTGTGATTGTCGTTCCATAACAGTCATCTCTGCCGGAATTCTCCTCTCAGGCCTCCAAGGGGACTAGACACAGTTGATATGATAAAACTACTGTGCTGGATATGCAGCTGTGCGACCGTGTTATGTCAAAATGTTTGGAACTGTTGCTGAATGAGCAAAGAAAACCATATACCATGTAATGCATTCCTAGCAACCTTGTACAAAATGTGTAGACTAAATCCCAAGAAGAGACCCTGTATAACAAACACGGACAGCGTATTATCAAAACAATGTTTCAAAAACAAATGTGTTATATGTGGCAATGCAGAGGCAGCCTATAGTATCTAAAACTCAAAACTAAGGGAGCACCAAAGTGGGCCCAGAAGAGAAATCGCTACACTGGTAATAACTGTAGGTATGCCAAAGAATAGATGTTTTTGCTTTGCCAATTCTTGTTCTATGTTTTAGATGGTTTAATCAACTTCAATTCTTATGATTTGCACTTAAAGGTTTGACCTATTCAGTTTCTGGATTGTTTTCCTGCACACTCCAGTAATTTTTCGATGGCTTAGTATTTTTTGCATTGGAATGCTGGCTATCTTTTGTATTCTTCAAGCTGCTGCTCCTTTCTAATTACTACCTTGCTTAATTTCCTACTTATGCTACTTTCTAAACATTTAGTTTTTCTCTTTTTGTCCAGTTAAAATAGTACAAATCTTTTAAAATCCGATTTACCACCAACAGTTCACCTTCCTTTGCAGTGCAAAGTAAATGTACCCCCTTCAAGACCCTTGATATTGACCTACTTAAGTTATCTTTCTAGTTTTGATTTTTTTTACCCTACCTCAAACTGGTTCTTAGCACATAGATTTATACTCTGTCAACTCTAAAGGAATATAATGTGGATCACTTGAAAATCTGCTAGTGACATGTGTAGATGCATATGCTGTGCATACTCCTGCCATCTAGTGTTGTGGTCGAACGTGTGCGACTCACTTTGCTACTAAAAGTCATGAGGTATAGTGACTCCACCTGTAATGTTCATTGGCATTGGCTCCATTGTTAGATTATTATTTTTTTCCCCCCACTCTTTCGGGTTTCACCGCCCTCTGGGTCTGTGCCTTGTAGTGTAGTCTAGAGTCATCCTCTAGATCTATGTATTTTACAATCGTTGCATGCTTGTTTAGACTTGTTGCGCTCCTTGCATCTGGTTCGATGACGGACTGCTTGATGCCTTGCCCCTCTGATGGCCATTTTCCTGGCAGTTCAGCACAAAAGTTTCCCATGCGTACTCAAAAAAACTCCTTTCAGAAACTGCCCACAGTTTCGCCAAGTGCCCATGGGCAAATCTCCACATAATTTGTAACCTTTGTCTGTTTGCGAAGCACGACTAGCTCTCCTGGTTGGCACAGACACTGTGCTTGGATCCCAGAACCAATCCGGCTACCAGCGCAGAAGCAAAATCTCCAGGGAATAAAATCCGACCTGTATCCTGCATGACCATTACCACCTGATAACACCACCTCTTACGAGGTGCTCAACAGGGTGGTCACCTACCATAAGGTAGAGATGCACAAGGTCCTGGCGGAAGATTTTCTCAGGTGCTCCCATCTACCCAATGCTCCATGCAGTATCTCCCCATGCTCAAAGAAATGTTCATGTCCTCTCCAGATGTTTTTAAGGAGTTGGTCAAAGCCACGGTCCTGAGGGTAGATAAGAAGTAAAACCTGCCCCCTTGGGACCCTGCATACATCAGGGAACTGTTACCACTAGATTCCCTTTTGGTCCATACTGTCCCTGAGCATGCAAATTCTCAGGGCACAGGTGATATGCTGCCGCCTGATAAAGTAGTGCAGAAACAATTGGTACCAGCAGGATTATTTTATCATTAATAGGACCAAAAACATTGAAAACAGATACTCATAAAATGTTAGTTTTTGAAATTTGATCATACGTTTGATCATTGATACATATTTATACGTCCATTCCTTATATAATAAAGTTGCTCAAAAGTGAGAAAGTGATTTAGGAAAGCGTTTGTGAAAAAATCAATTAAAGGGCAAAGGTTTGAGTGCCAATGTACAATACATAAAACCAATATATACAAATTCATACAGAAGAAGCCTGTACGGATTTCCCTTATACTGATTTACGATGTCTTCCTTAGCACCCTACATCGTGGAACAAAGATAAGACGTGAATCGTATCTGCGGTACAGGTAATTTATACTTGCCAACGTTTTGCCCCTAGTAGAAGGCAGGCCAATGAATTCCTTAAGTGTGAGGCTTCATCAGGACACGGTAACAACCAACCTAAAGACCACAGGTCTGAGGCCTCACGTTCAGGGCAAGCCAGCTCTTGGGGGCCGATAAATCAGTACGAACAAAGCTGTACAAGTATCCAATCCCTGGACGTGCTAGGTGTGATTAAATCTACAACCTGGGCCTGCAGGTATCCAAATTGGGCGCTGGGCTATACTCCAGATAAGGATCAGATCTGGACCCACGACTCTTTTCTTTTTTCACTCTCCATTTATAGAAACACCCAGCTCCCAATTTGGATTCAAGCCTCCCAGGTCCCTCTTTTAGTCTGATCACTAGGTAACGATCGGAACAGTCAGGCACTTCCTTGCCATGATGGCCTCTTGCATTGCCATAGTCCTTCATGACAGATCACAGCTGTTCAAATTGAAGGCGTACCTTGCAGCAGTGGTCAGAGGCTCACGGAGAGATTCTTGTGTTAAACTGGACTCTCTCTCATCACTGTCTGCAGTGGTGGAACACCAGCAATCAGTCACAGGGATGGCCCTTTCTCGACCCAGTTCCACAAGTGATATTACATCAGACGCTTCCCTCTCCAGGTAAGGGGGTGGACATACACAAGCTCATTGTCCATGGTCTGAGCACATTCCACAGGGTGTCCACATCAACTACCTCGAGCTGTTGGTAATCCATTTAGCGCTCAAGGCCTTCCTCTTTCACATTCTCAACAAGGTAGTCCTCATTTGCATGTGTCTGCCATGTACTGTCTCCAGAAACAATGAGGGGAGCACTGACTACAGCGGTCTGTGCTAGCTCAGTACATTTGGCAATGCCCATGCCATCTGAGTCGGTCTACTAGCGGAGTACCTTCCAGGAGTGAACCAACGCAGCAACACGTCCACGAGTGGAAACTCCATCCACAATTCCTGATCCTGCACTTCTGCTGTTGGGGGTTTCCTGACTTGGATCTCTTCCTCCACTGCTGAAAACAGAAAATGCCTAAGCTTTGCCTCCAGGTAACCACTTTCAGCCCCTGGGTATGAGAAAGTGCCCTCTTTCTTGCTTGGTAAGCCTCCACTTTTTGCTGAATTGGTGATGTGCTTTGACTGGGTGTGCCCTGGGCTCCTGCGAATCAGGTACCCAGGGCCTGTGTTCCTTCCCTAAAACTGTATTGAAGCCTAAACCCAATTGGCATTTCTGGCCACATGTCAGCCCCTGGTAAATGGTACCCTAGATACCCAGGGCACTGTAACCAGAGATGGCCCTAAGGGCTGCAGCACTTTTTGTGCCACCCTTCGAGGTCCTGACACACTAACACTGCCTTTGCAGGCTGAGTGTCTTGGTGCAGCACAAAGTGAAGAGTCGACATGGCAAACATCCCTGTGTGCCATGCCCACAAAACACTGTCCTGGCATAAATCAGTCACTCCTCTAGCTGGGTGCCCTATGCCAATGGTGTTGGTACAGGTGCATGAGCCCTGTATCCCTACAGTACGCAGGTCCATTCCTGGACACTGTAAGTGCAGTGCTCCCATTAAGAGTATATGGTGCTGGGAGGTCGTCCTCACGAACTCCACAGCACCATGATGGCTACACTGCAGACTCAGAAGTTCGGTATCAAACTTCTCAGCACATTAAATCCACACTGATGCCAGTGTGGGATTTAATGTAAAATGCACGACAAACTAACCCACAACCCGCGTCCTGACTGAAAGGCTGCTTAGGCTGCCACCCAGCAGACATGTTGCTTGGCCCCTGGGTAGAGTGCCATCCACTGGGCCTGCAACAATGCACATCCTGGGGCGATGTGCTAGGCCTCCTCCCCCAGGATGAGCAGGGGAAGCTTCAAAGGCATGACGCTTTTGTGAGCTTCTCCAGACCACTTGCTGTACTCAGCAACTGGTCCCCACCAATTCTGACCTGCACTCTGGCGGGAAGACAGGCAGGAAAAACAAAGTGAGGAAAGGGATGTGCCAGCCTCTGCCAACCCCACCCCTCAGGTGGGTGAGGCGAGGTGAAGCACAACTCCGGGCTCTCGCCATCTTGAGGATGGGGAGCCCTACCCAATCATGGCTAGGCTCCTGCCTCCCCCTCCCACTGGAGAGTGGCAGGATAAGGGTGTACTCACCCAAGGAAATTGACCCTTTGGTCCCTGTCCTTTCCCTATCTGTAATGCCCCTACATTTAGTATTTAGGGGCACCCTGAACCTTCTTTCCTCCGATCCCGATACCAAAACTACAAAGAAGAACAAGAAGAAAGAAGACCTGCCGTGCAGCTGTTAACAAGAGGACGACACCAACTGACTTGGCCCCAGCCCTACAGGCCTGTCGACCCTCGAACCTGCTCCTGCAAACCCCCGGTGTCTCATGTGGCCAGCAACCTCGAAAACCCCGGAGGACCTGACTGCCTTGCTCAACTAAAGACTGGGACACCCACGAGCAGTGGTCCTGCTCAAAGATCTACAACCCCTATTACCAGCCAGGAACCACGAATTCAGCACACTATGCACCCGCCGAGCCCGGCACGTGCCTGCGTGGACAAAGACCACGAGGACGTCCCCCCGGCGACTGTGACCAAGAATCCAGCACCCAAGGACCTCCCTCAACGCTCCTGACGACGCCTGCAGCATCAACTCCAGGGACCCCCCCAAACGTGACCAGCAGAGGGTAAGATTTCTCGACGCCAAAAGACACACCTGCACCCGGCGCCCTGCGGCCCCCTGTGCCCAACTCTAGGGTGCCTACCTAACCTCCAGCATCCCAACTTACCTCTCGAAGTGGTGGTCGCACCTGAAAAATCTCAGTCCCCGAGCCTGCAGCCTTTGTTCGTCTTGCAGCTTTCCCATTGAAATCCATTGTGCACCCCATGGCCAAAAAGCACCCTGCACCTAGCCGCCCCAGTGTCGCTGGGAGTGCAGCATCTGTTCTGTTCGACTTCCCCACTTGCCTAGAGCATGTGACCAGGAGCCCAGCCACCAACCAAAGACCCCCTACCCGCCATAGGCTAACATTGGGCCTACTCTCTCTGCATCCGGCTGCCCCTGTGCCGCTGAGTGTAACTACTGTACCTACCTGAACCTGGGATTCTTACCCCAAAACATTAACTCGGCCAGTCGAGTACTTACCTGAAAACCGATAACCTACATTTTCTCCGTAGGGTAACATTGACTGGTTTTCACTTGAATATGAGTTTTGAAACTTGGGATATTCACTAAAAATCATCCGAAAACGAAATTACTCACCTGTTACCAGGAGAGATCCCAGTGCTGGATCTTGGTGCCCAGCACTGACCCTAAAAAGTAATTACAACTGTGATTTTCCGATAACCTGATTTTCCTCCATAGGATAACATTTGCCCCGTTTTTACCAGAAATTCTTCTAAGTGTCTATTTTTGCAACTTACAAATATTACTTAAAAAAATCATCTGTTTACTTTAAACGATTTCTTTCAACTGTTTACAGGAGATGCACATGGGTTGAATCCAGGATTCAGCCCTGAGTAAGAAAAACATATGTAAAGTAATTAATATTGCATTTACTTAAAATTCCCATTGAGCTCAATGTTAAGATTGAGTTAAGATTGTGTTGCATATTGCAACAACTGTATCTATTGCATTCAAAGGTCTATTGCTCATTGGAAGTATTCAACTGTAGCTTCTCATTCTGAGAAAGTATTTTTATACCTACTTGTGGTTCTAAAATAAAATAATATATATTTTTATATACAAAACAATTGGCCTAGAATTCAGTTCTTGAGTGTGAGACCATTTGCTGACTGAGTGTGTACATCAAATGCTTTACACAGTCCTCTGATACTGCCTTGCTGCTCGACCAAGCTACCACTTTAGAGAGTAAGGTTATATCTAAGTTTAACCTCTGCCAAACCTCTGGGGACCGTTGCACTCTGTACACTCTCTTACTTTGGTGCAGTATATACAGAGCCACTTTCTTACACTGGGCAGTGCACTGTGGATGATTTGGTCTGGGGCATTTGCCGAAGATTTTCTTCCTCACTTCCATTCATGGTGTGACCCCTGACCCACATCCTGGTGGCTCCCACTTGTGCCTGGTAGCCCTAGTTCACCCCCTCCACGACCTATCTATGATCCCACACGAGAGGCTACCGAATCAGCCGGGCCTCCTCATCCAGAACCAGGGACTGTCGGGGACCTGAACCCCAGGCAGCTCAATCTTTCAAATTGGCTCCTGTGTCTTAGAGGTTAATCTTTCTCCGGAGTGCATGGTCATCTTCAGGCATGCAGGCCTACAAGCAATACACATTGACCTTCTACGTGTAGCCGTTCAGAGTTCGTCTGTGGTCTGCTTCAGAGATGGCTCACCATACATTTTATGCCAAAAGGGCCCTCATGTACTGCGTAGATGGGACAAACCTCTTTTGTAAAATCCGACCGCTTTTTGTCTTGTTTTCAAAGTCACACAAGGGCTGTGCTTTTTCCATAGCCGGTATGGCACGCTGGTTAGTCAAATGTATTCAAACCGGTTAGGTCAAATCCAACAATTGCCTGTCCCTCCCACATACCACTCTACCTGTAATAAAGGGGCCTCTATAGCTTTTTTGGGTAACATCCCTAAAGCCGACATCGCAAAGCAGCTACATGGTGTACTGTACACACTTTTGCGAAACATTTCTTTGTGGACGTGTTAACACTCTAACTTTGGCCAGACTGTACTTGTACACTTTTCTAGTCCTCTGCAACATCCTCTTGCTAGCTACTGCTTGGGGATAAAGGCTTTACAATCTATGCACAGCATATAGCTACAGCTACACATGCCACAAATGGAAAATGTTACCCTGTAGGCATCGGTTTGTGGCAAGTAGTACTGTAGATGCACATGGGCCCACCTTCCTACCCTGAAGCCTGTGGTTGTTACATATGCCTTTTTCTTTTATAAACTTTATTCTCACATGGACATGTTCTTTTATTTTTCAGCTTTCCATTCCTTCCTTACCAGCTATGTGAAAAAACAATCTTAACAATGAAGTTTGTCCGTGCATTATTACTAATAGGTGGAGTCGCTATTCTTCGTGACTTAAATTTATTTGGGTGAAAACAAGTTACTAACGTCCAAGCCCAACACTAGGTGCCAGGAGTATGCACAGCATGTGAGACTACAGCACCACCTGCCAAGCACAGATGCTCACAGAGTACGTAACACTTTCCTTCCTGCAGACTTGAATTTAGACTGGATATTCTGCCGTTTCACATTCATAAAAATATTCTTTAGGGTAGTTTGTCAAGGCTCATCATTAATTTTCAGCCTGTAGTGTTTGCTGGAGGTTTACAACGACTTTCAGTCACCTCTGTTATAGGTTTGTCCCAAAGCCTTCTTGAATGTTGAAGTTTCAGCCTTTCTCTGCTTTGAGTGAGCAGCTACCCTGTCTGATTACACTGTGCACTTTTTGATATGCAATATTTTAGCTACTGCCTGTCTGTCAAGCCTGATAGGCAAGTAAACCAATCTAAGGTTTTTTAGAGACCCGATTCAATCATCTAATAACTCATGTCAGATGTGCTGCCCTTTCTTTCATTTGTTGACTGCACATGTATATTGCCAGAACAACAAATCAGACAATTCTATTATCTGATAGACTACTAGCCGCAGATTCCTTAACGTAGAATTATCCCCCGGCGTGAGACTGGATCTGGAAAAGTTTTCTGCCACAGCATCTCTGCGCGCCGGGGGGACGGCACCACGTGACTCCGCCCTGACGTCGTCCGCGTCCGTGATGTCAGCGAGGATACATAAGTCCCACCCCGGCACGCCTACGTCAGTTATTTCTCTTTTCCACTTGCAACGCGGATCCGGATTGTGTCCTGGCCTGTTTTCAGGCCTTCTTTTCCTATTCACGCTTTGGCGTTGGTGGAACAGTGCGAATGCCTTCGGGCTTCAAGACGTGTACCTCATGTGCACGTCCCATGACGGCGACGGACCCTCACTCGATTTGCATGTGGTGCCTGGGCGAGCACCACGACTCGACTGATTGCGAAGTCTGTCAGCACCTTAAGCCGAAGTCCTGCGGGAGCACCGGATGAAATAGCTGTTGGCCTGCTTGTCCAGGTTGTTGTCGTCCCAGCGTCCGTCCCCTACCTCAGAGACGAGGAGTCGCCGGTTCAGTCTGCGGCATCGTCCCTCGGCCCCAAGGGCATTGTTTGCCGACTGGTAGGTCTTTCATCTTGTCTCCGAGGCCCTGTCCTTCAGCAGTGGGCGCCGGCTCACCTCGGGACGTGTGCCCCCACCTATTGCCTTCTTGCCCACTGTTTCCTGGCGTTGGGGTGACTAGGGCCCAAATGACAGCCTATGCTGCGGCTTTGCAGGCTTCTTTGCCCCCTCCTCCACCTCCTGAGATGTCCGCGGATCCCATGCCTCGCGCGGGTACTTCTGCAGAGTCGCCGGCGGCTCCGAAGGTTTCGGCTTCAGTTCGTTGCAGGGTGGTGTCGTCAAGGAGTAGTCCTTCGGGGCTCCCCTCTTCGGCACCTGGTGTCCCTGCCTTGCTGCAAATCCCTACGGGGCTCCCTGTGGTGTCGCAGAAGATCGCCAGGACTCCAGGCTTGCCTTGAGTCCTTCTCGGTCCTCTGAGCAGGCGGCTCCCTTGCCAGAGGCTCTGCCAACGCAGTTTCGGCACCGGGAGCCTTCCACCCCTGCCCCGGTGGAGTCACGGGTGGTGGCTGGGACCTGGGGTGCTTTCCCGAGTCCCCCTCGGTCCGCGACGCGGGCGGCTGCCCTGTATGTGGCCGAGCCAGCGCCTTTTCGGCACCGCTCCTTCACAGTACCGGCGTCTGCGTCGCCTCATTCTCCTGAGTAACACGTAGTCGCAGAGGTCGACCTGGCGCCGCACAGTTTTTGAATAGGTTTTTTCAATGTTTTGCGAATGTCTTTTTTTTAAACTTTTTTTTAGGTTTACCTTCTGGTTTTGAAGTGATGTAATTGAAGAAGGCTAGCTACTTACAATCCTCGTGGCATCTATCAATGACAGTTGTCTGTGATGGACCCGTACCATGTATGCCTTTGGTGCCTCGAGCAGGACCACGACCCGAAGGCTTGCCCCCACTGCTACGACATGAACCCAAAGGCCTTTAGGAAGTGATCCCTCAAGCTTATGGCGGGTCGACACATCAATGTTCTTGTTTCCTTTCAAAGGGGAAGTCCTGTGAGCGCTTGCAGAGCCTGAGGTCATTGTCGCCTCATTCGAAGAAGTCAAACCACTCTGGTAAGACAGTCCCACAGGAAGAAAAAGAAGTTGATGTGCGCTTCAACTTATGTCCATCTGCCGACAAGGGAATGGTCCCACTTGAGGCCCAGTTGAGCAGCGCCTAGGTCTGCTCTGCATCCCTGAGTTTCCTGGAACCAGAGCAACCCTTACCCAATTGCTAGAATTTTAAGGCCATGCACCTCAACTTTGGTCCGCCTATTTTCTCCGGCATGCTTTCGGGCACCCTAGACATCCCCAGACACCTACACTTCTCTTCGGTGCCATCCCCATTCTCACCCCTGACTCATACCCTGAGCTCTGGGGTTTGTCCAGTGCTGACTGGAGCCTGAGCCCTATTCCTATCAGCTATTGGACTGAGTTTTGAGTGAAGCCAGCGGACTGAATACTTCCCCAGATGTAGACATGCTTTTTTGCCCTACAGTGGCTAAAGGTAGGGTGGGGGTCTTCTTACACAGTGGTGGCATGGAGGTCAGTTTACGGTCCTGGAGCTTAGCTTGGCCTCTGTGGCAGTCAAGACTAATGTCTTGACAGAAATGTTTCAGGTAGGAGTGTCCCCATCAGTAACTATTTACCCTTTCAATTAAGCAATTACTGATGTCCTGCTGGGGACTTGCACAAAGTCATACACAGGGAGTCCTGTGTGCAGGATGATTGTCCGCCCTCCACACCTCCCCACGCCCCCCCTTTTGGGCACCCGAATTTGCTCACTCAACCCCCTACCCCAGAGAGCTTTGTGATCCAAGCATCCACTTCCTGGTGCATTCCCTACCCCACCCCCGGACAGGGAATCCAAGAGGCTGGATCATCTTGGAAAGGTGTCTTATTCCGCAAGCCTGACACTGTGGTCTGGGAAAACCACCGCTATTCCCGTACGCTGTGGGATAACGTTACTCGGGTGCTGCCAACGGTACTGTAGAAGGCCAGGGCTGTGCTCTTCCAGGATAAAGCCGATGGGAGGGATGCAGCGAAGTTCACCATCCATTGTGGACTTTACACCAACTTACTAGGCAAAGTGGCTTTGTCAACAGTGGCCCTGCGATGTTACGCCTGATCGAGGACAACTGGCTATTCTGGGGTGTCCAGTCCTCACTCTTGAACCTGCCTTTTGATGGCTCCTGTCTCTTTATTTCAACATCTTTTTATTAAGTCTCAGTTCGAGACACACATAAGAAAAGGGTCACATTGACACAGCGATAAGCCTACAACCCTCATGGGGCCGGCCGCGTGAAGGAACTCATGGTGCGAACTCTGTGTGGGTCGACATCTCCAATCACCCATGCCGATCTGCACGTCAAGATCATCAAGATCCCTTCCAGTCGCTCAGGAAAGGGGCTAAAAAAGCGCCGTCCAGTACACTCCAGTGATACCCCGCCTTATATATCTTCCCGCGAGGCGGGCAAGTACAAACATACCAAACAGAAACAGATAACCGGCCCAAGGGGCCCAACATTCAACCAGAGGCCTAGTAGAAGGCAATCAAAAGAGGAAAGCAGAGGTTAGAGGGAGCAGAGAGGAAGAGCAGAGGGAGTTAGGGGGGATATTCACAGCAGCGAGGGTGTTACAGGTTGCGAGGGGCAAATGGGAGCACCGCATCTTCCACCAATTGCAATGCTCGCAGCGCTGGGGGCAAATTCCTAGCAAATTCGCTCTTGCAGAGATAGGCCACTAGTGGCCGCCAAACCTTTTCAAAGCGGGTCGTGCGAGACTGCAGCCTAGCCGAGAGCAATTCCATAGTGATGACTTGCCACAGCCTGCCGAACCACACAGCTAGAGGGGGGGCCTCCACCTTCTTCCAATACAGAGCAATAAGTTGTCTGGCGGCACCCAACATTTGCATCGCTAAGGTCCAGTCACTGCGGGTCAGGGCCAGCAAGTCAACAGGTTTGAGTCCCAGCAGTATTGTGCTAGCAGCATCAGGCAGAGGAAATCCCAGCACCCCCCGAATGTGGCTCAACACCTCCTTCCAAAAGATAGCGATCACAGGGCAGGTCCACCAAATGTGCAGGAAGTCGCCCGGCACATGATGGCATCTCCAACATCCGGGCGGTACAGAGGGAAACATCCTGTGTAGGCGTTGGGGCGTGTAATACCACTGCGTCATTACTTTGTACGCGTTTTCTTGTTGCGGCACACTGCGATACACCTTAGGAACATCGCGCCAAAGGCGGGTCCACTGCGCATGATCAATATCAGCACCTAGAGTCTCCTGCCAGTGTCGCTGATACGGGTGGGCAGGGGGAGTAAGAGGATGCTGCAGAATCTGATAAATCTTTGAAATAAGGCCCTTCGTGCCCGCACCAGAGCGGGCCAGTCTCTCGAACGGGGTGAAGGCCCGAGTGGCCCCAGGGTATATCGCATCCGATAGGGCCCAGTGACGCAACTGCAGAAACTGCAATTCAGCCTCCGGGGGAAGATGGAACTCCTCTCGACAGTGGACAAAGGACTTAAGGGAGCCTCCGTCGAAGAGATCCGTAAGGACTTTGCAGTCTTCTCGTGTCCACCTGCGAAAGGCGGGAGTGTGGTTAGCCGGAGGGAACCATGGATTATCCTCTATGGGGGTATGCGGTGAGGGGAAAGTCGTCAGGCCTTTCCGCACCGCCACCTTGTCCCACACGTCCAGGACCGTTCTTGTTGGGACCGCCAAATAAGCACTAGGGGACCGTCCCGCCCTATGAGTCCAAGCGAGGTTCCAGATCGTGCGACCCGTGACCGCTCGGTCTAGATGCAGCCACCCCTTCTCACTCCGTCTAATACCCCACTCGATTACAAACCGCAAGTGAGCGGCCCAATAATAGTCCACCAGATTCGGACATCCCAGCCCTCCACGATCTCGCGGGGCCATAAGGAGTGACTGAGAGAAGCGAGGTCTCTTGCCCCCCCAGATGAATTTAGTACAGTCCCTTTGCAAGGCTCTAATCTTCGGCAGAGGGATAGGTGTAGGAAGGCATTGGAACAGATAGAGTATTTTAGGCAAGATAGACATTTTGATCGCGTTCAATCTACCCAGCCAAGAGGGGATAAGAGGTTTCCACCGTTGTAGATCAGTGAGAACGGATTTGCGGCATTCCGCCCAGTTGAGCGCCGACCAGTCCTCCAAAGAGGGAGTCAGGGAGAGGCCGAGATATCGGATATGTTGGTCCGTCCACCGGTAGGGGCACAGCGCTTCCAGGGGAGGAACATCAGCCTGGGGGATCGTGAGATTAAGCACCCACGACTTATCGTGATTAATTTTCAAGCCAGAGGCGCTTTCGAAGGAGCAGAGCACCTCATGAAGCGCCGGCAAGGACTGCCGCGGTTCCGTCAGAGTGAGGATGAGGTAGTCTGCGTATAACGCCACTTTATGAGTTTGCCCCCCCATCTGAACACCGCAGATGTCCGGGTTTCGCCTGATCAGGTCCGCCAGTGGTTCAATCGCCAGGGCGAACAGCAATGGCGATAGAGGGCAGCCTTGCCTCGTCCCTCTGCCAATGGTAAACGGTCCCGTCAACCTCCCGTTCACCCTGACCCTCGCCCTCGGCTCAGCATAAGGTGCCATGATCCTGGCAACCATCCTTGGGCCGAGTCCCACCCTACGGAGGACCGCTCGGAGGAACCCCCAATCCACGCGGTCAAACGCCTTCTCAGCGTCTAACGACAGGAGGCACGCCGGGATGCGCCAGTGATGCACCTTCCCTACCAAATGTGCCAATCTCCGCACATTGTCTGCCCCTTGACGGCCCCGGATGAAGCCCACCTGGTCAGGGTCAACGAGGTCCGGCATGTGGGGATCAAGCCTCTTAGCCAGCACCTTCGTGTAAATTTTAAAATCAGTGTTAAGCAGCGCAATCGGGCGGTAAGACGAGCAAAGCGCCGGATCTTTCCCGGGCTTAGGGACTAGAGCAATTTCCGCCATTCCCATGTCCGGAGAGGGGCCCTGGCCACCATCGAAGGAAGCAAAGAGTCGGAGGAGATAAGGACCTAGCTGTTCCTGGAAGAGGCGGTAAAAGGAGAGCGGTAAGCCGTCAGGGCCCGGCGTCTTCCCCAAGTGCAGATCTTTGATGGCCCCAGTCACCTCGGCAAGCGAAAGCGGCTCCTCTAACCTTTCCGCCGCTTCGGAATGCAAGCGCGTCCCGCCATAGTGCTCCAGAACCTCCTCTGGCGGGGTAGCGCCAGTCGGTGGCGCCGTGTACAAGGAGGCGTAATAGTCTCGGAACGCCTTCATTTTAGCCTCCATCGCCGTTGCTCGAGACCCGTCTGGGAGCATCACGTTCGCTATGTGGGATCTGGCCGCCTTGACCCTCAGTCGCCTCGCCAGAAGCTTCCCCACCTTGTCCCCCCCGTCGAAATGCATGCGTTTTAGTGCCAAGAGTGATTTCTCCGCCCGGTTCGCACGTATCATGCGCAATTGCCCCCGCAGGTTCGCCAGTCGTCTCCGCGACTTCAGTGTGGATTCCTCTTGATTCTGCGCCTCTGCCCCCCGCAAGTCCGCTACCAGGCCCTCCTCCACTGCCCTCCGTTCACGCGCTCTCGCAATCTCGAGGGAGGTGATGTGACCCCGAATTGTAGCCTTGAAGGCGTCCCACACCACTGGGAACGGCGTTTCCGGCAGATCGTTGAACTCAAAGTAGGAGGCGATGGCCGCGCGGATGTCGTCGACCGACGCCGTATCTCTGAGGAGGTATGGGGGCAGATGCCACTTACTTTCCCTAGGGGGTCCACTCCGCAGATCTCTGAGGCTCAACTCCACATGCGCATGGTCCGAGATGGATATGTCCGACATTTCCACATCCAACACATCACAGATCAGGTCATGCGAAACGAACAAATGATCGATGCGGGAATAAGAGCGATGAGCACTAGAATAAAAAGAGTAGTCCCTTTTGTCGGGGAAGAAGTAGCGCCATGCATCAAAGAGACCTAAATCGCCTATCTGTTTGCGCAGCGCCGAGGACATTGCCCCCGCTCCATGAAAGGAGCCCGCACTCCGGTCCATTGTAGGGCACCACACCAGGTTGAGGTCGCCCCCTAAAATAATCGAGGGTCCACCCCGAAGGACATGAGCACTCAAAAGATCCCTAAGGAAGCGATCCTGTGCCAGGTTGGGTGCATACACATTGCATAACGTAAGACGGCGGGAGCCCACCTCGACCGAAACCTTGAGGAAGCGACCGTCATCACCCCGGAAGAGCTTGTCAGAACCCCGCCTGATGCCAGCTTTGCACAGAACCGCCACCCCAGCCGTTTTCGTATCTGCTGCAGCCCAGAATTGGAGGGGGTACCTAGGGTGCGCCATGCGCCTTGTGTCTGCCCGAAGAAGGTGGGTCTCCTGCATGAAAATGATGTCCGGGTCATGCTGCAGGAAGTAATGCCAGAGCTGTTGGCGCTTATTAGGGGAATTAAGGCCTTTAACATTGAGTGATAAAATCTTAAGGGGTCTGGCTATATCACTCGCCATCTTGGGGGTCTCTAAGGAAAATACGCAAAGCTTCGCGCAGCAGAGCACCCATCAGCTCAGAGTCCCACCCAGAGGGCCCACCCCCGCTCCCCGCAACAACCCCCAACCCCAGCCTCCCACAGCAGACAGAGAAAGGAAGGAAAGATAGAAAAAAGAGAAAAAGGAAAGTCAAATGAGAAAGCCAAATTGTCAGCAGTCTGAAGGGTTGACGGCCTAGGCCGTAAAGACGTGGCCAACTGGGCCAAAGTACACTGTCTCCAGAGTAGGGCATCCTACACCCACGGGTTTGAATGTCCATCGGGATGTCACTCCCCAAGAGACAGTCTCGGTGGGACATGACTGGCCGGGAACACTAGAAGGTATGGAGCCCCCACCTTCCTAGGCCCAGCACAAGGAGATCAGAGGTCCAATCAACCCCCCACCCACCCCACAGCCAACCCCGCCCTCCGGAGGGCCATAAGAGAACAGTACCTCAAGCAGGAAGACATAGGTGTGCTGTCTATCTCACGATGTGGAGGACCGTCCCGTAGGGGAGCTGTCTGTACGGTCAATCTCCGACTCCTCCAGCGCTCTAATGTGGGCGATGACCTCTTGCCTGGCTTGGCTCGTCGATGGCACGTCAACAGGCGTCGCACGTTGTCTCCTCGGCACCGTGGTCCAGTCTGGGGTAAGCTGTGTCCTCTTACTCGGAGGACGCCTGGGGGGGCTCCCCGGAGGAGAGCCTGCAATGTTGAGGAGTCGTGCCGCCTCATCGTAGGATCGCAAGGATTTGCGCTTACCTTCCCATTGAAAGACAAGCGCAAAGGGATGGCCCCATTGGTACGAGATATTCAGGGACCGCAGTTTCTCCGTCACTCGGCGGAAAGCGCGTCGCCGCTTCAGGGTGTTGGGCGCCAAATCCTGATAGAGCTGAATCTTGTGGCCCTTGTATTGCAGGTCTGGCTTGTCCCTAGCACGCTTTCAAATCTCCTCCTTCTCCACAAAGAAATGCACCCGCGTGATGATGTCCGGGAGAAGCCCCGATCTCCCCGCAGGCGCCGCCACTCGATGAGCCCGGTCCAGCGTGGGAGGTGACACATCTTCATCGCCCCGCACCTCGTGGAGGAGTTGCGCCACAAAGTCCATCACGTCCTCCCCTTCTTCTCCGAGCGGCACGCCGCGGATGCGAAGGTTGTTCCGTCGTCCCCGATTCTCCAAGTCCTCCTGCTTGATTTGGAGTTCAATGTTCTGTTGTTCCAGGGCCGTTAAGCGCTGCCACAGCTGTTCCTGGTCCTCGGTGCGCGTGTCTGCCGTCCTCTCCAGGCTGTCCACACGGTCCCCCAATTCCGTGACTTCCTTCCGGAGTTCCGTGACACACGAGTGGACCTCCGACCTCAGGGATCCGATCTCAGTCTTAAGTTCGGTCATGAAGGCGGCCATGAACGCCTGTGTGACTGGTGGGGAATCCGCCATCTCCGCAGAAGGGCCACCACTGGTCGCCGGCGCTCCTGCTTTACCCCACATGGCCGTCACCGGGTTTCCCTTGGGGGTCGGCGCGGGTTCCGCCTTGTTGTTTCTGTTCGTGCGCGTCATCCTCAGCGCTGTCCACAGGGTGTCTCCCAGGCCGCGTCAGGGCCCCCGCTTGTTGTAGGCCGCCTGGTTGAAAGCACAAAACCCAGAGGGGGGTGGTGGGGAGCACCGGCGCAAAATCACAGCTCACTCCGGGGTCCTGGCCTCGTAACGGCACACCCCGCAGTAGCGAGCACCCGGTACACACCCCACGTAGCGGAGCAGGCAGTTCAGGGGTCTCTAGGCCACAGCGCCTCCGCTCTCACTGCGCGGCCAGGCAGGTATAGGAGCAGGTCCGCTCGTCTCCAGGGGGGGCCACTAGTCCCCTAGAGGGGGATCAGCACCAGAGAGTGTCACACACAATTGCCCCAGGCCTGCACTCACCCCCAAGGAAGGGCCGCCGTGTAGTCGCGCTGTTTCGGCGTTTCCCCTCAGGCTGGCGTCCGCTCTCCAAAGTGCCCCAGGGGCACCGTCTGGCGCAGCTCGTCGCTCCGGCCGTCTTCTCTGCTTCCTGCCGCTGCACTGCAGGGCCGGTCACCCTTAGCAGCCCGCTGTGTAGGGGAGGTTACCAGTGCCTCCGAGACTCGCCGGGGTCAGACGCCGGGTCCTGCAGCCTCCCAGCTCCACTCCTCAGCGCGGGAAAAGGGGCGCACCGGACCCAGAAGCCGCTCCGGGGCCCCGCTCCAGTCACCCTTCCACACCGCCGCTGCCACAGGTAAGGGCGTCGCTAGGCTGCAATGCGTGAGGGGCGGGGGACACTCCAGCCAGCGGCCGCCGACCGCCCCAGGGCCCGCCAAGCCCCGCCGCAGACCGCCTCCGCAGCGGACACAAGATGGCTGCGGTCCGGTCGGGTCTACTCGCAGCAGGCCGGCTGCCTGGCCCCGCCGGCGCGCAGACGGAGCACGGAGATCTCGCGCCCAGATACTATGCCCAGCTGGACAGGGGCACCAGGGAGGTGTGTGGCGGGTCCAGACCCCCGAAATCCGCAAAGATAGCCTATGATGGGCCCAACGGCGGCGGGAGCTCCGCAGTCACGCGTCTGCTCACATCGCCGGTCAAGCCACGCCCCCCGCTCCTGTCTCTTTAGAGGCGAGCCGGATTCGGAGCTGGAGTGCTTTAAAGACAGCAGAGCTACAGCCAGGTCCTTGGGCCTTTCTGTGGCACCTAGTCACCCTCAATCAATTTTTAGCTTCTTTTGTGGCCACAGATGGAGCATGCAGCCATGTCTTTACCTGCCCAGCAACTGCGTTGAGCAAGCTCTCCAGCCTCTGCGTGGCTGCATTTCCTACCTGCGCAGTGAGTCGGGTGGCCAGTTGGCAGGTTAGTCACTCAACTCACCTGCAGCCTCCAAACCATCCTGGGCACCCAGTCGGTGGCAGGATTTGCTGATTGTCCGAAGGGGCTACTCCCTCCCCTTCAAGACTACCTCTTCCTCCATGCCCCCCCTCTTCCAACAGGCTGATCGAGGACCGCCTCTCTGCCCGGAAGTGACAGCTATTTTGGACAAAGGTGCTATAGAGAGCGTTCTGGTGCCAGAAGTAGGTCTTGGTTGCTATTCCCGCCGCCTAAGGTGGATGAAGGCCTTTGTTCTATCCTCCCCCTAAGTGCTCTCAATTTCTTCCTCAATACAAAAAATTCAAGATGCTCACTCTGGCTCAGGTCCTCTCTACCCTGGACACTGGATGGTTGCGTTGGCCATGTAGGACGCCTACTTTCACATTGGCATCCTGCCTACCCACAGCTCTACCTGCGGTACACATGTGGGCCATGAGCATTCTCAGTTCGCTGCGCCCTCTTGTGGCCTCACTACCACCCCTCAAGTATCCACCAAGGTGATGGCCGTAGTTACAGCTCCTCTGCGGAGATCAGGGGTGCCAGTCTTTCCCTATCTCAATGTCTGGCTGCTGAAGGTGGGCTTGCCCAGGCGGTCGTCTCCCACTTCCAGACTACGGCGGATCTCCTGCATTCTCAGGTTTACTATTAACGTGCCGAATTCACACCTGACTCCCTGGCAGACGCTCCCTTTCATCTGAGCCATTTGGAAATGGTACAGTTTCGGGCCTGTTGTCCCGAACGGAGAGTCCAGGCTAATCCGGCCATGATACAGACTTTTCAGCCTCTGTCCTGGATTTCAGTGAGACTAACTCTGAGGCTGCTGAGCCTCCTGTATCCTGCTTGTGATGAGTGCCCGTTGGCATATGGGGGCCCTGCAGTGGGATCTGAGTTTTCAGTGGGCGCAGCATCTAGGGATCCTCAGGCATGGTCGAGATTTCAGAGGGAACTACGAAGGACCTGCACTGGTGGCTTACAAACCGCAATTGGATTAGCAGCAGACCCCTCTCCCTTCCCCAACCAGATCTCAGTGTTGACGGATGCATCACTCCTGAGATGGGGTGCCATCTGGCAGAGATGGAGATCAGAGTACTCTGTTCTCTGGCAGAATCCAGACTCCACATCAACCTGTTGGACCTCAGAGCGATCCGATTGACATTGAAAGGCTTTCCTCCTTAGGGCAGCCAAATTACCCCACGAGGTACCGATGGACAGAGCGGGCCCCCTTCCCTGAGCTGCCTGCCAGGTCGAGGTGAGGCATTTTATCCTACTTTTGAGGATATTCCAAGTATTACCTAACATCACGTCGTAGGAATACTGGTGTCGTATCTTTTTCTTTTTTACACTTTATTGGCATATTGGCAGCAGCGACAGTAACATTCTATTTTGGTCCTGAAGAAAGCCACTGATACAGATTCCTGATAATAAGGCTGAAACATGTCGACCCATGCCTGTATTATTCCCCGTCGTCGAGACGGGAGTCTCCGATACATAAAAAAGCAATGTATAGTCATAAAGCAAACTGAAAAGGGGCCTAGGCCCATTTTCCTTTTGCAACCCATAGCCTTGGTTATGTAAAAAAGGCCCAAACTGTTCCCTGAACCAATCAGCTGTAAAACTGTTTTTATGTACCGGAGACTCCAGCCTCGACGACTGGGAATAATACAGGCATGTGAATCTATGAAAGCTTCCAATACTGGAGAACTACAGTTTCAGTTTCAGGTAAGTAACTTGTTTTCTTCTGGTCATGGATATCTGCCAAGTAGCAATGTGGGCTTCATTGCTGTTGGCAGTCAGGTTCATAGGGTCCTGTCGGACTTCCTTGTGTAAAACTGGCCCGCAGACCCACCTTTGGGGAGGAATTACTTGGGTATCTCCTCTAAGGTAAGGAATCTGCTGCAAGAAGTCTCAGATGAACAAGTTGCTTACATTGGGTAACACCTTTTCTGGTAGAGACTATCTAGCCGCAGATTCCTTACCGACGCACCCATCCTCCTGGCTATGTGAATGGATTTCTAGGGACAGGGTACTTCCCTTTCAGGATCATAGTTTTCCACACCCGTGATCAGCGTACTTCATAGCTCCGCACTTCTGGAATGGAAAGTAAAGTAACTGACATCAGCGTGTCTTAGTGACGCCAATATAGGCTCCGCGAATGTCACTTAAAGCGTGGACGATGCAACAACGCAACTCGAAGCGGAACAACGCCACTTACCGGCCGGCAGGGGTACTGCTCCCGAAAAAGTTTACGGATACTATTTGACACATAGGGAATATTCTAAGATAATTAATCTGCGACTAGATAGTCTCTACCAGATAAGGCGTTACTGACGTTCACTTGTTCTTCAAGGCGTGGCTCGTTCGCAGGCTATAAGATCCGAGCCACACCCTTTGCTCAGCTGTTAATTTCTTAGCTCTCTGTAGGAAACTGGCTCTGTATATATAATACACTAAAATGAGGTATAGTGTGTATAGAGACGGGTGACCCCAGAGGTAGGCTGAGGTTAAAGTTAGATAGTACCTTACTCTATATTTGTGGTAGAGTGGTCGAGCAGTAAGGCAGTATCCGAGGACAGTGTAAAGCATTTGATGTACACACTCAGTCAGCAAATTAATTCACACACTCAATGACTGAACTCTAGACCAATTGTTTTTGTATCAAAAATGTACTGCTTTTTATTTTTAGCACCAAGCAAGCCTGGCACAGGTAAGCATTAAATACTTTACAGTAAATTGCTGAATGTAGAACAGTTTGAAAATGCAATAGAACTTGTACTTTGTGTGATTTACAGGGGATGCAGTAGGTTGCAATATTTAGCAAATACAGTATATTGAAATTAATAGGCTTTTTTAGTAAATTACAGGTAAGTTACTTTTTACGTGACTTTTCTAACTCCGTGCTGGATACCTAGATTCAGCACTGGGACATTTCCTGCAAGCAGGTAAGCAATTAAGTTTTGGGTAATCATGCGATTTTTAAAGAATATTTTTAGATTTCAAAACTCCACACTTAAACTTTTTGGAAGAAAATTGTCAATGTTATCCTTTGGAGAAAAAACAGGTAATTGGTTCACAGGTAAGTTATCGACTGTGGGAGTTAAGATTCTAGGGTTAGACTCAGGGGTCCCCCAGGGTCAGTGATGCACTCTTGTTACACCCTCAGCGGCACTAGGGCGGCCGGGTGTAGAGTGTTGAGGTCCAAAGTTATCCAATGGGGGTTTGGAGGGCTCTGGTTGGTGGCTGCTGGCAAGCAGGCCACTGGTTTGTGGGAGCAAGGCTCCTGGGGTTTAGGTCAGGGCAAATGGGGAAACAAAGTAGCACAGAAGGTGCACCCACTGAGGCGCCTGGGTGCAGAGTGCTGTTTCGACGTTGGGAGCCCTGTGATTTCCAATGGAGAATCTCCGGTTTGCAAAAGCACTGCAGGTAGGGAGACTAAGGACTAATGGGTGCGACCAGCACTTCGAAAGGTATGTTGGGAAGTTACGGGTTGGTTAGGCACCGTTGGTTTGGGCACACAAGGCCGTGGGGCGTCGGGTGCAGGGGTGCCTTTTGGGGTCGGATCTTCCTACCAGCTCCTGGTCGCGGTTAGTGGCTTCTGGATTTAGACTGCAGGCGTCAGCTGGAGGCTTGAGGCAGGTCAGGGGTAGCCGGATCTCCGTTCAGGATCGCCAGGGTGACCTCCTCGTGTTTTTCCACTCTAGCTCTGGGCGGGTTCGGCGGGTGCCAAGTGGGCTGGATTTGCGGGCTCCGGCTGCTACCGGAGGTCGCAGTTGAACAAATCCGGTGTTCACGGGAGAAGCAGTCTTTGGAAGTGAAGGCAGGCAGGTCCTCTGGTGTTTTTGAGGTTGCTGGCTGCAGGACACACTGGGATTTCGCAGGAGCAGGTTCGAGGGGAGACAGGCCTGTAGGGCTGGGGCCAAGTCAGTGGGCGGCTTCCTCTTGTTAGCTGGCTGCACAGCTGTTCGGTCCTTCTTGTCGTTTCTGGATCTGAGGAAGCAAGGTTCATGGTGCCCCCTAAATACTAGATTTAGGGGCGTTACAGGTAGCTAAAGGGCAGGGACCAATGGATCCCTTCCCTGGGCTGGGTACACCCCCTATCGCGCCACCCTGCAGTGGGAGGGGGCAGGAGCCTGTCCCGGGTTGGTTTGGTGCCCCCATCCGCAAGATCTCAGAGCTGTGCTTCACCTTGCCTCCCCCACCTGAGGGGCGGGGGAGTTGGCAGAGCTAGGCACACCTTTCCCGCACTTGTTTTTCCTGCCGGTTCTCCTGCCCAAAGTGGGGGGTAGAACCAGTGGGGACAAGTTGCTGAAAGCAGCAAATGGTCTGGGGAGGCTCACCAAAGGCGGCATGCCTTTGAAGCTTCCCCTTCGTGAACCCTGCCCATTCTGTGGGAGGAGACTTTGCACCTCGTCCCAGGATGTGCATTATTTCAGGCCTCAAAGAGCAGCAGAATCTCTCTCACCCCAGGGTGTCCAGAAACATGTCTGGTGGTGGCAGCTGCAAGCACCCACTCAGCCTGGACACTAGTGGTGGTTTAGATTCCAGGGGTCATCTCTGAGGTGCCCTCTGTGTGCCATTTTCAGGTATCAGTGTGGGTTTAATGTGCTGATAAGTTTGATACCAAACTTCTCAGTTTTTAGTGTAGCTATTATGGTGCTGTGGAGAATGACAAGCTCCCAGCACCATATACTCTTAATGGCAGAACTGCCATTACAATGTCTAAGAATGGACTTAGACACTGTAGGGGTACAAGGCTCATGCACCTGTGCCCTCACCACTGGCATAGGGCACCCAACTAGAGGGGTGACTGATCTATACCAGGGCAGTGGGTTGTAGGCATGGCACACTGGGATGTGTGCCATGTCGACTCTTTACTTTGTTCTGCCCAAAAACACGCAGCCTGCAAAGGAAATGTGTGTGTGTGTGTGTGTGTGTGTGTGTGTGTAAAGGTACAGAGCCTCTAAGGGTGGCACAATAAGTGCTTCAGCCCTTAGAGGTATTCCCTGGTCCCAGTGTCCTGAGTACCTGTGGTACCATTTACCAGGGGCTGAACTGTGGCCAGAGATGCCAATTGAGTTAGTTTTGGGGAAAGAACACAGACCCCGGCCGGAAACCTGGTTGGCAGGAACCCAGGGCACACCAAAAATAAGTGCAACAGTAGTCTGGCAAAAAATGGGGGGGGGGGTTACTTCAACAGAAACCCACTTTACCACACTCACCCACCTTTAGAGCACACCAAACATTAAGAATGTATACAAAATGCAGTTTTGGGTAATTAACAAACCATGTTTGACAGGAATGCACGATGTTCTGTTCAATTCACTAGAGCATGTATTCTATTATATTTAATAGTGAAATCTGGTAATAAAAATATGATCAGAACAAAAATGTTTAGCCAGTGCTTTTGGTTGCACCAAACACAGCGAATTAGCGCAAATGGTTTGCAATAATTTTTCCAGTCAAGCGAACCGGCATAAATTGCAGCCGACTGGTGTTTCCTCACAGCATTGTCAAGGCTTATGTTACTGATGAGATATAACATGTTGTAGAAATCTCACTGAAGATTAATCAGAATGGTACTGGGTAGTAACAGATTTTACATAATATGGATATAAGCCATGTCCGATCTATCTAGTAAATCGTTATGTTAAAAAATCATTTCTAAAGCGCGCGTTCACCAAACGGTTTCTTGGCGCTATGGACAGGAACGGTCATCGCACCAGACAGTAAGTGAGTATCAGTTGTAAGCGTGGAAAAGAGCCAAGTATTAAGTGACTTCCTAAATTGAGTATAGGATTCCACTGTGCGTAACTGGGGAGGGAGGGTGTTCCAAAGTTGGGGCGCCAGGACCGTGTATCTGAGGCCACCGTGTTTCTTCCGTTTTGAAGGAGTGGAAAACCAGCAAGTTCTTTTTGGCAGAATGTAGATCACAAGAGGGAAGATACCACTGAATGTTTGAAGCGATAAAAACAGGGCTGCGTACTGACAGGGCTTTATGGATAGTGCAGCCCAGCCTGAATAGGCAGCATTGATGAATAGGGAGCCCATGAAGGCTTTTTAGCAGTGGCTTCACATGGGAGTGTTTAGGCTGTCCCAGAATGAGTCTAGCTGCTTGATTCTGGAACCGTTGTAAGCGATGTGCCTGGTACGCAGGAATGCCTACGTACAGGGAATTGGCGTAATCAATACTCGAGATGACCATGGCGAGAACCACTTGGGTCAAGGCTTCGATGGAAAGGAATCTGCTGATTTTCCGGATTCTGCGCAGATGGAAAAAGCATGCTGAGACCACCGAGCTAACTTGGACCTTCATGGTAAGATTGTTGCTGATCATAATTCCCAGACTTTTTACTGACCAGGCCGGAGCTGGGGGGCCAGAAGCTGTAAGTCCACGGGTTAGCTGCGCCGCCAGTAAGAATCAACTTTTTTATCTGGATTTAGTTTAAGTTGGTTAGCACTCATCCAGCCGCCCAATGAAGTTCATTATAGATTGAAAGTTGGTGATAAATGAGGTTGATGGATCGATGTTAAAGATGAACTGTAGGTCATCAGCATAATTAAACACCACAACCTTTCACTTATGCAAGGCTAGGATCAGGGGGAGGATGCATAGATTGAAAAGAAGGGGTGACAGAGAGGATCCCCGAGGGACCCCGTAGGTCACTTTTATTTGTTCCGCCCTGAAGTTGGCGAGGCAAACAGATTGGGGGCGATTACTAAGGAAAGAGGTGATCCATTTCAGTGGTAAACCCTGTAACCCAGCGCTGCCGACACGGTCGACCAAAAGCTGATGGTCAGCCGTGTCGAAGGCAACCAACAGGTCAAGGAGCACCAGGGCCTGGGTGGTACCCTGGTCCGCCCCCTCTCTTAGCTCGTCCAAAACTGCCAGGACAACATTTTCCGTGGAATGTTCTGGTCTAAAGCCAGCTTGATGAGGGTCCAAATAATGGGTCCGTTCTACAAAGGAGCTGAGGTTGTTGGCGACATGGACTTCCATGACCTTGCTCAAGTAGGGTAGCAAAGAAGTGGGGCGGTACTTGCCAGGTACCTGCGGATCTAAGCTAGGTTTTTTAGGGATAGGAACAACCTCAGCCATCTTGAATAGATCTGGAACAATCCCTTCGACGAGAGAGTTCTTGATGAGCGATAGGGGAGGATCTGGGCAGCGCAAGAACACTTCCTGGAGAATGTGAGGAGGACAGCTGTCCAGAGGGGAGCCAGAGCCAACTGTCTTGAGGAGGCCGAAGGAAGTTTCTTTGGTGACAGGAGAGAAGTACTCCAAGGAGGCGGTGTTTGAGTCACAGCATAAATAAGGCAGTGGGGTCTATAGGTTTAGAAATGCTTGCCTTAAAGGAAACTATTTTTTTCAATAAAAAAGATTGAGTCGCACAGAGATTGAGAGGGAGTGGATTTCGCAATATCTCTATCTAGTTTAGAGAGTTCGTCCACTATCGAATATTTTCTTGGCTTTATTGACTGAGATTAATATTTTGGACAAAAAGTACTCCGCCTTGGTCTGAAGGATCGATGTTTTATAGTCTTTAGAGACATAAAGATGGCCTTCAGATTAGGGCAGTAGTTGCGTCGCCATTTACGTTCTGCTTGCCTAAGAATGAGTTTCTTTGCCTTCAACTCTGTTGAGAACCAGCGTTGTGAGTCATGGGGTCTCCTTATTTTAACTTTCCTCAGGGGTGCTAAGTTATCTCTAGTCCCACCAAGCCAGGTATTGATTTTTTCCGCTTGAGTGTGAGGAGACTCCTCCCAGGCAATAGGTGCCGAGGCAGTTAAAGAGCAGAGGTCTTCCATATCAACCTTGCTCCAATTTCTGGCTAAGAAGTTGCCTAGAAGGGAAATGGTGTCAGAGCGGACAGAGAGGATGGTAAAGGTAACCAGATGGTGATCCGACCATGTACAAGGAGCCACTTGTAGGTGAGAAATATCCAAGTTGGCGGTCCAAACCTGGTCAAGGCTATGCCCTTTGACATGGTTGGCGACTTTTATATGTTGAGTAAAATTCAATCCCATTAAAAGTTCTAAAAATTCAAGAAAACATGGGCTTTCATGTACATCGTTGGGCCAGTAGTTAATATCCCCAACAATTAATATTTGAGAGTTATTGACCACCAGCTCGGCTATCCTGTCGGCCACCAACTGGGGAAATGTGGGCATGTGGGAAGGGGGTCTATAGAGTAGCACACAAATAAATGAGGTCCTGAGATTCAAATTTTAGTGAAAGGCGATCAACTAGGGGGATGCCTAAGGAGACCTGTATTGTCTTGTAGATGGCAATGTTACAGAACATTCAAAGACTCTTGTTAGTAAGCCTAGGGCTCACTCTACCAGAGGTAAACCTACTACAGTGGCTTTACTTCGTAACTTACCTATTTCGGAAATCTGTAAGGCTGCCACTTGGAAGTCAGGCCATACATTTACTAAGCACTACTGCCTAGACACTGATGCTAGGGCAGATGCTCAGGTTGGACAGTCTTCACTTAGGAATCTATTTGCACAAAAGTGAGGTTATTCTCTGTTTCTTCCACCGCTGGCGAGTTGTTTTTTGGGATGGGCTTGCTATTCTATTCACATGATTGACTATACACGGAAATCCCCTACAAGAGGAGTAATTTCTTACCTATAACTCCAGTTCAGCCCCCTCCCCGGTGGCAGAAACAGACATACCCAAGATTCAGCAGGCATTGCTACGCTACGCCTTCAAAAAGAACTGAAAGTAACTGCCTCTGGCTGTGCATCATGGGCTACCGGAGATCTCTGGAGACTCTTAAAGGCACGGTATCCATTTGCAGACACATAATGGAAGCCTGTGGGGGCTTCTCTGTCCAACCCTTTCATCTCCATCATGAAAAAGCTTTGTGAAGGGGGAGTTTTCTATGTGTTGAAACTCAGTAAAATTGCTAAATTTAAAAGTTACTGGCTATTTTTTCTCACTTCAAGATGAAGTAATGGCCAGTGTAGCCTAGGTAGTTAGGATGCATTATTGTCTTTTTATCTCTTAAGTGTCTATGCAGGTCTTCCTGAAGAAAGGCAGAAGATGACAACTTAAGAAGATATATTTAATGAAGTGCTCTGGGATCCACGCATATGGGCGGGACTATTCACATGATTATGACTATCACGGAAATACCCCTACAAGAGAACTGGAGTTGCATGTAATAAACTACTCCATCTTCCTGTTAACTATTCCCTTTTCTATATGTAAATTATTCTCTTCATTTATGAAGAGAAGAGAATAACCTTCAAACTACTCACCCATGCCTACAAGTCCCTCCACAACATTGAACCCAAATACCTCAAAGAATCTCATTCCACGCACCCAAAAGGAACCTCCGCTCTGCTGACCTCGCCCTAGCAGACATGCGCTTCCTCTGAACCAGATCATGTGGAAGAGCTTTCTCCTATATCGCAGCCAAGGCCAGAAACAAGCTCCCAGTCAACATTGGACACTTCCACCTTCCCTCCCCCCCCCAACCCTGCAGACATTCAGGAAGAGCCTCAAGACCTGGTTTTTAGACTCACCTGGAGCTGCACCCCCCCTCCACACCCCACCCAGTGCTTTGAGACACTCATGTGTGAGTAGGGTGCTTTAAAAGCCCTTATTACGAAGAAAAAATGGATCTTTGTGTGATTACTGTATGCAGGACCCAAACATGTACTGCTTACCCACCCGTTTAAGTAACCGTCGGAGATTTAAGTATACAGATCTTAATGTGTATATCCTTTTTTAGTACCCAAATTTGTGGTGTGCCACTGGTAATCTCAAACTACATTGCACCGTAATCATTGGCTGTCCAAAAACCTAGAAAGTCTGGCTTAAATCTGAGCTGCTGCACATTTGCACCCATAGCAAACCCAGTAGAAGCATAGCAAGGAAATTAATGTTCGCAATTATGTGATGTGCCCCGGGGCACGTAGCGTAAGCGCGTCAGGAAGATGCTCGATAGTATGCGCTCGCGTGCTTCCGGGTGCGTTTACGCGGTGCGTCATATGACGCATCACGCGGTTATGCGAAGCGTCACAATGTTGTTTTTGTTCGCGAGAATAGCGCTAACGGGACGCTCACCGGTGCGCGCCAATGCATTGCGCTTACCCGTGCGTTCACCGGTACGCGCCCCGGGAGCGCTCCGGGGCCAAAAATAAGAAAATTTGACTTTTTATACTTATAGAGATTTGCTATTAAAAAACCATTGAAATTCACTGGAAAAAAAACCATAGGTTTCACACCAGTTATAGTTAGGAATTAGCATTTAAAAAACCTATTAAATTCACTGAAAAAACCATAGGTTTCACACCAGTTATAGTTAGCTGGAAATTTTACTCGCATAAAACCATTGAAATTCCCACGTTATAGTTAGTTGGACTCACTATAACTTGCGCGTGCAATGCACTGCTGATGACATCACATATTACATCACTCATGACATGGTCAGTGACATCACTCATGACATCACTGAATGACTCATGACATTAGTGAATGTGTGTCTTTCTGAAAAATAAATGTGTTATATATGTATATGTTATTGAATATCTTAGTGAATACTTATATTAGTGAGTAATGTTTAAATATTTAAATATATGGATTAGCGTTTCACTTTGTGTATAAGTGGTTGCATGGGTTGGTGAGTAGCTACATGTGTATGTATATGGGTTATTAGATATTTTTCTTAGTATCCGTATGAGTGTTTGTATGGTTTGGTGGGGGTATTACTTAGTACATAGATGTATGAATGAGTGACTCTCTCTTTGTATGTCTTTTGAAGACCGCATATGTGCAGGACTATATGGGTGGATGAGTGTGTATATGTGTATGTTAGTGAGTGAATGACTGTTTCACTAGTGTCTTTATCAGTAACTACATATGTTTTAATCTAGTATATGTGAATATTGATGTATATAAGTGAGTACATGTGAGAGTAAGAGATTGTAAGAGTTCCTGTTTAAATAAGTATGTATTTCTATAAGTGATTGTTTAACAGAGTAAGTATGTGTAAGTTTCCTTAGAAGTAAGGTGGTAGTGTGTATAGCTGTATATACAAATAAATGGATGTTCAATAGTTTATTTGCATGTGTGAGTATGTGTGTGAGTAACTTTTGGATGACTGTCGGTGTGTAACAGGATGTATAGGTGTATCACTACATATGATGAGTGAGTATATGTATAAGTGACTATATAGAACTGTTGGTGAATTAGTGCATGTGTATATAGATGGTGGAATTATTGAATTGGTTGTTGTAAGTGGTAGGGGTATCTCCATTTTTTTGAAAATTTTTGTTTCTATTTTTCAATATGTGTTTCAAGGGTTACATTACAGTGAAAGGAGGTCTGTCACTCTGTCACAAGGATGATGTAATCAGTGATGTCATGAGTGATGTCACTGACCATGTCATGAGTGATGTAATATGTGACGTCATCAGCAGTGCATTGCACGCGCAAGTTATAGTGAGTCCAACTAACTATAACGTGGGAATTTCAATGGTTTTATGCGAGTAAAATTTCCAGCTAACTATAACTGGTGTGAAACCTATGGTTTTTTCAGTGAATTTAATAGGTTTTTTAAATGCTAATTCCTAACTATAACTGGTGTGAAACCTATGGTTTTTTCAGTGAATATAGATATATTACCTACTGGCGGTCGCCAGTAGGTATATATAGTTAGGATTTTTTCTCTATGGGATTTTAGAAAATTCTATGTCTAATAACTTTGGCGTTTGTGGACGGAATTGCCTGAAATTTTCAGGAAAATGGAACATTTTGTTTCTGAGCAGCCCCTGAAAATTTGGGGGGGTTTCGTCAAGGGGGGGCCGAGAAAAAAGGGGGGTCCCAAAACGCGTTTTCCCCATGTTAATTTCCATAGGGCGGTTGGCCTCACTTTTAGCTCGAACGGCTGAATGGATTTGCACGAAACTTGGCAAAATTGTAGGGACTGGTAGCCCGATGTGCCTTTGTTAGGTCTCAATATATGTGCTCCAGTGGATTTTGATAAATTAACGTTCAAAAAAATATATATATCTGTAACAGCGCTCCGGGTAGCGCTCCGGTTCGCGTACTTGACGCGTAACGGAACTTCGCGAAGCGAAGCTGATTGGCTCTCCGGTGTCTGTCAACATTCTAAACAGTCCGGAGCGGCCGCCATCTTGTCTCTCGGTAGGCTCGAGAGACATGAGGAGGCCAAAACAAAGGGGGAAATGACCATAAGGAGGCATAGTAGGTTTGATGTGGAGGCTTTAAAAGGGCCCCGCGGGGCAAAAAAATAAATAAATTTTTTTTTTTTAAATAGTTTTTTTTGTTTTGCGTGGGGAGCGCCCGGTACGGTTTTGTGCAATGGGCGGTGGTAATCTAAATGATGAGGGGGGGGGGGGCAGCGTTCAAAGCACATCAGCGTGCATAAACACGAAAATGTTTTTATCTACCACGTACTTGACTTATCTCTCTGAGATGCATTCCCTTGTGTTTCGGCAATGGTAGTCTGTTCATTACATAGATCGCCCGAGGGCGGTAGTACAGACCGCGCGTAGGAAAGGGTCAAAAGCCAGGGGTATAGGAGTATGTAACAAGCGAGCCATTTAATTAAAAAAACTAAACGTGACAAACGGTTGCAGGATCAGTGAAGGTTGATTTTATAATTGAAAGTATAACAGGATCAGTTACAATGTTATGTTATGTTATAAAATTTATAGAGCTCTCAGCTGCCGCAGCAAAGTGGTGTCCCGGCGCTATCATGGATAAAACACAACCACAAGAAAAAAATCAAGCGGAGCAAGGTTAGAGTAATGGGAACAGAAAAGTTTTGATGGCTCTTCGAAAAGACAGTAGGTCCGGTATGGCACGGATGTCAACGGGTAATGTGTTCCAGAGGCTCGCTGCCAGAACGCCAATGGAGCGACCGCTAAAATCGTCCATACGCACACCATGGGCGAGTATCATGGGTAACATTATTTCGAAGCTTTATTAATACAATAATCAATAATGAAAAATCGACATCAATAGGGTTGTCCGTATTCCTAGTCAGTACCCTTCCCCGCCCGCCATGTGCAGAAAGACCGCATACATCCCCCATAACGTCCAGGCTAAGTAACTAGAACGTCATAAGGAGTTGCAATTCGCTCCCATACTGGCGCCATTTTGGTCGAGGCCAGGCAGGTCCGGAGTTTAGTTCAATGTCTCCAATAAGTAGCGGCAGGACCAGAATCCCTTTCGGCAGTTCTGGCTTCGTCATTACGAGCACTAGAAAACAAGACATTCTGGGCAATACCACCCTTGACGCAGCCCTTTATTCTACAAGATGGTGTCTTTCAAAAGACAGGGGTATAGGAGTATGTAACAAGCGAGCCATTTAATTGAAAAAACTAAACGTGACAAACGGTTGCAGAATCAGTGAAGGTTGATTTTTTAATTGAAAGTATAACAGGATCAGTTACAATAAAATCGTCCATACGCACACCATGGGCGAGTATCATGGGTAACATTACTTCGAAGCTTTATTAATACAAGACATTCTGGGCAATACCACCCTTGACGCAGCCCTTTATGCTACAAGATGGTGTCTTCCATTCAGAAAATATTGTTGGCAGCATTTTGAAAGGAAAGATAAACGGCCGTTCTCCTAGTGAGTCTCACATTGTTACATTTATGAAGAATGTTGAAGAGTAGTATGTTGAAAATCTGAAGCCATCGTTCTACAAACTCTCAACCAGCCTTGGATGGAAAAATCCTGAAGAATGTACAAACTGAAAACCAGTTTTTGTCTGCATAGCATCAGCAGCAACACTTGAGTCAGCTTTGTGTGAAGCCGCCATCTTGATCCAATCAATACCGTCCCCCTGCACACATTCAGGGACCAGGCCGCATTGCGAGGGCACTGCAGGACGTGTCTTCAGGTCAAACGGATTGTGGGACAAGGTCCAGAATGGAAGAGTCACCAAAAGGCAAAAAGTTCCGCCGGATCCCGGGAGCCGGCTGCCTATGTCGGGGGCGATCTCAGGCCACACCAGGGCAACAAGACTTGGGGAGGGGGCAGGAGCCAAGCACCCCCTCCCAGTCCGCGCCACCACACCGCCCCTCGGGGGCCTCCATCAAGCGGTTCAGGGAGGCACCGCAGGCAGCGGTTCTTCAGATCAGTGGCTCCCACCGGCAAGGCTCCCCTCCGTCAGCAGCGATCGTTGGCGCTGTGGTTGCGGCCGGAGGCCCCGCCTAGTCAATGCCCCGGCCTCCATGTCGTAGGCCGCAAGAGTGGGCGCAACTCAGCTGGCCGAGCGAGACTTGGGGAGGGGGCAGGAGCCAAGCGCCCCCTCCCAGTCCGCGCCACCACACCGCCCCTCGGGGGCCTCCGTCAAGCGGTTCAGGGAGGCACCGCAGGCAGCGGTTCTTCAGATCACAACAGAGTCTCATGCTCGATCGATTGAGCTGGCCGAATCAGGCAACAAGAAGGTGGGGGGGGGGGCACCTCTTGCTCAACTACCACCTGAGGAGGTGGTACTCTCTTCCTAGGAGGTGGAGGTGGTGGTGGTGGTGGGGATGCACCAGTTGAAGCTACAACACTTGATCATTGCTAAGTGATGAAAAAAGGTTTTCCTCTCACAAAGATGAAAGTCAGAGGGAGGAAACATGGAGGGGTTTTCATCATTTGGGACAAAAAATAGTTCTAAACCAATGAAAAGTGTTATTTTTAGGTCACATGACCTAGCCTTACATCATTAGGAACCCAAAAGTGAAATGAACCAATGAAAAGTTTTATTAACAAGTCACATGACCTGTTATGCTTACGTTACGCGCGCCGCGCCCCGGATCGCTTCCTGGAAGCTGCGCTTCGCGCCTCGCGCACCGGAGCACTTCCGGGTGCGCTAACGCGGCGCGTCATATGACGCATTACGCGATAACGCGATACGTCGCGGTTACGCGACGCGTCACGATGTTGTTTTCTAACGCGGCAGTTGTGCAAACAGAACGTTTATCGGCCGGGCATATGGAATACATACACATTCATACCATACAATCAGGGCATGTACGCACAGTCACACCATACAATTTTTCACGTTCACAGTGATGGTCTGCACTCCATGCAATATCTCACAGCGCTTGTCTATGTCTTTCCCTACATGGAGCACGGTGCGGTCCATGTCCACTCCATTCTTCAGTCGGAACTCCGATGTAACCTACAGAGGAGAAAAGAAAGGGGGGGCGGCCAAACTGGGGGGCCGAGCAAAAAGATCTGCTCTCTGGTTCAATGCTGATATGCAAGTGGCAAAAGCAGCGTGCAAAAAGGCGGAAAGACAATGGAGAGTAGCATATTCCGCCTCCGCTAAAGCAGAGTACACTAACTGTAGGCGTAGCTACCATAAACTGCTACGGAAAGGCAAAACAGCGTACTTCTGTGCTAGGATTGAAGGAGCTGAGCAGTCCACCAAGGAGCTCTTTTCAATCTACAAGTCCATCACCATAGGCAAATCTCCTGCATGCCCCTCGAAACTCTGCACGGTGGAGGGATGTGACCGTGTTGCAGAGTTTTTCACTAATAAGGTCACCCTCCTCTATAACTCTTTTCCTCGGCAGACACTAAACGCTCCCACATGGGGGAAGGGTGTCAAAAAGATGGGAGTACGTCAGCTTACCTCTATTTGCACCCCGCCCACAGAAGAGCTAATCCGCATCTGCGGGTCAATTAAATCTGGCTCTCCTAGAGACCCGACGACCCCAAGTCGACTTAAGGGTAGTTTGCAGGTGCTTGAACCTTACGTTCGTAATCTACTCGATTCCTCTTTTCTGTCCCAGAGTGTCCCCAAGGCTTGGAAGCGGGCAGTTGTACTCCCCCTGCAAAAAAAGGCCAATGTGAATTTTGAGAAATTCGACAATCTCCGCCCCATCTCTCTTCTGCCTTATATGGCTAAAATAGCGGAGAAAATTGCTAACACTCAATTGATGCAGTTCGTGGAGGAGGCATCGCTACTCCACGACTCGCAATTTGGCTTCCGTCCCCGCCACTCAACGGAATCTGCGCTTCTTGCGGCGGTGGAGGCACTCCGACAGGGTGCGGATGAGGGCCAGACTATGGCGCTGATCCTACTCGACTTAAGTGCAGCATTCGACACTGTAGCACATACCATCTTGCTACAGTGTCTGAGTGAAGGTGGGGTCACAGGCGCTGCGCTTGGCTGGATCAGGTCCTTCCTGTCTGACAGGTGCTTCCAAGTCAGGATGGGAGAATGCTATTCGAGGGAGATCGAGTTGGGCCAGGGCGTACCACAGGGTTCGTCCCTGAGCCCGACCTTATTCAACATCTACGTCTCCCCTTTAGCAGCCATCGCGGAGGGCCACGGCCTCCACCTGGTGTCTTACGCCGACGACACGCAGTTGGTCGTCTCCCTGTCTCGTTCCCCCGGCCTTGCGGCGGACACCTTCAGGAACTGCATGCAAGATCTTGCAGCCTGGATGTCCGCACACTGTTTAAAATTGAACGGTAGCAAGACCGAGGTGATCGTGGTGGGGGGCGGGCCTTCTGCGTGGTCGCCTGCATGGTGGCCACCCTGCTTGGGCGAGGCCCCCACTCCCAGTCTGGAGGCCAAGAATCTTGGCATGTGGCTTGACAAAGACCTTGCCTTTGGCCCGCAGGTTGGCCGGGTGACAGGGGTGTGTTTCAGTGTCCTGAGAACTCTGAGGAAGGTGTTAGATCTGCTTCCCATTTCGGCTCGTAGGACGCTGGTGCACGCACTGGTCACCTCGCGCTTAGACTACGGGAACCTGCTCTATCTGGGGGCTTCAGGCAAGGTCATGGGCCGCCTCCAGGTGCTCCAAAATGCCGCAGCACGGCTCGTGCTTAGACTCCCGAGAAGGTCACCTTCTAAACCCGCTCTCCAAGCTCTCCATTGGCTCCCGATGGAGAAGAGAGTTGAGTTTAAGGCCCTCTCAACGTGCCATCGCATTCTGAGCGGCAAAGCCCCTGTGCCGCTCCAGAGTTTGGTGTCCCACTATGAGCCTACCCGCAGTTTACGGTCCTCACAGACGGGACTGCTGGTGGTGCCCAGAGTTAGGAAGGCACGGATGGGGGGGAGATCTTTCAGATACCTGGCTCCCAAATGTTGGAATGTCTTGCCCCCTGACCTGCGTCTTGAGCCATCAGAGGCCCTGTTTAGAAAAAAATTAAAAACTCACCTTTTTAGAAGGTAACTCCTGGGGGAGGGGGGGATGGCAACTGCTCACTTACCATAGTGCGGGGACACGCCCTCGGGCGTCACCAGGCGCTTTATAAATGTCCAAATAAATAAATAAATAAATACAGCATTCAAAGGATGTCAGCGCGCGCAAACACGAAAAAGCTTCTACTTACCATGTATCAGACTAGCTGCAGGAACGTGTGATACAACAGATCTTGGCTATCCCTTTCGCATTATTTTTCTGTGTAACATATCCTCCCCTTCTTATGGTGCCAAAAAATGTTTCATTTTGTTTGTCTCTAAATTAGAGTTCCCTCTTCGTGTATTTGTTTCTCAATTAGTCTTATTTTATGGGACAAAATACCACACCTTACATTCGGCAGATACCTTAAGCTACGGTCGACCATTTTCTAACAATTCTGGAAAAAGGGCAGGTGTGACGGATACAAATTTCAATCAATCCAAAATTCAGGCAAAGGGTCTGCATTATCTGTCTTCTATTGTTTGGGAATAACAGCCATTATTCTAATATCCTACCAACCTAGACGATTGTTATGACGCTGATTCCATACTTCCTTCGAAAACTCATTTTTGCAAAAATGTCAGTATACAAATACGGGCCTACAACCACGTGGGCCGGCCACGGAGCAAACTGGAATCGTATATGATGAGGGGACCTTTACACTGTAGAAAAACGTAACGGGCGGGCCATTAGGTTGCAGGAATTAAGGTGTCTAACAGTTGCGGAATCGGTGGACGTTAATTTTATAATGAAAGTACGACAGGACCAGTTACAATGAAATTATCTAGATATACATTTGCGGGCAAGTACCATGAGTAACGGTAATTCGAACTTTCAATAGTACAGTAATGAATAATACATCAGAACTTAATATCAATAGGGATGTGTAAATGTTCAATCAGTACCCGTCCGCCATGTGCTCCAAAACTGCATACATATCTCGTGATATCAAGGCTGAGCAACCAGTACACATCAAGGAGTTGTGAGTTTCATTTATACCGACGCCATTTTGGGCGAGGCCGGGCAGGTCCAGAATATAGTCAAAATGTCTCCACCAACCAGCGGTCGGAACAGAACCCCTTTCAGCAGTCCAAAAAGTTCCGTTAAATGACAACAGAAGGGACAGGCAACAAGAACCATCAGTCAAAGAGGGGAGGGCAAGTTCTTCTCTACCAGGTCACGTTGGGGCTCCACCGGAACTGATCGAATTGGTAGTTTACAGTGTTTCTGGATGTTTCAGACTGAAGCTGGCGTCAGCATAAGAGCACCCCGTGGCTACGTCGTGGCCATTCCGCGAGCAATCATGGCAGTCGCTCCCCACCGGAAGTCTGCGGGAGTCGGGGGCCCCGGTGACTCTTGTAGAATCTTCAAGGCTGAGGGGATGCTTTTGGCAATGGGGCCCATGCCCTAGCAGTCAAGCGTCCGAGTTCCAGGGTTGCCCAGAGCCATCCTTGCAGGCCAGGCCCAAGTCTGTGGAGCCGACCGCCATTTCGTGAGCTCCGTGGCAGCCGCCTGTCGCTGTGCCGCAAGAGTGGGTGCAATTCAGCCGGATGGCGGGTGAGACGCTGTAATAGCAAGAGCAGGCGCAACTCAGCTGGCCGAGCGAGGCACTGTGCCGCAAGAGCGGGCGCAATTCAGCTGGCCGAGTGAAGCGCTGGGGTGCAGCTGAGAAACCTCCACCTGGGGAGGTGGGGGAGGCTCGTTCGCGCTGCCTCTCCCTTCCAGTGCACCCCACGCCGTCTCCTGGCGCAGGTATATGTGATGGTCGGACCAGGGCACCGCAGGACGTGTCTTCAGGTCAAACGGATTGTGGGACAAGGTCCAGAATGGAAGAGTCACCAAAAAGTTCTGCCTGACCCCGGGAGCCGGCCGCCTATGTCGGGGGCGATCTCAGGCCACACCAGGGCAACAAGACTTGGGGAGGGGGCAGGAGCCAAGCGCCCCCTCCGAGTCCGCGCCACCACACCGCCCCTCGGGGGCCTCCGTCAAGCGGCTCAGGGAGGCACCGCAGGCAGCGGTTCTTCAGATCAGTGGCTCTCACCGGCAAGGCTCCCCTCCGTCAGCAGCGATCGTTGGCGCTGTGGTTGCGGCCGGAGGCCCCGCCTAGTCAACGCCCCGGCCTCTCCATCTCGTGGGCCGCAGAGTAGTCGGGGAGAAGTCCCGGGAACGGCGGCATGCATTTGGATCGATGTTGCAGCAGGCTGCCATGTAAATAGTTATTTAATAAAACGTTTTACCCTGTTACTTTGCTGGTGTGTTGTATATATTTATAATATTTGCATAGGGTTTGTCGTTATTTTGGGCGGGGTGGGCGGCGGAGCCGAGCTGTCTTGCAGCCATCATGGCGTCGAGCTCGGTTCCTCTCACTAGTTTCATATTTCTCATGAGGGGTTGTTCCTAATGTTTCTATTTTAGCGAGGTCAAAAAGAGATCCCATTAGTGGCCTACTGATTTTGCTTGATTCCTTTTTGTTTTTTCTAACGATTTTTCACTATCTGCAAAGACTAAACAGAGTATTGCGACTCTGTGCTTGTTTGTAAATAGAGAATGAACCAAAGAGAACTAATTCCAAAACAATAAATGCTTGGATAACAATCAATCAAATGGAGAGGGAAGCAGGCACGACGGATTACAACGGGGGCAAAGGCCTGCGTTACCTACCCTTCACTATCTGCAAAGAGAGATACTCCTAAAAGAAAAGAGGGGGGGGGGGCAGCGTTCAAAGCACATCAGCGTGCATAAACACGAAAATGTTTTTACCTACCACGTACTTGACATTTTAAAGCTTTTGATATTTGCTAATAAAAAACCATTGAAATACACTGAAAAAACGATAGGTTATAGACCATATATAGTTAGGAATTAGCATTTACAAAACCTTGAAAATTCACTGAAAAAACCATGGGTTATAGACCATATATAGTCAGGAATTAGCATTTACAAAACCTTATTTTACTCACACAAAACCATTGAAATTCCATATATAGTTAGTTGCACTAACTATATATCGCGCACCCGCAATCCACTGCTGATGTCACATATTACATCATTCATGACATGGTCAGTGACATCACTGATGACATCACTGATGACATCTCAAATGACATCACTGATGACATCACTGATATCTCAAATGACATCACTGATGACATCTCAAATGACATCACTGATGACATCAATGGTCACATCACTGATATCATTCATGTGACAATACAATGCATCTCCTCACACTTTAATATAACCTCTCTTACACCCAGTGTTAAATACAGAATATAATTTTTTAAACCATTGACACACCAATACTAGTTACTACATACGCACTCACTGATTCCTACGTCTACACACACATTCACTCATTCACCCATACAATCATTCATATATACAATCACTCATCTTTACAACACTATCATATGCACTCATACACCTATACAGACACTCACACTCTGCCACTCATCCATGGAGTTACTCACACACCTAGTCAGTACTGTAAAGAATCAATCACACTTCCATTTTCTAATCTATACAGTTAAACATAGAGTACCTTACATTTTCAAACATATACTAACGCATTCTTACTCTTATACAATCATTGATACAAGAACCCATTGATCTGCACAGAGTCACACATCTCCCAGCCAGCCACACACACACTCAGTCTCCCATACAAATACTTGGACAATCAATCAATAACCCATATAGTTACTCATATAGCTACTGATCAACACATGCAGCAGTTTACAGAACAACAGACATAATGATGCACAAATTAAGACAGTTTAGTCACTAACCCATGCACTCAGTGAGACACATTTAATCACTCACTCATACAGTCAGTCACGCACCTACTAAATCCTTCATCCAGACACTTCTACATCTACTCATTCTTCAATATGTAAAACATATTTAAACTTTACAGAAACAGTCACTGGATGATGTCATCAGTGATGTCATCAGTGATGTCATTTGAGATGTCATCAGTGATGTCACTGACCATGTCATGAATGATGTAATATGTGACATCATCAGCAGTGGATTGCGGGTGCGCGATATATAGTTAGTGCAACTAACTATATATGGAATTTCAATGGTTTTGTGTGAGTAAAATAAGGTTTTGTAAATGCTAATTCCTAACTATATATGGTCTATATCCCATGGTTTTTTCAGTGAATTTTCAAGGTTTTGTAAATGCTAATTCCTAACTATATATGGTCTATAACCTATGTTTTTTTCAGTGAATATAGATATATATATATTTTATAGCCCCCTTCAGTCTCCGCTCCCAGTCACACCTTCAGACCTTGACCTGTTTTACCCAGTGACTCCATGAACCACCCCCGCGCCTTTTCGTGAGCTGTTGGATTTAATGGAATCCTAATACGTGCTGAGACAATCATGATCAAATATTCAGTGACGCACATTCCGTACGTCCGAACTGGCGAGGCTTTCCTTGCAAATACAGCCCTAAACCTCTGTATCCTGCCCCTGAGTCAGCGTCTTCAGAGGCACGTGACAGCAGCCGGCCTCTCACAGCGCCCGGCCTGCTGCTCATGGAGACGGGCCACACAGCAGCTCGGATGCCTGTTGCTTTAGCAGGGCTTTCCCACGCCCCTCATCACATACACCGTACTGCAGACAAACGCCGTAGTGTTAGATTGCGTCACTCATACGCTGCCAATTGATTAATGTAAAAAAATGTGGTGACTACAACCACAGCATGGAATAACGAATAAAAAATGAAATATTCGTTGATGTAGCACCCACGGCTGGATGTTTCTTTGTGGCTGAACATGCTTTCATTGCAAAACACATTCATCCACCACCACCCTATACACCACCACCCTATACACCACCACCCTATACACCACTCTAGTGCCCACACTCTAGCACCACCACTCTACCCGCTCACCACTCTACCCTCCAACTTCACCCTCAAAATCCACCATCCAAATCCACCATCCAAGCACTACTACACCCTCCAAATACACCCTCCGACTACACCCTCCAACTCAACACTCCAAATTCACACTCCACTCCTTCCTCCAACTACAAATCCACCCTCCAAAAACACCATCCAACTCCACCCTCCAACTACAACTCCGGCCTTCAAATCAACCCTCCAAATCCACCCTCCAAATCCACCCGCAAACTACAACTATGGACTCCAACTCCACCCTCAAAATACAACTCCACCCTCCCAAGTCCACCCTCCCAAGTCCACCCTCCCAAGTCCACCCTCCCAAGTCCACCCTCCCAAGTCCACCCTCCCAAGTCCACCCTCCCAAGTCCACCCTCCCAAGTCCACCCTCCCAAGTCCACCCTCCCAAGTCCACCCTCCCAAGTCCACCCTCCCAAGTCCACCCTCCCAAGTCCACCCTCCCAAGTCCACCCTCCCAGCTCCACCCTCCCAGCTCCACCCTCCCAGCTCCACCCTCCCAGCTCCACCCTCCCAGCTCCACCCTCCCAGCTCCACCCTCCCAGCTCCACCCTCCCAGCTCCACCCTCCCAGCTCCACCCTCCCAGCTCCACCCTCCCAGCTCCACCATCCAATTCAAAATCCTACATCCAAATCCACCCTCCAACGCCACCCTCCAGCTACACCCTCCAACTACACCATCAAACTACACCATCCAATTCAAAATCCTACATCCAAATCCACCCTCCAAATCCACCTTCCAACACAGCCCCTCAATGCCACAGCACCACTCAACGCCACAGCACCACTCAACGCCACAGCACCCCTCAACGCCACAGCACCCCTCAACGCCACAGCACCCCTCAACGCCACAGCACCCCTCAACGCCACAGCACCCCTCAACGCCACAGCACCCCTCAACGCCACAGCACCCCTCAACGCCACAGCACCCCTCAACGCCACAGCACCCCTCAACGCCACAGCACCCCTCAACGCCACAGCACCCCTCAACGCCACAGCACCCCTCAACGCCACAGCATCCCTCAACGCCACAGCATCCCTCAACGCCACAGCATCCCTCAACGCCACAGCATCCCTCAACGCCACAGCCCCACTGAAGGCCACAGCCCCACTGAAGGCCACAGCACCACTCAGCACCACTGAAGGCCACAGCATCACTCAGCACCACTGAAGGCCACAGCATCACTCAGCACCACTGAAGGCCACAGCATCACTCAGCACCACTGAAGGCCACAGCATCACTCAGCACCACTGAAGGCCACAGCATCACTCAGCACCACTGAAGGCCACAGCATCACTCAGCACCACTGAAGGCCACAGCATCACTCAGCACCACTGAAGGCCACAGCATCACTCAGCACCACTGAAGGCCACAGCATCACTCAGCACCACTGAAGGCCACAGCATCACTCAGCACCACTGAAGGCCACAGCATCACTCTGTGCAACCATTCAACAACAACTGGTTCTAATATGTTCTCTCAATGTGTCAAGCTTTGTTACAAATGTCACAAAAAGATGTTAATATTTCACTTCTGTTCTTGGATTTTCATCACAATAAAATACACTGAACATAATCTTCCCAAAAGTTATTTACAAACGTTTAAGCTATTGCCATTATAAATTACAATAACTTTTATTTAAGTATTAATTATTAAAAAAAATAAAAGCCATTGTTATTTGTAATATTAATACATCTAAGTCCTGTAAATACAACAAGTATTTCATTACAAATGCTATAGGGGTCACGTTTGCAAAAGTTAAAACTATTGGCATTGTAAATGACAAAGCTATTAATTTCGCGATTTTCAAAACCAAAACATAAATAAAAAATGTGTCCTTTGTAATACCAATACCTCAAACTTTCCTAATGCGAGACCTATTGCATTGCAAATGCTTGTTTTCATTGTATTCCACCCTTGAAACCACTTGCGACTGAACCAGTACTTTGCATCTTACTATGCTTTTTTAAGAAGACAATTATTTTTTCTAACTTAAATTGTGAATTATGCTTCCAGGTAGGGTTTGTTTGAATGGAGTTATAGCTTGTTTACAGAGGTGTTTTTTTCTTTAATTGTAGAGGATTCTGTGAAACAAAAGGAACATGCAAAATTGGAAGCCCAGAAGCTAATACTTGAAAAACAGCAACTGCAGATTGACCTAAACTCAACGGAGAAGTCCTTTTCTGACCTTTTCAAGCGGTTTGAAAAACAGAAAGAGGGCATTGAGGGTTTTCGCAAGGTAATGTTTCCGATTTGTGGTTGGCTTTTTGTCATCATAGGAAGTTTTTTGCGTGAATTCTTGAATTTGCGGATCCTCATGCAAAATATTTCAATTTATTTATTTAAAGAGTTTTATATAGTGCTGGCTAGACCCGGAGGTATCCGAGAGCTTTACATGACAATCAACAATGCAACAGAAAAAGTTCAACAATTACACAATAAATCCCATAAAAAGAATAGGCAATACAATTAGAGGGGAGAAAGGAGAGAGAGAGGTAGTGTAGGGGGCAGGGGAGGTGAGAAAGGGATAATAAGGGAAGAGACAATACGGAGAGACGAAAAGAAGTCTATCTAAGGACCGTCAGGGTAGGTGAAGACCAAGGAGGGAATCCACGGCCCATCGCACCTATAGCTAAACCAGGTAGCTCCATCAGGCATCAGACAAAAAAGTTCAGTCTCAATACATTGAGAGAGGGGAGAAGAGACATAAAAAGAGGGAGGATGCGGGAGGAGACAGCAGGGGGGACGAAAGGAAGTGCAACAATGTGGTTAACATTAAAACAGAAAAAGATCAACAATTACACCTTACAACGAACAGTCAGCACTACATTAGGAGAGGAGAGAGAAAAGAAGTGGGGGGTAGGTGAGGTGAGAAAGTGAGGATAAGGGAAGTGACAACCGTAGAGACGAGAGGAAGTCTGTCTAAAGACCGACTGGGTAGGTGACGACCAAGGAGGGAATCCACGGTCCATCTCCCCTATAGCTAAACCAGGTAGCTCCATCGGGCATCAGACCAAGTAGTTCGGTCTCAAGTGTCGAGGGAAGAGGTTCGCAGAAAAACAGGATGGGAGGGAGATACGGCAGAAAGATGAAGGAAAGTCTGCCCAAAGACCTGCTGGATAGGTGACGGTCAAGGGGGAGTCCCAAAACCCATCTCCTCTATAGCTATCCGGTAGCTCCATCGGTCTCTGGCCAAATAGCTAGGTCTCAATAGGAAACATTTAAGGAACATGGGTGGCGAAATAAATGGAACGTAGAGGGGAGGGGACAGGGAAGGTGAGAAAGGGAGGATAGGGGAAGAGACAACAAGGAGAGACAAAATGAAATCTGTCTAAAGGCCGACTGGGTAGGTGACGACCAAGGAGGGAGTCCACGGCCCATCTCCCCAATAGCCAAACCAGGTAGCTCCATCGGGCATCAGACAGAATAGTTCAGTCTCAATACATTGAGAGAGGAGAGAAGTAGTGATAATAGAGGGAAGAAGCGGGAAGAGACGATAGGAAGTCTGGCTAAAGACAGACTGGGTAGGTGATGTCCAAGGAGGGAATCCCCGACCTGTCTCCCCTGTAGCTAAACCAGGTAGCTCCATCGGGCATCAGACAATATAGCTAGCTCTCAAATGGCGGAGGTGTAGGGGGAAGGTAGTTCAGTAATAGTTACATGGTTAGAAACAGTTACTGGAGCATGGTGATGCATACTAAAAAAAAAAAGACAAACAAATAGCAATGTTACAAAGGTATATGATACAAGACAAATGTGGAATTGCACATTGTGCACATCATATGGTTGAAGTCTGTCCCCAAGGCGCCTTAGAGCGCTGAGGCTCCCGCAGCCGGCCCCTGGGCCGGGCCGATCCTACGCTGGCTGCGGGAGGGAAAGGGATAGCAGCGGGGTCGCTCACCGTCCAAGGTCGCAGCCCGACCTAGAGTTCTCAACCAGCACCTCATCTTGTTCGCCCCACCAGGGCATGTGCTCGCCGGCAGCGGATGGGGGAAGCAAAGCTCCACTGGCTCCAGGGGCAGCAACACCTCCACGTCCCACACAGCAGGGACCCGGTCGGTGCCACAGGACAGGCACCGCTGCACCTCCAGCGTAGCTACAGAGAGATGGCGGCTGTTGAGCGATGGGGATGGTCCAGGAGGCGGACAGCTCACGCCGGAACAGGTCTCCGCTGCTATGAGGATGGCCCGGGGTAGAAGACGCCAATCCCCCCGAAGTCCCAGGACGCCGAGCAGCGCCGGCAAGGACCAGGGCAGCACCACAGGACAGGCGCCGCCGAACCCCGGGCACCGCACCAGTAAGATGGCGGCCGCAGTGATGCAGCCTGATGATTAAGCTATGATGCAGCCCGGGTGATCTGGGATGTCCGTCTGTCCTGGGGCCTAAACTCATTGATGGCGGGGCACAATAGCTGTGCGCAATCTGTGCTAGGGCTGGGGGCTTGGGGCCCAGGCAATGTGGTCCAAAATTGGCGCGGAAGCGTGGTCACTCCCGCCTCAGGTTACGTGCAATGGATGATGAAAATGGTGGCTGCTCCCTGCGGCCATACAGAGGCTCCTATTTTTTTTTTTTTTTTTAGAGTTTTATATAGCGCGAACTAGACCCGAACCGAATCAGGTATCAGAGCGCTTTACATAGCACCAGTTACGTTACATGAGGACACGCATTCATTTTAGGCACAGGGAGATTAAGTGATTTGCCCAGAATCACAGGTATATGAGTCTCAATAACAGGGCTACTATGTTGACATTGAACCTTCTACTACAGGAACCTTGCCCACAAGACAACTTTTAAACCCTGCTTTTGGCACCCTGGTCACAGAAAGGCTGAGAGCTGTACACTCTTGAATTCGGCAGGCAGGGGCACTTGATGTAGGGTGAGCCCAGTTCGGGCCGGCCTCCACCTCTCAGCCTGCTTTCGCCGCTGCTTTCAACTGCCGGTCACATGCTCCGAGATACGGGGCATCTCTGTATCGCGGCGATAGTTCAAACCCCCCGCATGGGGGTTCCTGTTGTGGTGGCGTTAGTGTTCACTTGTTCCCAGGGGCTGGCGCTCACCTTGTGTTGCGGTGCACTTATGTCTAACTCTGTGAATTCCCAATGTGTTGAAATCCTACCAATGATCTAATTTAATGATCTACTGCTCATTCCTTGTTGCAGTTTGGGTTAGAGAGATTTGCCATAGGAGAGGGGTGCTTTCTGTTCTGATAAAAATCCTTGTTTCTAAGTGTAGCTTTATTTATTAGCAATGGTGCCCAAGCACACGTACTATGTTCTTTGAAGGACATTAAATTTAAAGCGAATGGAAAATTTCTGTACACTAATCTTATCACATATTTGCGTGTAATATCACCATATCTGAAAGACTATTAGTTATAGATTCTTTACCTTAGAATTACCCCCAGCGTCAGACTGGATCTGGAGAATTTTTCTTCAGCAGTACCCCTGCGCGTCGGTAGGTGGCGTCGGTCGACTCCACGTCGTGGTATGACGTTGCGGTGCCTACTTAGACACCTCCCCTGACCGCTGACGTCAGTTATTTTTTTCCGTGCCATCCCAGCACAGATCCGGAGAGAGCTTGCACGGCAGTCACTTTTTGACTAAACTTTTTTCGACCTCTTTTTTTTCGAGTCTTCGACCCCTGGTGCATGAGGGATGTCCCATCGTCGGATCGACTTCAAGCCTTACGACTCCTGTCACAGGCTGATATCTGTGACAGACCCGCACCTAGTGTGCCTCTGGTGTCTGTTGAAGTCATGCTCCAACTGTTGGACCAAGGAATCCGAAGTCTTTGCGGGAGCAGTCCCACAAGCTTTTGTAGGCCTGCCAGTCTGCTCTGCGTCGCTCCCGGTCTCGCTAAAGGGGTAGGTCGCGAGACCTTTCACGGAACCACTACACCTTGTCCAAGTCTTTGCGCTCTTTGGGTAAGTTCAAGCACAAGAAGAAAGCAAAGAAGCACTGTCGCTCTTCGCCATCTCCCAGTCGATCAGCTGACGCAACACGTAATCCGGAGCGTAGTCACTCTAAGGCTCCGTGTCCTGCACCTGACTCTGTAACTACGGGGTTTATCCCCCCGTTTCCGGAAGCCGGACACCCCTTGCCCAGCTCCGTACGTTCTACAAAGGCCTCCACTGTGTATTTGGGAAGCTCGACTCGCGCTGGTGTGCCTTCAGGCCCCGGTTAATTGGTTGGGGGCCTTGGGCCTTCGATGCTTGCGACCTTGTCACCAGAGGGCCCCATGGATCCAGGCCTTAATCAACCTTACCCGGTGCCAATTTGGGCAACGACACCCCCGGTGCCGGCCGTGCCCCTGGCCGACGCCATCCACAGCCTCATCCCCGAGATGGAGCCGGATCGACGTCTAATCCAATGCCGGAGGGTAATTTTGTTCCCTTGTTCATCCCAGGTGTTCCCTATCGGCCTGTGGGTGGTGATGAGGACTGGGAAGGTTTGCTGGACCCTTTGACAGACCAGCTGGAAGAGCCGGCCTGGCGAGAGGAATTGGGTGACACCAGTGAGCTGGACAGTTCCCCAGACCATGGCATGCTTTCTCCCCCTACTGTGGTTATGGAGGAGGGAGCGTCCTATGCAGTGGTGGTGCATAGGGCAGTTGAGGCCTTGGGCCTGGAGCTCCCCACATTGGCAGTCAGGACTAACATCCGGACAGAGGTGCTTCAACCGCCGGCAACTACTTCTGAACCCCTTTTGCCCTTCAATGAAGCCCTCACGGACGTCCTTCTGGGCATTTGGTCCAAGCCCAGAACAAGGGCTCCTGTGGAATGGACGATTGACAACCGCTCGGCTCTGGGCAATCCCATTTTCCTCTTCCAACACCCTTCCCTGAGAGCTTGGTGGTCCAAGCATCTTCCAAGGACGCATTCACTTCTGCACCCCCAGACAGGGAATCAAATAAGCTGGATCATCTTGGGAAGTGCATGTTCTCTTTCTCCAGCTTGGCACTGCGGTTGGTGAATACCACGGGTCTCTTGGCCCGAAACTCCCTTACTATCTTGGATGAGGTTATGCAGGTGCTGCCTCAGTGCCCGGAGGAGGCCCAGGCCATTCTCTCCCAGTGGCAGATGGGAGAGACTCAACAAAATTCACAATTTGCTGTGGATTAGATACCACTGATTCACTGGGCAGAGCGATTGCCACGTCAGTAGCTCTTAGGCGCAATGTCTGTTTTTTTGGGGGATATTCAGTCAACTCTGCTGGACATGCCCATCAATGGCTGTCGCCTTTTTGGTGACAAGGCAGACTCTGCGCTACGGCCAGATGCTTAGGCCTCGCTACTTCCTCCCGTTCACCACAGTCTGCTTTTCACCCCTTTTGTGGCTACGGAAGGGGCACCCCACCACGTTGGACCTAGTCCAGCCATCGGCCTATGCAAGCGGCCCTGCCTCTGCGTGTCAGCGGATGTGGGACCCAGCGATACAGGTCTGTGAATCAGCGGGTGGACCAGATCACCCTCGCCCTCCAACCCCAGCATTTTCATTTCACCATGCTCCCCTCCGGCCTTACCTGTGCCCCTCGGGTGTTCACGAAAGTGATGGCTGTGGTCGTAGACCATCTGCGCCCCAGGCTGTCGCCTCCGGACAACGGCGACCTCCTGCATTCACTGGGGTTCACTATCAGTGTGCCGAAGTCACACCTGACTCACTCTGTCCCTCCCTTTCATCTGAGCTGTTATGGACACAGTGCAGTTTCGGGCCTATCCTCCCGAGAAGCGAGTCCGGGATATTCGGCCTATGATACCGATGTTTCAGCCTCTATCAGATTTCGGTGAGAATGACCCTGAGGCTGCTGGGTCTCATGGCCTCCTGCTGGTGAACCATGCCAGGTGGCATATGTGGGCTCTGCAGTGGGACCTGAATTTCCAGTGGGTGCCGCATCAAGGGAATCTTTTAAGTCCAGATCTTGGAGGTAACTGCGCAACAACTACAGTGGTGGTTAACGAACTAGGATTGATTCAGAGGCATATCCCTCTATCTTCCCCAACCAGACCTCATGGTGGTGACCGCATCACTCCAGGAATGGGGGAGCCACCTGGGAGAGGCGGAGATCAGAGGAGTCTGGTCTCTGGCCAAGTCTGAGCTCCATGTCAACCTTTTGGAGATCCAGGTGATCTGCTTGGCACTGAAGGCATTCCTTCCATCCCTTCTGTTTGTGACTGGTGGCTCACGAATGGCATCAATCACTCTGAGGTGGTGCAAGGTCTCTTTCAGCAGTGGGGAGAGCATTGGTCGGAACTGTTTGTCCACAAAGAGAACGCGTAATGTCAGCAGTTTCGTGCTTTGGACTTTCCAAGGTGGCACTCGCTCGGTGACTCTTGTCGTGAGTGGAGTTGCTGCCTTTACGCCTTTACGCCTGTACCACTTCTGTCCGGAGTGCTGAATATCAAGCGAGACCAGGCCCAAGTCATTCTTGTGGCACTGGACTGGGCACGAAGAGTCTGGTACCCTGAGCACCTGAGCATGGCTACTGATCCTCCGATCAGACTGCCCTTTCAGGAGGATCTTATGTTGCAGCAGCAGGGGACGGTCCTCTACCTGAACCTGTCCATCCTCCACCTCCTTGTGTGAAGATTGAGCAGCGACAGTTGAAAGCTTTTGACATTCCTCTCTTAAGTCTTTAATATCATCTTTGCAGCCCAGCATCCCTCCACAAAAACGGTATACGCCTGTCGATGGAACAAGTTTGTGGCATGGTGCACAGCAAAGGCTATGGATGCCCTTTCTGTCCCTCTTTCTGAGGTTTTGTTCCTTCTTTCTTTGGCCCAGCAGGGCTCTCCTCTGGACACTCTTAAAGGCTACCTGGCAACCATCTCTGATTTTCTAAATTCGACTACCAGATCAGCCCACTTTGTTCAAGTCCCCTTTTGTAAGTAGGTTCTTTAAAGGCATTATTCATCTCTTTCCTCCATCTCCATTCATAACGCCTCAGTGGGACTCGAACCTTGTTTTGACTAATTTTATGTGCGCTGTGAGAAAGTGCCATCTTTCTTGCATTCGTATGCCTCACTTTCTTCTGACTGCTGATGTGCTTTGACTGAGTGTGCCCTGGGCTCCTGCCGACCAGGTACCCAGGGCCTGTCTTCTTTCCCTAAAACTGTGTTGAAACTAAAACCCAATTGGCATCTTTGGCCACCTGTCAGCCCCTAGTAAATGGTATGCTAGGTACCCAAGGCATGGTGACCAGAGAAGACCCCTAAGGGCTGCAGCACTTATTGTGCCACCCTTAGGGGCCCTGTTCCCTGGCACCCACACACTGCCTTTGCAGGCTGAGTGCCTAAGTACAGAACTAAACAAAGAGTCGACATGGCACCCATCCCTGTGTGCCATGCCAACAAACCCACTGCCCTGGCATACATCAGTCACCCCTCTAGCTGGGTGCCCTATGCCAGTGGTGTGGGCACAGGTGCATGAGCCCTGTGCCCCTACAGTACCCAGGGCCCTTCCTGGGCACTGTAAGTGCAGTGATACCATTAAGAGTATATGGTGCTGGGAGGTCGACATTACGAACTCCCCAACACCATAATGGCTACACTGAAGACTGACAAGTTTGGTATCAAACTTCTCAGCACATTAAATCCACACTGATGCCAGTGTGGGATTTAATGAAAAATGCACCACAGAGGGCATCTTAGAGATGCCCCCTGAAACCTAACCCCAATCCACGTCTGGACTGAGAGGCTGCCTAGGGTGCCACACAGCAGACATGTTGCTGGACCCCTGGGTGGAGAGCCCCCCGCTCTCCTGGGCCTTCAACAATACACATCCTGGGTGAGGTGCTAAGTATCCTCCCCCAGGATGGGCAGGGGGAAGCTTCAAAGGCCTGCCGCCTCTGTGAGCTTCTCCAGACCATTTGCTGTACCCAGCAACTGGCCCCCACCATTCCTGACCCCCACTCTGGCGGGAAGACTGGCGGGAAAAACTACGTCAGGAAGGGGGGTGTGCCAGCCTGTGCCAACCCCACCCCTCAGGTGGGGGAGACGAGGTGAAGCACGACCCCGGGCTCCGGCCTTTTTAAAGATGGGGAGCCCTGCCCAATCACAGCTAGGCTCCTGCCCCCCTCCCACAGGGGAGGAGCATGCTAGGGGGTGTACCCACCCCAGGACAGGGATTTGTCCCTGCCCTTGCCCTTGCCCTACCTGTAACGCCCCTAAATTCAGTATTTAGGGCACAGCTTTCCAAACTGTGTGGCGCGACACATTACTTGTCGCGCACCAGCCGTAGGTGTCGCGGGATGAGATGACTTCTGCCGGCAATTAGCAGAGTGGGGCTGCAGGGGCTCTTAGAAGGGGTGAAACAACAACAAAGCCCCATCAACATGCACAAGGTCTTAACGACCTGTGAAGTGCTCGGGTGCGGCTGTGAGCAGGCCCGGGATGCCACACACAACGGGGGGGATTGAGTGGGGGCTGAAGCCCTGTGATGCCAATGGGGGAGGGAGGGCATTGCATCATCTGCATTATTTGTCGATCCTGCATATCTTCGTATAAAAAAGCCAGTAACATTTAGGCCCTAGATGTTACTGGCTTTTTTATACGAAGATATGCTTACGTTATGTATGGTGCATTTTCTTCTGTCTTTTGGTCCCCCGTTGTTTTTGTTATACACCATCACTGCTCAGGTCAATGTTTGTGGTATTTTCTTTGCCGAGCAGAAGGTGAGCTTAGGCCAACTGCCCTTTGACAGAAATGACCGAAAATGAGGAACTAATTGTATTTTTAAGAGTACTCGTTTTATTGAAGAAAAACATTTCTAGCCACGTGCTTTCCCCACTTTCTTTAACAGATTGTAGACATTAATTTCTATAAAAAATGATTAGTGTTGCTGCATTTTTGGGTCCCTTTATTTCCTCAGTTTTGTTCTACCTATAAATAGTAGTTGTGTTCCTGCATATGGGACTTTGGCATCTTCTGTATGTGTGTTCTGTGCATCTAAATACATCACGCTTCATCTCCTTCCTCCGCATCACTGTCACTTCACTCTCTTCTTGTGCAAGTACTTCCTTTTGTCGCCTCCACTTTACCATCACCTCTCCCACGTACACAAACACACAATACTTTTTCTATTCATTGAGCACTGTCAATGTTTTGAGAGCTGTGTACAGGGCCAGACTGAGAGCCGAAGGCAGCCCTGGCAATTTTCTCGGACCGGTCATGGGGGAGTGGAGGTGGCGGGGTGTTGGGGTTGGCTGGCTGCCTGGCCTCTGGGGAAGCACTGCCTGCCCTGGCAGGCTGGAAACACTTGTATGCTGCTTTTGTAACTTGGGGGGCAATATTGCAGCACAGCTGCAAACCCGGCCCCCAGTAACAAACCGACCCCGGTGTGCGTGTGTGTGTGTGTGTGGGGGGGGGGTTGTTGGTGTGTGTGTGTGGGGTGGTGTCTGTGGGGTGGGGTGTGGTGGGGTGTGTGGGGGGGTGGGTGTGAGTGTGGTGTGTGGGGGGTGTGTGTGGGGGTGTAGTGTGTGGGGGGGTGTGGGTGTGTGTGTGGGGTGGTGTGTGTGGGGGTGTGGGGTGGTGTGTTGGGTTGTGTGTGGGGGCGTTGTGTGTGGGGTGGGGGGGGCGTTGTGTGTGGGGGGGGTGGTGTGGGGTGGGGTGGGGGGGTTTTGTCTGTGGGGGGTTGTGTGTGGGGGGGATTGTGTTTGGTGTGGGGGGGTGTAGGGTGTGTGTGGGGTGGGGTATGTGTGAGGGGTGTGGGGCCCCAAACCCACCATAGGTGGTTCGGGCTCGCTCGCTGTGCTTCCTCACGTTATCGTGTTCCTGAAATTTTTTTCACAAAAAGGTGTGTCACCAACATGAAAAGTTTGGAATGCTGTGATTTAGGGGCTCCCTGAACCTGCCTTCCTCAGATCCAGATAAGGAAAGAAGAAAGATCAAGAAGAAGACGACCCGCCATGCAGCTGCTAACAGGACTACTACAACAACAACAACTGACTTGGCCCCAGCCCTACTGGCCTGTCGATCCTGGAACCTGCTCCTGCCTAATCCCGGCAACTCCTACGGACAGCAACCTTGGGACACCCAGAGGACCTGCCTGCCTTGACCCTCTCAAAGCCTGGGACTCCCATCAGCAGAGGCTCTGCTGCAACAACCCCCCCCCCCCTGGTGCCAGCTAGGAAGCTCCGGACCAACCCACTCTGCACTCGCCTGGCCCGTGCCTAAGTGATCCAGGACCACGAGGACGTCCCCCCGGCGAATGGGACCCGAAGTCCAGTGCCCAAAGACCCTCTTCGATGACCCTGACAACGCCTGCAGCCTCAGGACAAAGGACCCCTCCAACCGCGACAGGCAGGGGATAAGATTTCCCGACCTCAAAAGACACCCCTGCACCCGGCGCCCCACGGCCCCCTGTGCCCAACTCCTGGGTGCCTACCTATCCTCCAAGACCCCAACTTACCCCTCGAAGTGTTGGTCGCTCCAGAAGATCCTCCGTCCCCGAGCCTGAAGCCTTTGTTCCCTTTTCAAGTTCCTCATTGAATAACATTGGGCCCCCAATGGCTTAAAAGCACCCTGCAGCCAGCTGCCCGAGTGCCCCCGGCAGTGCAACCTGTACCCTATCCTACTTCCCTATTTGCCCTTAGCAAGTGACCAGGAGTCCAGCTCCCACAGCCGCATGGCCGGCTAGCCAGCAGCCACCAAACGGAGGCCTCCTGCCCCCCATTGGATAACATTGGGCCTAACTACCTCTGCACCCGGCTGCCCCTGAGCCGCTGAGGGTGAGCCAACTGTACCTAGCTGACCCTAGGGGACCCCTGAGTCCATGCCCAGAACCTTAACTTTACCAGTCGAGTACTTACCTGCCATTGGATAACATTGACTGGTTTGACTCAAAAAATCTAAGTGTGAAGTTTTGAAAACTTAAAATATTCATATAAAATCAACCGAATTCCGAAGTACTCACCTGGGATCATGAGAGAAGCTAGTACTGTACCTTGTAGCCCAGTACTGAACTGCAAAAGTAATCCTAACCGAGTTTACTAGTAACCTGTATTTCCTCCATAGGAATCCATTGTCTGCTTTTCTATGGAATTTCTTCTACTTTTGAAAACTTGAAATATTCTTTAAAAATCATACTAAATACTGAAACGTAATTACTTACCTGTTTTAAGTTGAGACCGCAGTGCTGGACCTAGGAGCCCAGTACTGGATTACTAAAGTAATGAGATCATACTTTACCTGCAACCTGAATTTTCTCCCATTGAATAACATTGCCAGATTTCCCTTTAAAAGTTTTTAAGTGTGAACTTTTGAAATAGCTTTTTATTCCTTAAAAATCACTGCAATAACTAAAACGTTTTTACTAAACTGTTTCCAGATCAGGCTCCAAGACTTAATCTAGGATCCAGTCCTGGGATTACAAAAGTAATCTATTAAGTAATTACCTGCATTTATGTAGAAAAACCCATTGATCTCCATGCTAAATTGTGTTTAGAATTGTGTTGCCTACTGCAACCCCTGTACCTATTGTGATTACACAGTTTATTGCCTTTCTGCAAAGTACTCATCTGAGATCACTCCTATTGAGAAAAGTATATTTTACACCTGTTGGTTCTAAAAATAAAACAACTATATCTGTTGATGTAAAAACAATTGGCGTGGAGTTCAGTCCTTGAGTGTGTGAAAACCTTTGCTGACCGAGTGTGTACAGCAAATGCTTTACATTGTCCTCTGGTACTGCCTTACTGCTAGACCAAGCTACCTCTTTTGAGATTAAGGTCAGCCCTGACTTTAACCTCTGTTATACCTCTGGGGTTTGTGGACTCTATGCACACTGTACCTTACTGTGCTCCAGTATGTATAGAGCCACTTTCTCACACGCTCCCTTTGAGCCTCTTCACAACTGTCCTCTTAAGCTTCTCACCTTGAAAACTGCTTTTCTTGTTGCCATCACCTCAGCCCGCAGAGTGAGCTTCAAGCTCTTTCTTCATAAGTCCCCTTGCTTATCGGTGCATCTGGATAAATTGGTGTTTCGGACTAAGCCCTCGTTCCTACCTAAAGTTGTCACTCCTTTTCACATCGGACATAGTATCACTCTGCCCACCTTTTTCCCTCCTGGGCACCCTCCCAAGGAGGAGGAGAGACTACACTGTTTGGACCCGAAACGTGCGCCGTCTTTCTACCTCGACCGCACAAAGGATTTCCGAGCAGACGATCAGCTCTTTGTTGGCTATGTGGGTGCCAAGGAAGGTTGGGCTGTGCAAAAGTGTTCCATCTCTAGATGGGTCATCCTTTGTATAAAGATTTGTTAATCTTTAGCTAAAAAGGAACCTCCAGTGGGGCTGCGAGCTCATTCCACTAGAGCTACGACAGCAACTACTTCTTTGTCACTTGGAGTCCCACTCATTGACATCTGGCAGGCGGCCACGTGGGCTTCTATCCACTTTTTCACCAGACATTCCTGCCTGGATAGTCCAGTCCGGAGGGACTTTGCCTTTTCTGTCCTCCAGGAGTTTCTGGTGTGAACCTGGTTCGCTGTCCCTCCTCCAGTGTTGGTATTGCTGGGGTATCTATTCTAACGTAAGGAATCTATAACTAATAGTCTCTTCCAGATGAACAAGTTGCTTACCTTTGTTAACGATTTATCTGTAAGACATATTAGTTATTTATCCAGTATTGGGGTATCTTTCATAGATTCACATGCCTGAATCATTCCCCGTCGCCGAGGCGGGAGTCCCACGGTATATAAAAAAGCAGTGCCAACAGTAAATTACAGTAGTAGGCCCTATGAGAAGGCCTGTGGCCTAGATTGTAGTAGCCTATCTACCTCATTATGCTAAAAAGACCCAAGTCTTTGCACCAGCCAATCCGCTCACAGCACCCTCTAGAACCCTCTCTGCAGAGCCAGTTCTCCTCAGATTTTCACCGCACGTCGTGGGGAAGGGAGTCTCCCTGAGTCTTGACTCAGTTTCTTCATCAAAGCTTCAGGATGACGGACAAGAAGGCCTTGTATTGACCTTGTAGAACATGCGGAAAGAAAAGGGTCCATGTAGATGACCAACATAAGGACTGCATTTATTGCCTTTATCCAAAGCATGAGGCAAAAAATTGCAATATCTGCCGCACCTTCCCTTCTAAAACTTTAAGGGATAGGGAGGCCAGAGTCCTTTTGTGGCTAAAATCCTTTTCTACAGATGACGAAGACAGAGCCTCTACCTCCAGTAAGAGAGTGAGATCTCAAGGGGATAATTCAAGTGAGGGGAGAAAACATGTTAAAACCTCCCACTCCACTTCAGGCTCTTCGGAGATCTCCATCTAATATCGCTAGAGCCTCAGCCACCAAGGAATCTTCTAAAAAAAAAAATGAGTAAGAGCTCTTCTGTCTCCTCATCTGTGACTACCATTTTTACTTCTACTTCTTCATCTACGGCTATGATCTCCACTACAGCCATTACTTCTCCTATCCTGTCTACAAGAATCTGTATTGTGGCTACAAAAACCTACTTCGACGATTCGAGCCTCGACGATGAAAAAGCACTCTTCGGCGAAGAAGCCCCCGTCGACGAAGTCATCTACGGTACCGTCGACGACCGTCTAGTCGATGAAGAAACTAGGTCCATCGACGATGAACCCATCGACGACGAGTCTGTCGACGGCAGCCCCGTCGACGTTGGTCGAGTCAGTCGACTGCAGTCCCGTCGACGTCGACGACCTCTTCGACGATGAACATATCGACGACGAAATCACCGATGGCATCAAGACAAATGGATACTGCTTCAGCTAAGCCTTTAGCTGTGAAACAAGCTTTTTCTACCCCGCTTTCTTCAAAGACCTTTCAATACCCCGCTTTCTTCAAAGACCTTTCAATTAGTATCATACCAGAGGCAGCAAGGATCTTACATTTCGCCACTTATGCCATCTCATCTACTAGAGACTTATGCTGATGATGATGAGGAGAGTTATGAGGATGACAACGAGGGAGCTTTTGGAATAGCTCACCATCCCTCTGAATTAAATATTAAATGCCAGGAGGATGATGATGATGATGAAGAAGAAGATGCTTATTCTGGGCATTATTATCAAGAGGACATTGTAGTCCCTCATCATTCAGAATACCGGAGGAGGCTTCCAGTTTCGGAGGCCAGCCATTTATCACCAAGCCTCATCCAAGATTTACAGGCTATGCTGGCAGATTACAAACATTTTCCACCTCAACAGGTTGTGCCTCCAGCCCAACCTACTGTTCCAGTTCCTCAACCTGACGTTCCACCGCCCAGGTCTCCGGTCACAGAAACTCCACAACCTGCCTTAACTACGCAGACCCCGGACAGTTCTTCGGATGTTGAAGAAGTAGAGGAAGGAGAGTTGGATCCATGGGATGACTAAATTATTCCCATGCCGTCTCCACCAACTCCACCACCATCAGACTCTCCACCTGAAGACATAGGTGGTTTTCATAATCTCATGCAGCGAGCTGCATCTAGATTTCAGTTGCCGGTGACAGTGGAGCAGTCAGAATGTTTCCTCCATGATTTTAAAGAAGAAACTAGGAAGGTGTCAAGAGCCATTCCTATTATAGATTATATCTGGAAGGAAGGTGTCAAGGTGATGAAAAACCCTGATTCAGTTCCAGCAGTGTTGCCCAGGATTGACAAAGTATCATGCTCCTCTCCCTAGTCCTGCATGCCTCATTGGACACCCGCGGCCGGATTCGGTTATATCACAGGCCGCGCAGCAAAGATCAAAAAAACCAGCCACCCCTATCACTACACCACCACCGGATAAGGAGGGGCATAGTTTGGACCTTATTGGTAAGAAATTTTCCTCCATGGCTGCTGCCTCGATCAGAGCTGCAAATTCTTTAGCGATTATAGCGCGCTATGATCGCCAAATGTGGTGCGAGATGGCTGGTTTCAATAATCTAATCCCAGAGGATAAAAGACAGGACGCACGTAAGATCTTATTGGAGGGGCAACGTGCAGCAGCAGAAACAATCGACTGCGCTTTGGATATTGCTAATACGAACTTTAGACAGCTGGCAGGAGCTGCAGTTCTCAGACGACAGGGCTGGCTAAAGGCTACCACCTTTAGGCCCGAAGTCCAACTTAAGATCCTGGACATGGCTTATGATGGAGAGTCTCTATTTGGGAAACACATAGACTAGGCTCTCCAGGCAATCAAGACGGATACTGACACTGCAAGATCCCTAGGGTCATTGCAGTACAAGAGAGGATCGTTTAGACATGCTAGAGGACGTGGATACTCCTCTAGAGATCAGCAGGGCGCCAACCTCCTTTCCTTCCCTCCCTGTGGGCGCGAAGATATCTGCCTTTCAAGAACAGTGGCAGCGGATTACATCCGACCAGTGGGTGCTAGACTTAGTACAACGTGGTCACACCTTGGAGTTTATCTCCAAACTACGAATAACTCCGCCCAGGGGTCCCCCTCCCCCTCGTCTTCACTAATTGTTCGAGGAAGTTCATTCAATGCTCCTCAAGAATGCTATCGAAAAAGTTACAGTGCCTCAGAGGCACACAGGCTTCTATTCCCTTTTTTTCCTCCTAAAAAAGAAATCAGGGGAATGGCGACCGATTCTAGACCTGCGCAAACTCAACAAATATCTCAAGAAGCAGGGCTTCCGCATGGTGACTCTTTCGGAAATTCTAAATTGCCTCAACGATGGAGATTTTATGGCTTCCTTGGACATGGAAGACTCATACTTCCACATCCCAATCCACCCAAAACATCGGAAGTATCTCAGTTTCACTGTGGTTGGCGCCCATTATGAGTACAAAGTTCTCCCATTTGGCCTCAAGTCGGCGCCAAGGATTTTTACAAAGTGCCTGGCCCCAGTAGCGGCAGCACTACGCTCATCAGGGATCCAGGTTTTCCCGTACTTGGACGACTGGCTAGTCAAAGGTCCATCAAAATGCAGGGTGCAGAGCGACATGACAATGTGCCGCAATCTCTTTGCATCCCTCGGTCTCACTGTCAACGAAAAGAAGTCTCGATTGGTTCCAAAAAGAGTCCTACTTTTCCTAGGAGCTTGTCTGGACACGATACAATGCAAAGCATTCTTGTTTCAAGAAAGGCAGCTTCGTCTACAGGCATTGGCCATAAAAATTTAAAAAAGAAAGTCACTTTCTGTTCGCCTCTTTGCGTCACTTCTGGGGATGTGTTCCTCAGCCATAAATCTCATTCCATTGGCACGTCTCAAAATCGGCCTCTACAGGAAGAGCTACATCTCCAATGGCAGCAAGTGACAGGCTCATTCGAGGCCATTATCGAAGTCACCCCACGTATAGTGGATGCTCTGCAATGGTGGACACAACTTCACAATCCAAAACAAGGACTCACGTTCTTACAAACTCCTCCAGACTTCGTCCTGACGACGGATGCGTCCATGGAGGGCTAGGGAGGCCATCTCCAAGACTTGCAGGTGCAAGGCAAATGGTCTCAGAAACACAAGAAATGTCACATCAACAGTCTAGAGTTGAGAGCCATCTTCCTTTCTCTACAGGTATTCCTCCCCAGAATCGCGGGGTCTTCAGTCCTGGTCCGAATGAACCCCTGACGTGGTTACGCTCAGATCTCGGAGATTAGATCCCCGGAGGGCGCAGTTTTAACGGATGAGGCAGACATTGCAGATCGCTTCAAACAATTCTACTCTGATTTGTACACCTCCCGCTCGGAGGCAGCGGCCGAGCAAATCCTGGATTATCTGGAGCATATTGGATTACCGTTTCTCTCGGACACACATAGGGAGTTTCTAATGCACCCTATCGAAAAGGACGAAATCACAGAGGCCCTTGCGGGCATGAGGGCCAAGAGTGCCCCAGGGACAGACGGCCGAAAGGTATCCTTTTATAAAGCCTTTATGGACTTACGGCTCCCATATATATCTACATTATTTGATGTGTGTCACTGGCGCCGTGCCATCAACGATGAGAGAGGCCCTATTGGTGGCTATTCCCAAGCAGCTGAAGCCTCCTGATGAGTGTGGCTCCTATCGACCCTTGTCGCTGCTCAATGTAGACACCAAGATATACGCTAAAATATTAGCTAATAGACTTGCTCTCTTGTCTAAAGTATTGGTCGCTCCGGAACAAGCCAGAATCGTTCCGAACAGGATTCTCGCATATAACGTGAGGACTGTTTGGCACCATGCAGCATGTGAAACAAGAAAATAAGGCGATAGAGGTCTATCTAGACATGGAGAAGGCCTTCGACTAGGTGGAGTGGGCCTTCATGAGGCAGGTGCTGACGAGAATGGGACTGGGGTCAGTCTTCTTGCAGATGATGGGGGTATTGTATCACACACCCATAGCACCTATTCGCCTCGGCGACTTGATCACAGAGCCAATTTCCATCTCTAGGGGAACTAGACAGGACTGTCGCCTTTACTATATGCCCTGGTGGCAGAACTGTTGGCGTGTGCGCTCCGAGAGTACCACGCAAACGAGGGAAAAGGGTTCCCGACATACAGAATTGTGGTGTCAACCTATGCAGACGATACGCTGCTGTACGTGCGGGACCCGGAAAACAACTTATCCTCAGTCATCAGGGAGGTTGTACATTTTGGGGCACTGTCGTGGCTGAAAGTTAACTGGGCGAAATCAATAGTTTTCCCTCTTACCCCAGCCATTACGGAATTTGATGTGGAGTAACCCTTACAATGGTCAAGCGACTCTATTAGATATTTAGGTATTAGACTGCACACGGATTCAGAGATTGTGTTTTGAGAACTACGACACTGCCATAGATAAACTGGAGGACGATGTGGAGCTGTGGTCCCGCCTCCCACTATCATTAATGGGACGAATCTCGATTATTCAGATGGTAGTCTTGCCCAGGATGCTGTTCCGATTTACGAACATCCCAATAGTCTTGCCTCGTACGTTCTTCCACAGGCTACATCAGTCCGTGATAAAACTGGCATGGGCTGGTAAGCAATTGAGGGTAAAGTGGACACTCCTTATGCTGCCATTTCATATGGGAAGACTGGGGGCTCCGGATTTTGAATTATGTTATAGGGAGGCGCAGGGAGCTCAAGTGCACACCTGGATACATGGAGAGGCGGATGTCCTGTTTCTCCGTATAGAAAGATTGTTTACAGATCCGACCACGCTTCCGGCCACGATATTTGAACCTATTGACCGTAGGACAGGCATTTTAGACTCTATTGACTCACCATGCTTGGCACTGCATTCTGCAACAGGCGGGTGCATTACTGTATTCGCCTGACATGCCGATCGAATGGACACTATGGCTGGGACCATGCAGAGACAAAGGGGTGACGCAGGCAATAAGTGCATTGTCAATAGAAGTGACAGGGGATCTATTTCATGAGGGGGCGGCGAAGACTTGGGAACAAGTTGAGGAACCAGCAGGAGCGAGCTCGCTATTGGTCCGGTTCGAGTTCCACAGACTGCGCGGGCATTACTCAACAACTGGGAGAAGACCTAGCGGAGTCTCCTGAAGTGCGGGAATTATCCCATGTGATTAAGACCGCTTCCCCCTGCAAGATGATTACTGCTATATATAAATTAGAAATGTCACACAGGGAAAACAGCTAGACTGTTGAAAAATGGCACCCACCATTGAAGTAGCATTACCATTTTAAGTATAAGATGTATGTGGTGTAGTTTTTTGAATTTCAAATGTTATCTATATTGTACGTAAAACTTTACAATTCGTGTACATTCCTAAAATGTTAATAAAGGCTATTTGATCCATTACATTAAGGTAATGTGTTCTCCAGTAATCTTCCCTAAGATATGGTGTATAGTTATTGTGAACGCTGAATCAATTTTTTTTTTTACTGATGCATAGAGGACTGTAATGGTTTGAGATTATACATTCCGGTTTCATGCAAATAGACCAACTCTAAATATACAATGTTCTTCACATTGACTAATATTTTGAAGTCTGTTAGGCATCCAGGTCATATTTGTTCACTACTGTTTTCTTCAGGCTACTTACCTTTATATAAAATATTTCTGTGTATATTTTGTTTTGTAGGTCCATAGTTTGCAGTCCCTGTAAAATGTGTAACAAAACATGTAAAAATGTTCTTTCTACAGAGGAGTGTGCCCGAATATGATTTTGTAACTCGTGTTTATCACAGGATTTTAATTGTATATTCACTTCTATAAATGTTTCTGCTCTTTAAAAAAAGATTTTTATACTTGTCAATATCGTCCATAGCCCTCAAACGTTCCTACATGATAAGGGATGGACATTTTGGCTGTTTTTAACTTTGAACTACATATGTTTTGGAATCTATTCGATAGTGATGTGGTCATCATTGAAATCTAGTGATTGAGTTAATTTATTCTAAAAATGAAATGTGTTTCTGCTGATTAACAGAGTTTTCTCTTGCAGCTAGATACAGTTGGAATTGAATGGATATAAATATATATGACTGACAATGGTGTTGCAGTTTTCTTTCAAAGTAAACTGCTATCGTAGTTTTTAAGACTTATGACTTGATTGTATTGCAGCATTTATATATTACATTCCATGTCGTGTTTAACCACAGATGTGTGGTTATCGTGTTATGGGACGTAGCAGTATGTTCAGTGATTAAGTGCGAGATACAGCTGCTCCATTCATGCATGTAACATTGTATTGTCAAATGAGGTTAGTGTCTTGCTTTGCTATTTAGTAAAACCACTCTAATTTCTCTGTAGAATGAAGAAGCTTTGAAGAAATGTGTTGAGAATTATGCTAATAAGGTTCAGAAGGAAGAGCAGCGGTATCAAGCACTTAAGGCACATGCAGAAGAAAAAATAAAAAAGTGAGTATTTTCAGAACAAATTAACTATTTTTCAAACCCCAGGATGTTTGAATGCATTCAGTACAGCCAAGGAGTTAAATGTTTTGTTTTAAAACCTAGACCGTTTCCTTGGTTCCTGTATTACTTCCCTTCTAATTGCGTACCTTGGCTATTGCTATGTGACTTCAAACTAGCTTACTGTAAAACGCTGCTTGTTATCCCTTTCATCCTGGTCTTGGTGCAGTTGGTAGTTACTTGGCACTTCTGAGTAATTTTTCTCCTATGACCAGGGCTCTTGATACTATTGCAATGTTCATTTGCTGCTAAATATATAAATGTGGTTATTAATTTTCCATGGTTTAGCACAGATGGAGCAGACTGTGCTTCGTTTTGGAGGTGATGTGGGTTTAAAACTCAGCATAGCACTCATGCTTAAAGTTAACTGTCTAGTGAGAGAGCTGTTAAGTATCATAGGTCTTGTTTTTCAACAGTAGTACAGTTGAATACCACAAAAAATTTCACTTTGCACTTTCTGGAGTCTAGCTACTGCAGAAAACATGCCTTAGAATGGCTGGGGTCTATGGGAAAGGCTAAGCTGCTGGGCGACAAGCACATGCCCATGTTACTCTGTAAGACTTCTCATAACTGTCTCCTACTCGTGTCAATGTTCCCAGTTGCACTAGGTGCAGTATAAAATATATTTATCTATTAGCTATATTTCTTCCCTTTTCTCCTACTTTGTCAGTAGCCCCGATTGCAGTGGGTCAACTATGTCTGCTTGATCCACAATATCACGTTTGTGAAACTTAATGATAGCAGTTTCTAACTTTGGCTGGCCTCCCTGATGATGAAAATATATTACCTATCTGATTGTAAGTAATCCTCAGAACTGTTAAACACCATTCCAGAATCCCCTTTTGCCTATTTGAGCATCTGGCTAACATGGTTTGTCATTGTGTCAGCAAATTGTTACTTGACACAAAACTGAAGCAGCTTCTGTGTAGATTATACTTCCGTTGAACATAGATATACAATTACCAGGAGCCCCATCTATAAAGACTCAACAAAACTGATTTAAAAATGTTGTTCTGCCAGTTCTCCTTCAGAGAAACCTCATTAATAGTCGCAAGTACGCAATTGCCCCGCATGTGGTATCTCAGTACATTTTATTAAAAAAATGTATTTAGATTTTTGTCCAGGCTGATCCGTAGAAAAAGTGCAGTTTAAATAAATTGCCTTTGCAACCTGTTAATGGACTAAAATTAACCAACTTTAATTTACCCTTTCTAGATCTCGCCTAGCGTTGCTGCGCACATGCGCAGCTCGCTCGGTGACATTGTCAAGGAGGAGTTTGATAGAAGGGCTTGAAGCCCGGCCCCTTATTTCCATGGGCTTGCGTCACCGTTAATGGTAAACGGTGGGCTGCCATTGGAAAAAAGCTTTCTGGGTTGCCTCCCTTCTCTTTTTGGGCCGGCTCACCCGGACTGGCTCCTCTGCTTTCCGTGTGTCGCAAATGTTTTTCTTATCTTTACGAGGCGTCGCGTGTACTGCACGCTCCCGGCTTCCTGCAACTACTCTGCCTTGATGCCTTCACACCTGGAGCACGCGCCAGTCGGCTCTGGCATTGGTTAGCGACTTTTGGTTTCATTGTCCACACACGGTCTCCTCCCCGCGCCTTGGCCTCGCCTACTTGGGTTTCTTGTTTGCTTTTGCAGGCTTGTTGCGACCCCCAGCCCTTATGTTTCAGGGGCTGTGTAAACACGCTGGCTGCCCCTCCTCCGCCTCCCCTGGAGGCGCTGCGCCTGGAGTGGTCCCTGTCAGCGGGGTCCTGGCGCAGCACCCCCAGGCTGGGGAGTAGAGACAGTGGAAGGTGATTGGGGGTGTAAGGCTTTGCTATACAGTACCATTAGCAAAGCAAATGGCTTTAACTTAACCAAAGGCAAGACCTATTGCATTTTAAATGCTTCTATTTTAAGTAGCTAATTAAACCAAATCGTCAAATTTTGCAAATGGTTACTAGAACCCTTTCACCAACCTTCTTTGTATTATTTGAAGGAAAGTAAGTGCAATGTTAGCAGGCTGCCATAGACACAAGCAAACACTTCCTTCATGTCTTTAAGGGCTTCCCCTTTCCTCTGGTTTTCCATCATGCTCCAAAAGGTGATATGTCGGTTCTTTTCCAGATCCTTGTAAGAGGGTACTGGAGCAGTGAGCTGAACTTTGTCTTTATTCTCTCTGTAAGGCTTTTCAACAGTTATTAACTAGACAAACCTAAGGGCTAGGAGAGTTGCAGGCTTTTTGTGACAGTACATTACCTGTAACAAGAAGTCCCTGTTAGACACCTATCATGTTTGCAAAGTATAAGTGCAAGTTTTGGTGGATGCTGGAACAACGCTACATGTGATGGATTGAAGCTCCCAGGACTAGAACTGTCATATCCTACATAGGATGTCAGGAAAATAGCTACAGATTTTGAAAAGATCAGTACAGAAGGAATCTGTCCATATTACCTTTTTTAGGTTCATGCAAGGAAGACCACTTTGCACAAGACAAATATATAAAAACTGAAGATTCAGCCCTGAAGAAGTCCTGGATGGGATGAAATGCGTTTGCCAAGGCTACAGAGAAATGTTTTTTTAGAGAAGATTAAGAATAAAGAAAATGTTTTAAAGAAACTCATCCCAACAAGTCCTTGTATTATGTGGTCTTGTTTGAATTGATCTGGACACATATTGCTTGATTTATTTGCATGTGGTTGATCTAATTAAATGATAATCTTGAGTGCTGGGTCATATATATTGTAAAGCTTTGCATACTGTGCTTTCCAGAAGACCATTGGCTTAAAGACTGCAGCTACTGCCAGAAAGTGTCTTGGAGAATCAAGTAGGGCAGACAGAAAAGCAGGCTCCATGGCCTGCATGAAAGACTCCAGGAGGCTCCTTCCCTTCAGGAAGGTCTGAAGAACGAGGAGATCTTGAGCCTTTATCCACAGCTCTTTAAGGACACTGAGGGTTAGAACCAGAAAGACCACCAGAGAAACAGTTCCTGTTAGATATCACGGTTTAGGATTGTTAGACGGGGACCTGGAGGGTCGGCCGAGCACAAGGGGAGAGGCCTCCGGTGAGGGCCGTCTCCAGCGATCGTAGACAAGTAACTCCCCCCCCCCCACAGATGGACACCACACGAAGATCAGATTAACACCTTTTATAGGCAGTACTTGAAGTAGGGTAGTACGATACAGGGAGATCAGGACACTATGATCCTCTCAATTCTAGTCTCTAGTAGGGAAAAGGGGGTAGCGGGACAGTCTTGGTACCTACTGGTACTGAGGTGAAACGGTGGTAGCTCACAATCCTCGAGCTCGGCGTTCGGACGGGTCGGACCGCGGCAGCGCCAGCAGGTCCCGAAGAGATCGTAGATGGCAACGGGCCGCGGCAGCGCCAGCAGGTCCCAACGAGGATGACGGTTACACCGGGCCGCGGCAGCGCCAGCAGGTCCCACGGGAATGGAAGTTACAACGGGCCGCGGCAGCGCCAGCAGGTCCCACGAGGATGAAGGTTGCAGAAAGCCGCGGCAGCGCCAGCAGGCAGGATGATAGTTCACAAGGAAGGGCTGTGGCAGCGCCAGCAGTCCGTCAAGGATGAGTTCTTCTCGGTGTCTCTCGACTCCAGGATACAACTGCCTTCCTGCTCTGGGGCTGCCTCGGTTATAGGTCTGGCGCCCTTTGATGTCCGGACCCTCGCACTGGGAGGTCGGGAGGTCCGGGATGAGGGAGTCCAGACACCCAGCAGGGGGGTGGAGCCAGCACCCGGGGAGGCTGGGGGCGATCGGCACCTGGCGGGGGAGAGCCATCGACACTTCTTTCTCCCATTAGCCTGCCAAGTGGTCTGTTCACCTCCTGGATGGATGGTGGTGCCGGGATGGCGGGGCCTGGCCGGGCCCAGGGTTGGGGTCGAGCTGAGGCCACGCGGCCACGTGGTGCAGGGTCCAAGATGGCGGCTGGGCCGGGCAATGGGGCTGACGGGGGCCCGGGCCCGTGACACAGAGATATCCGGGAGCAGGCGTCCCGGAGGGGACGGGTTGCGGGTTGCTTCTGCGGGTAGCCCCCGGAGAGCCGGTGTCTGGGCCCTGCCATGCGAGGAGGGAGCGAGCCCTTCGTGGGGCCTGTCCAACATGCGTCCCCCCCCAGCTGAAGGCGGGGAGAGTCACCCATCCTCTTGGGGACTCTCCTCGTTGAGGCGGAAAAAGCGGGACAGGCCATCCGCGTTGGCGTGGTCTGGGCCCGGGCGATGCTCCACAGTGAAGTCCATCCCCTGCAGGGAGATGGACCATCGCAATAGTTTGGGGTTCTCCCCCCGCATTTGCATTAGCCATTGCAGGGGCCGATGATCTGTTTGTACCCGGAAGTGGGTTCCGAAGAGGTAAGGCCGGAGCTTCTTGAGGGCCCATACTACTGCGAAGGCCTCTCGCTCAATGGTGCTCCAGCGCTGTTCTCGGGGCAGGAGGCGTCTGCTGATGAAGGCCACTGGTTGGTCGACTCCCTCGGGGTTCAGTTGGGAGAGGACGGCCCCGATGCCATGGTCTGAGGCATCAGTCTGGACGATGAACTCACGGCTGTAGTCGGGGGCCTGGAGCACAGGAGCGGTGCACATGGCGGCCTTCAGCCTCTCGAAGGCCGCTTGACAGTCGGGAGTCCAGTTGACTGTTTTTGGGTTGGTCTTGGATGTGAGTTCCGTGAGGGGCCTCACAATGCTGCCATAGTCCTTTACGAACCGCCGATAGTATCCAGTGAGCCCCAAGAAGGCTCGGACCTCGGTTTGGGTTACGGGGGGCGCCAGGACTGGATGGCAGCGATCTTGAGCTGGAGGGGGGCCACCAGACCGCTCCCTACTTGGTGTCCGAGGTAGGTCACGGACCCCTGGCCGATTTGGCACTTGCTGGCCTCGATTGTGAGGCCGGCCCGTTGGAGGGCCTGCAGGATCCCTCGGAGGTGGCGGAGGTGGTCTGACCAGTGGCGGCTATACACCGCGATGTCGTCCAGGTATGCGGCGCTGAACTCTTCGAGGCCCGCCAATACCTGGTTCACAAGTCGTTGAAACGTGGCTGGAGCGTTTTTCATGCCGAATGGCATCACTCTGAAATGGTAGTGTCCATCCGGGGTGTAGAAAGCGGATCGTTCTTGTGCCCTGGGGGTGAGGCCGATCTGCCAGTAGCCCGCCGTCAGGTCGAAGATGCTTAGGTAGCGGGCCGCCCCCCTGCGGTCAACTAGTTCGTCGGCTCGGGGGATGGGGTGAGCGTCGGTTCGGGTGACAGCGTTCAGACCCCGATAGTCGACGCAGAACCGGAGCTCGGGTGTGGTGCCCGGGGCCGCAGCTTTGGGGACCAGTACAACCGTGCTGGCCCAGGGGCTGTCCGAGGGTTCGATGACTCCGAGTGCGAGCATCTTGGAGACTTCTTCTTGGATGCAGGTGCGTACCCGATCTGGTACTCGGTACGGCCGGTGTCTGATAGGCGGACTGTCGCCAGTGTCCACGTCATGCAGGCACCAGGGGGTGACCCCGGGTGCGAGGGAGAATAGGTTTGCAAATTGCAGCAGGAGAGCCCGACAGTCTTGGCGCTGCTCCGGGGTCAGAGCCTCGGAGAGTTGGACCCCGTCCACCGAACCATCTTTTTCCCCGGCCCCCAGTAGGTCAGGGAGGGGCTCGGAGTCCTCTTCCGCCCCACTGTCTGTAGCCATCAGCAGGCTGAGTTCCGAGCGCACGAAGTGGGGTTTGAGTCTGTTGGCGTGGAGGACCCGGAGGGGGTTCCGGGGGGATTCCATGTCGATGAGGTAGGTGACGGGGCTCTTACGCTCGATCACCTTGAAGGGCCCCGTCCATTTGTCCTGTAAGGCAAAAGGTTCGATGGGGGACATCACCCATACCTGCTGGCCAGGCTCGAATTCGATGGAGGAGGCATGTTGATCGTACCACTTCTTCATGTCCTCCTGACTGGCTTCAAGATTGGCTTTGGCGAGCTCTCTGAATCGCCTGGTCTGATTACGGAGGGTCAGGAGGTACTTGTAGACGTCTGGAGGGGTCTTCAGGGGGGCCATTTCCCACTCTTCTTTAACTAGGCTGAGAGGCCCGCGAACAGGGTGTCCGTACAGGAGTTCGAAAGGGCTGAAGCCGAGGGACTTCTGGGGGACTTCTCGGTAGGCGAACAGGAGGCACGGTAGTAGCACGTCCCACTGGCGGCGTAGGGGTTCTTCCAGCCCCATGATCATCCCCTTGAGAGTGCGGTTGAATCGCTCGACCAGTCCGTTTCCTTGCGGGTGATAGGGGGTTGTGAATTGGTAGGTGACTCCGCACTGTTGCCATAGGGATTTCATATATTTTGAAATAAAGTTCGTGCCCCTGTCGCTGACGACTTCCCTGGGGAAGCCCACTCGAGAGAAGATCCCCATTAAGGCTCGACCTACCACTGGTGCTGTTACAGTTCGAAGGGGAACCGCCTCAGGATAGCGGGTGGCGTGGTCCACCAGGACCAGGATGAATCGATGCCCTTGTGCTGTTCGGGGGTCCAGGGGCCCCACAATGTCTATTCCCACCCTTTCGAACGGGGTGGTCACAACGGGGAATGGTTGCAGAGGTGCCTTGAGTTTGCGGCCGCTCTTCCCGCTGGCCTGGCAGGTCGGGCAGGACCGGCATTGGGTGGAGACGTCATTTCTCATTTTCGGCCAGTAAAAGTGAGTCACCAGGCGGTTGTATGTTTTGTCTTGCCCCAAGTGTCCAGCCAGGGGGACATCATGGGCCAAGTTCAGAAGGAAGTCTCTGAAACGGAGGGGCACCACCAGCACTCGACTGGCCCCCAGCTCCGCTATTCTTTGTTCGCTGTACAGTAGGTCATTGTCCCAGTAGATCCAGTGGGCCCCTGCGGTGTCTCCTGCGCCCTGGGCGAGCGCTTGCTGTCGCAGTCCCTACGGGGAGGGACATGTCTTTTGCTCTTGCCGGAATTGTTCTTGGGTGGGCCCCCCTTCCTGACGCCACTGAGCCAGGTCCGGAAGGTCTTGGGGCTGAGCGGGCTCTTCGTGGGTTTGTTCCGGGGTGTCGGTAGGGATGGAGTCTCCCTCTGGAGCGATCGGGGGAGGAGGTGCTGGCCATTCGGGTTCTTCAGATCTAGGGATGGTGTCGGCGGCCATGGACCGGGTTGTTACGCACGCCCAGCCCGGGAGGCCTAACATCCCCAGGTGCTCTCTTCTTTCCACGGCTGCCCACGGGGAACTCTCAAGATCGTTCCCCAGGAGGCAGTCCACGGGGGCATCGTCGCGGACAGTCACTTTTAACATACCGGAGACTCCTCCCCATTCGAAGGGGACGCAGGCCATCCGACACAGGCTCTCCGAATTGTCGGCCGATCGGACGGGGCAAAGAACGTTTGGCAGAATTTGTTCTGGGGTCACCAGGTGACAACGGACGGCCGTCACACTGGCCCCTGTGTCACGCAGGGCTTCGGCCTTACGCCCATTTATGTTCACCCACTGGCTGTATTTCCTGGTGTTGGCTGGTAGGGGAGCCCGCGGGATCAGGTCCCGTCCCCCTAGGCAGGCCAGGGTCATGGCGGCAGGTTCCCACTCGGGCTGCTCCTGCTCGTACTCTTCAGGCTCTTCGAAGACTTGCTCTTCTCCTAGGGCGGCGGCAGCCACCTGGCGGGGCCCGGGGGTCTGGTTCTTTGGGCAGGTCGGGTCACTGGCGTAGTGGCCGACTCGCTGGCATCGATGACACGTAATGTTGGCTCGGAACCCCGGGCGCATCGGGGGGTTGCCCCGGCCGGCCGGGGGCGGGGTGTTGTTGGCGGGAGCGGCCGGGACGGCGTCTCTGCCCCGGCCCTGTCCTCCTCCTCCTCCTCGGGGACGATGATGACCTTGGTTGGTTCTGTTCGGCTCGTTTGGCCCACTCCGGGTCACTCGGGTGCTCTCCCATCGGTCAGCCTCGGCGGCGAGCTGCCGTGGGTCAGTCAATTTACTGTCAAGGAGGTGCTGCCTGAGCTCGATGAAGCAGTTGTTGGAGAGGTGCTCCCACACAATGAGGTTGAAGAGCTGTTCGTAGGTTGTTACGTTGCTACCCTTGATCCATCCCTCGAAGGCTCGGCTGAAATAGTTCACATATTCTATCCAGGTTGTATCCGGGTGCAGTTGCGGAACCTCTGGCGGTACATCTCGGGCGTCAGCCCATATCGACTGAGGAGGGCGGCCTTCATGTGGTCATAGGACGTCATTTGATGGTCCGGAAGCTGCAGCAGGGCATCCTGACCTTCGTTGACGAATCTCCCCCATAGACCGGCTCCCCAGTCACTTCGAGCGATCCGGTGGGCAGTCATGGCGATCTCGTAGGCCTTGAACCACTGCTGTATGTCGTCGTTCCGATAGTATTCACGGACCACATCCTTGGGGATGTGGACCTTCTGTTCGGTAGTACCTGGGGGGCGCGGTTGCTCGGGCACCCCTAGGTCTTTGTTCTGTTTGCGCATTTCTATCTCCGCTAGCTTGCACTCGTGTTCGTATGCCAGTCTTTTTTCTTCGAGTTCTCTCTGTCTCTGCTTTTCCTCTCGCTCTTCTTGGAGCCGTAAGTGTTCTAAGTTCATCTTTTGTTCTGCCAGTTTCAATTCTCCGTCTAATTTGAGCCGTGCCAACTCTAGCTCGTGTAGTCTATTTTTCTCTCGTTCTCGGATCTCTTCCCGGGAGAGATCCTTTCTCCTTTCTTCCGTCAGTGTAGTGTTTGTCTCCGGGGCTTCGGGGTCCCGGGGTCCGGCGATATTTGTCTCTGCCCAGGATTCTAGGGCGTGTTTGAAGTCCTCTTTCGTGCTCAGACCGGTAGTGGCAATGCCTAGTTCTATGCAAAATTGTTTTAGCTCTCGGTGGTTGTACTCTTCCAGTTTTTCCCTCTGGAATTTCTCTGCAGATCCGCTCTCTCTGGTCGTCATTGTGGATTAGTCGTAGGGTGAGTTACTCTCTGTACGGTTACGCGTTGGTTCGGATCGCGCCGCTGCCCACCAATGTTAGACGGGGACCTGGAGGGTCGGCCGAGCACAAGGGGAGAGGCCTCCGGTGAGGGCCGTCTCCAGCGATCGTACAGACAAGTAACTTCCCCCCCCACAGATGGACACCACACGAAGATCAGATTAACACCTTTTATAGGCAGTACTTGAAGTAGGGTAGTACGATACAGGGAGATCAGGACACGATGATCCTCTCAATTCTAGTCTCTAGTAGGGAAAAGGGGGTAGCGGGACAGTCTTGGTACCTACTGGTACTGAGGTGAAACGGTGGTAGCTCACAATCCTCGAGCTCGGCGTTCGGACGGGTCGGACCGCGGCAGCGCCAGCAGGTCCCGAAGAGATCGTAGATGGCAACGGGCCGCGGCAGCGCCAGCAGGTCCCAACGAGGATGGCGGTTACACCGGGCCGCGGCAGCGCCAGCAGGTCCCACGGGAATGGAAGTTACAACGGGCCGCGGCAGCGCCAGCTGGTCCCACGAGGATGAAGGTTGCAGAAAGCCGCGGCAGCGCCAGCAGGCAGGATGATAGTTCACAAGGAAGGGCTGTGGCAGCGCCAGCAGTCCGTCAAGGATGAGTTCTTCTCGGTGTCTCTCGACTCCAGGATACAACTGCCTTCCTGCTCTGGGGCTGCCTCGGTTATAGGTCTGGCGCCCTTTGATGTCCGGACCTCGCACTGGGAGGTCGGGAGGTCCGGGATGAGGGAGTCCAGACACCCAGCAGGGGGGTGGAGCCAGCACCCGGGGAGGCTGGGGGCGATCGGCACCTGGCGGGGGAGAGCCATCGACACTTCTTTCTCCCATTAGCCTGCCAAGTGGTCTGTTCACCTCCTGGATGGATGGTGGTGCCGGGATGGCGGGGCCTGGCCGGGTCCAGGGTTAGGGTCGAGCTGAGGCCACGCGGCCACGTGGTGCAGGGTCCAAGATGGCGGCTGGGCCGGGCAATGGGGCTGACGGGGGCCCGGGCCCGTGACACAGAGGTATCCGGGAGCAGGCGTCCCGGAGGGGACGGGTTGCGGGTTGCTTCTGCGGGTAGCCCCCGGAGAGCCGGTGTCTGGACCCTGCCATGCGGGGAGGGAGCGAGCCCTTCGTGGGGCCTGTCCAACAAGGATGTTGAAGACTGGTGCTGTACCTGTATGGATGCTGCAATTAAAATACTTATTAGCACCATTGGATATAGAAAACCCCCAAGCGTTTGCCAATGAGAACTCAGACATCCCATTTGTCAACACCATATGGTCTCATGCAGTCAAGACTGTTTAATGTTGACTCTACTTACTTTGTTAAGGCTCTGAGGCCAATCCTGTTCCCCCACCATCTTTGAAGATGAAAAGCCGAAAGGCCTCAACGTCTGACTTCCACTCAAAGAAGACTGTTAAAGCTTTCTTCAAAGTGGTACCTCACACCGCTGTTTTGGAGTATTCAAAGATCTACTCCCTTTCTCTTGATCACTGTTGCAGATAAATTATCATCTAGTCAGTCGCCTCTGAGATCAGTCTCCCCATGCTTTTCCCCATCACCTCCAACTTTTCCAGTGCCTTTGAATTCCTCACATCTGCTAAAATCGCTGTTCCTTTCTCAGCAGTTACCGTCTAAACCTTTCAAGCAGAAGAGTTCATTCAGGAGGATAATATCACATTTTTAAGTCTTTTTTTTTTTTTTTTTTTGCAGAGTTTTATATAGCGCGAACTAGAACCGAACCGAATCAGTTATCAGAGCGCTTTTACATAGCACCAGTTACGTTACATGAGGGGACACTTTCGTTTTTAGGCACGGGGAGATTAAGTGATTTGCCCAGAATCACAGGGGTTTTTTGGCGTCGTTACCGAGACTCGAACCAAGTTCCCCAGGTCCGAGGTCGAGCGCCTTAGCCGTTAGGCCAACCCCTCTCCCCTGAAAACCTCTCTTGAAAACCAGATCTCCTTCCAGGTCTTTAAATAGTCTAGTAGGAGGAATCGTTCTCATCGTTGCTTTTCCTGACACACTCCTTCCTGGACATCTGTTTGGCTACTCCCCCAATGATTTTTCTCATACATAGTCATTCTCCTCTTGCTTGCGACACTTGAGTAGATTACTTAATAATGAGGTGTTTAAACTTAATATTCCAGTTCCTTTTCCTACAACATCAACCTATGTTTGAGATCCTGCATCACAGTGCTACTTGAAGTAGACCTTTCATGTGACTGGCCCTTTGCTTTCTGAAGCTTTTGGTGCAATGTTTCATGACTTTGCCATCAGTGAAGTCTGCTGTGTTGAGACTTTGAAAGATTACATGCAACCAGATCAAGTTCTTTTTTTTCCTTACAACATACTCTCTCCCAGATGTGATCATTGTACCAGCAGCCGGAACATGTTATGCTGTAGCTTCTTCCTCTTGACAAGTAGAGCAAGCAGATGAACTTAACTGACCGGAATAGATGCAGCACTATAGTTATCGCAAAGGTAATTGCTAGTGCCACTGTATTGCTTGGGGCGATATGACAGGCAAGGCAAGATTTCCAAGTAGTCCTGGTAAGGAATGATTGTCTCAAACCATCTAAGCATTGCCTATTTCTAGGTAATGGGACCACCGTTCAACATATACCTAAGCCAACGTTAACGTTTTTGATTTGAAAGGCCTCCTTTGACAGCTTTTTACCTCTGCATGTTACTTTCTTACACTGTACAGATTCTGTGCAGAGTGGTGATGGGAACTTATCAGATCCTTTCCTTACCAACTTGCTGTCTGAAGCCTTCATCGCCATCAGAAAGAGCCCTTCACAGTTTAGATGGGAAGAGTGTAAAGATTCCATGTAGGCAAAAAAATGCGAAGCAATTTGATAGTCTGTCCCCAAACTATGGGCCTGTTGGAACTCCTCTTTCTACGAAAAAACGAATCCTTCTCAAAGTGGGGTATTGTGTTATGCTACCATTTTTCAAATAAATCTCTGGTAGTCCCAGAGCGCATTCAGTAAGGAGTAAGTTTGTTACACTGGCTCTATTGAGGAGTGTTTCGGTTTGATATTTGTAAGATTGAAACATGAAGTTAAATGCGCTCGTTTGGAAGTCCTTGTCTTATCGGATTCATAGGTAGGACAGGACTTCTTGAGGAATCTAGTTAGTTGATGGATATGGTTTTGCTCGTCTGCCATGTCCAGTGGGTTGTGCTTGCTGTTCTGTTAAGTGCTTATAACGGTTAATGGAGATCACCTGGAATAGAGCTAGGATTACTCTTCCTTCTCCTCCTTGTGGCCTTCATTAATAATGAGCACTCTAAAAAAAAAAATACCCAACAGGTTATGTCAGTATTGAAATGCCAAGATGTACATCTAGATACACGTTTGGTTGCCTATCGACAATCTAGTGCTCATTTTGTATTCTTTAAAAAAAATCTGCCAATTTTAAGACAACAGAGGCACTGTCATTGGAATAGTAATCGGAAAACTTTTTTATTTGTTATAAACTGAAGTTGATTAATAGTGGAATCTACATTCTGCCTCTGCAGAATTAGATACCAGATCCTGGTAACTTATGCACCTGTTCTTGCCTTTCCTTTCCTGCATTTAATTATCTGCCACCGGCTGTGAGCTGTTTTTATAAACTATCCAACGTAGTTTGCATTTTCTTTAAAGGGTATTGTCCATTAAGGAAATATTTCATAATTTTCAGCTTAACCTTTTAGCTGTAGTTTAGTTTCTACAAAAATATGGACTTGCAGGTAAGTCGCCACCCCATGGATTACTTGTGTACTTTTAAGCAATATTCTTTGCATGTCAAGGTTTATGAAATCAATTTAACTTTTAGGGCCAATGAAGAAATTGCACAAGTACGGAGCAAATCAAAGTCTGAAGTTGCAGCTTTTCAAGCTACTATGCGCAAGGAGCAAATGCGGATCCAGTCACTAGAGCAAGCTCTTGAACAAAAGGTGAGTTAATCTGGGATTGCAATATATTTTTAGGTTTTTGGTCCAAGTGTATTTTCTTTTTATGTTATACAGACTTTGCCCAACCCTCCATTGACACATTTACTGCCTGGGTTGACTGCTAGCTGACTGGAAAAGGAACTTATTCTAGCATTAAATGTTTCATAGCTTAACTATCCATGGTTCCTAGATTGATGAATCAACTTAGTCAGTTCATTTTAGCTCAGAAATGTACATTTACTGCAAAATTAGATTAAAACAGCAATAATCCATTGCCAATCTGCTGCATATGACCCATGCTATGGGCCTTTGAGCAGTGCTTCAACTGTCCTCATAGGATCCATCTGCTAGACTTTCTATGCGTATTTGCCTAACCCCAACAATCCTCTGAAAACTGCTGTTATCTTCTGCAAATTCGTTTTTGGCCAGTCTAAATGAAATCTGTTCTACATTGAGACGATGTGCACTTTAGTACTGATTAGCAGTTCTAAAGTGCCCTTAGTCTCAAAACCAACAAAAAATGGGTCAAAAGCAGGAGGCCAAAAAGCATAAGTCTAGCGGTAAACCGGATAAAAATGCCAGGTCTCTTGATTAAAGAAAGGTAAGGCAGTACAGAAAAGGGTCTTGTCAAGATGAATAGCCCTATGCATTAAATTGTGTTGTGCTCTTCACAAAAAGCCACTCCCCTGAAGGCTTGTAAACTCATTCCACCTGGACCAAGACGGCTATGACACAATCATTAGAGGGAATGCCTGTTTTAGACTTATGCTAGACTGTTACATTGGTGTATGTGTTTTTAAAACGAGTGCCTTTACTGCCAGGTGTAACTAGAGGGTCATTTTGTCCACTTGAGCCTGCAAGGCTTTCTGGGCCGAGTTCACTCCCACAGACATTAGGTCTTTGGTAGATATTGCTATAGTATCTAATTTAAGGTGTGAAAACTGCTGTTCGAAGTATCCAGCAGATGAAAAAAGTTATTGGTCTTTGACCATTTCTGGTCAATACTGTAGATTTCTCGCTGACCTCCTACCTCAACATTCTAAAGAGTGCACAAAGGTTTAAAGTTAGGTTTTGGAATACTGTCACCTGCAAGGTGTTGTGATCTGTGACTGAGGGTATAGAAGAAGACCGATTAAGAAACTGATGCACATGAGTAGTGCTTATATGCAGCTCTGCTCAATCATTTCCATTGCGATACTGAGTCACATGGTGCCACTTATCTAGTTGTGGGAACATTGCTGAGAATTCTGTGGATTTAGTCTGGCGCCTGGGAATATCCTTAAGGTGGAGAATCTGCAGTTGGCGTATTCATGAGAAGGAGCATCGTTGAAGATAATGTAACTTGTATTTGTTTATAGCTAGCCGGAGTCAGTTTCACATTTCCAGAAATTAGGTGAGTCTCTATTCAGGCAAAGATTTTGGATTCAGATTTGTCAGGAAAGAATCTAAAGATGCAGGTTCTTCGAATAAGACTAAGTTTTTCATGCATTCTTCTGAAACCCGCTTGGCCAGTGAATGAGTAAGATTGAGACCCCTATTTTTCCTTATTGATAGAAAGGATTTCAGTTGTTTGAAAGTATTTTTTGAGTAATCTTCTGAATTTCCAGTTCTTGTAGGTATTTCTAACCGCCTATTACTCCCTTGTGAATATCCTTAGGTGCCAGACTGGGTCTGGAAGCTCAAAAGCAGTGCTTCTGCTCACCTGAAGGTGCCACTCCATGTTGATGCTGTTTACCTCGGAAAGTTACAAACTAAGTCACTTATAGGTGCCACCTCTGCTTGCTGAAGTCGGCTCCTTTCTTTTCGTGCCTTCGATATCTGCTCTCTTTCATCACAATGTGAATGGCGTTTTCTTCCACATTTTCCAGTGTGCAAATGGCCTAGTTTAAACCTTGTACGGAGTGCTGCAAACAGAGGTATGTGACGGATTCTCACTAGGTGGACCTGTAGTACTAGCGTTTGACTCTTCTCCTAGGCCGATAAAAAATGCATCCATCCAAGAATAAAAAGATCTATGTTGGTGTTCCACTAGAATGCTCAATACCGGTTTCAGCTTGAGTCAGTAAAGAGTGCACTCCCAGAGTTGTTACTTCAACAGATTTTCTTCTCAGTCTTGATCTTCGGGTAAGTCAAAGCAAGATTAGGCCCATACTGCACATGTCACAGGTACTCATGCCATCCCCTCAGGCTACAGTTCTCCTGTCAAGCTTGCCTGCAGTCTGCTACCCTCTTCTGCCAGTCTACCTGCTGCCTCTGTTTGTGCCTCTTCTGCTTGTTCGTTCTCTGTTTTGCTCCCTCTTTTATCTTTCCAGAAGCAGCTGAAAGCCCACGCTGTCCCTTAGCCACAAGCAGCGCTGGCCTAAAATCCTTTAGAGATCCTGACCCGTTCAGGGAGGGGCCAGCCCACCCATCCCCCAAGAGCACTGTGGGCAAGAAGAACAGGCAGGCAACATGTCAGCACACTTGTTTCCTCAGCAAAGTGGTAGCCCCTATAGCGACCAGGCAGGCCAATGTATTCTGGTGCAATATGTAGAGCCAGAAGCGTCTGGTTAAAAGTCCATGCATTGTTTAAAATCATTGGGCCAAAGCCCATGTACTTATAAATTGCACAGCACCTCCTTTCAAACCCAGCCCTCGCTTCAGATATCAATTAGTGGGTAAGTTAGCCCTTTCTGTGAGGACAGGACAAAACCTTTAGAAATATGTGTACACTGCCTCCCTCTCTCCCAGGCAAGACGATACTCCGTTTGCAGACGTAACCCTGTTGCACCAAAACCTCCCTGTGTAATGGCTTTCAGGACAGCATGCACAATGCCTACCTTTCCTCAACGTGGATTAGTCAAGCTTGCAAGCACAAAGAGTTATAACTACAGAGAAATGCCCACTTTCTAAAAGATCTCTTGACTGGGGGAGAATATTTGAATCATTCAGCATGCCGTCTGTTATTTGTTGCAGTTACACTGGGGTCCCTTGCTCCCTGTGCCACTGGATTCAAGCTAGCCTACTGATGAGGGATGACATACCCCGAAGCCTCTCCCAGGATGCTTGTTTCCAGTCAAGGGAAGACCTGGCTTGGCAGTACGGGCTGGACTGTTCCCATGAGGAATTGGTCAAGACTGATGTGCATATGGCTGGGTCCCAACTGGGGTGGCATAGTGGGCAAACGAATGATGGATTTAACCCAGATCTTTTGACTGGGGGAGAATGTTTGAACCATTCAGCATTCCGTCCATCATTTGTTGCAGTTACACTTTCTAAAAGGGGAATTTCTACAATAGTAATGTAACATCCACCTACACCAGTAAGCAGGATTTAGCACCACTATTCCAAACTTTGCACCTATACTCCTAGCCACCACTGATTGCCTTTCAACTGCTCCTGTCTATGTGGTGAAAAGACACACTTGTCCCTAGAGTGCTATAAAGAGAGCCAAGCCACAGCACAGTTTGGCTTTTCAGCTCCAGTATGTCCACCCCTCCAAATAATTTCACAATTTTCAGGGATATGCTGGAGGCTGTGCATATCAACATCAAGGTCCAATGCCTGCACAGCTGGTCTTCCAGCCTTTTTGAGTTAGTGCTGCGACCTTGCCCTCAGTACCAACACATATCCCAATCCACCTCTCCGGCAACAAACTCAATATCCTTTTAGGTCGCCCTTAGTGGCACACGGACATCCAGTAGGAGACAGGTTCAACTCTTTTCCACAAGGGTGGCAACATATTAGAGACCACAAGTAAGTCCTGCAGATTGTCCAGCAGGGCTATGCCATGCCACTTCTTTTTTGACCCATTGCACTAGCCACGTTCATTGGACCACTTGTCAGAAGGACCATATGTCCTTTTTTTAGGATGTGCAGGCTTTTTTAATTAAAGGAACCATGGAGATTGTACCAACCTTTGAAGTGAAAATGATGCTTTTCCTAGTACTTCTTGGTTCAAAAAAAGGAATCCTCCACCCTGTCCTAGATCTTTTCTCTTTCAACGCTTTTCTGCACAAGGCCAAATTCAAAATGTTGTTCTTGGCCCAGGTTATATCTCCCCCCCCCCCCACAACCCAGACACTGGATGATGTTGCTGGATCTGCAGAATGCTTAGTTTCACATCCTCTGTCCTGCATGCTCATAGGTGTTAGCTGCAGTTCAAGGTGGGCCACTAGCAGTTTGCTCTGTTTCCTTTTGACCTCAACAATACTCCTAGGGTGTTCAGGAAGGTGATGGTGGTGGTCGATACCGATCTCCGCAGGTCGGTGGAGCCAGTCTCCACCCTACCTCAAAAGGCTGTTGCAGATTGGCTTGCCACAGTCAGTCATGAATCGCCTCCAGACTACTGCGAATCTCCATCAATCTGCCAAAGTCATACCTAACTTATTTGCAGAGGCTTCCTTTAAGCAGGGAGAGGTGTGGCGCCGCGGCCAGGGCGACTGACGCTGGAGTCTGGAGGTCACGGTTCGATCCCCGGCTCCGGCGGCAGGTTAGCCCAGCACCATGTGACTCTGGGCAATAGCTTGCTTAATCTTCCCGACGGCCCCCAGCGCCTAGAGACCCTTACGGGTGATTGTGCGCTTTACAAATGTGGATTATTATTATTATTATTATTAAGCTAAGCCATCCTGAATACGGTGTGCTTTTTAGCCTTTTTTCCCCGACTAACGAGCCCGCAACATGTGGGCTTTGATTACCAAGTTTCAGCACTGAACGTTAGCATGCTGGAGTCTTCAAGAAAGTAAACTGAGATGCCACTGGATTCAAGCTAGCCTAGCTGATGAGGGGGTAGAGGGTTCCGGGACAGTCTTACTAGATTTGGAATAATTTCTTTTTAAAATGTTATTGAAGTGATCTTTGTTGTCTTTTCAAGGCATTTAAATGCATGTTCAGTAGATTATCTGGCCAGCCACTTGCACTGCTACACACACTGTATTGTGCTACTTGTGCTGGATAAAAACTCTGAAGCTGAGGCTCAATTTGTGCGTTTTACCTGGAAATACTTTGGCAGAACCACTTTACAGGGTGGGTGAGTAGTGGAATTACTGCCACCCCACCCTCAGTATGTAGAGGATGCTTCGGCATGTTCCATGCTTCTTTTGAGAGAAAGGGTGACTATGTAGACATACCCTTAATGCAGCCAGATCATAATCTCCTCTCTGGTGTACCCTTAATTACTACTATGAACAGTGGTGAAACACAGACCGATCGGTAGTGGCCTGTGGTCAGGTATATTGTGAAGATCATTGTATGAGGCCTCAGCTTACACTTGTTAAGTGACTATCATCACACACCGACCAGGAAGGAGGACTGGACAAAGTGTACAAAAACCACTACACTGAGAAACTTGTTTTTAGCTAATTTAAAAAAAATTGCATTTGACCCACTAATTCTCCCCTTTTATGCCATATGTTCTTTCTGCTTCAAATGGAAGGTAAGATATAACTAGTTTAGGAATATTTAAGGCAAATTGGTACTAAAGATGGACTTTAGAAATGTTTCCGTGATCCTTCCAGTGGCAGTTGAAAATATTGTGAACCTAGTCCATGCTAGACAGAAAACAGTTAAAGCTTAGTAACGTTCTTACTATGTTCAATGTGTGCCTACTAAGAATGATTTAAATAGATTACACTAGCCAAATAAAAATTAATTTCATATTCTGTATTGAGTTGCAGTGTTCTACTTCAGTATTACCAATTCATTTTCTGTTTTTTGTACAGACTAAAGAGAATGATGAACTCACGAAAATCTGTGATGACTTGATAATGAAAATGGAGAAGATCTGATTGCTCGGGACATCCGTTTCAAAATCTGTCTGATTTCTTCTTATGTCTGTCTTCCTGTTTGTCCTTTCTACAAAGTATTTTTGGTTTTATATGTTAACTATATATGTGACAAATAAAGTTATTAGAGTTAGTTTATCTCTTTATTTAATATCTTTAGATGTTATGAGGATTTTGGCTTTGTATTAAAAATCATTTTCCGTACATCACAATGTGGTGCAGACACTTAATATACGTGTAACCCTTCAGGAATCTTTTAATTAACTCACAGCTATGGGAAAGCGGATTGGAACAAGCCGTGGCAAGCCAGCTTAAAAAGTACAAAAGCTGCAGTGTTAAGGTGCAAACTGCAAGTAAATGAGTCTTCTCAAAATAAGTAGAAGAAACATGAAATGAAAGATTGCCCTACTAGCCCTAGCACAAAAGTGTGCTACCTATTAATTTGGATATGCACAAACAAAATACTGTCATTCATTGAAGAGAACCAACTCTTGAAGTTGCATGACCATTGCCTGCATGCCTGTATACAGTGGTGGTTAGGAGAAGTGTGTGAGACTCTTGAACAGACAAATGGATGGAAAGGGTTGACCCTGTGTGTGTGTGTGTGTGTGTGTGTGTGTGTGTGTGTGTGTGTGTGTGTGTGTGTGTGTGTGTATGTATGTATGTATATATATATATATATGTATGTATGTATATATATGTGTGTGTATATATATGCATATCACTGAAAAAACCATAGGTTTCACACCAGTTATAGTTAGCTGGACATTTTACTCATACAAAACCATTGAAATTCCCACTTAATAGTTAGTTGGACGCACTATAACTTGCGCGCCCGCAATCCATTGCTGATGATGTCACATATTACATCATTCATGACATGGTCAGTGACATCTCAAATGACATCACTGATGACATCCCAAATGAGTTCACTGATGACATAATCCAATGAATGTGTGTTTCTGTAAAGTTAAAATGTTTTAAATATTGAAGAATGAGTATGTATGAGTGTCTGGATGAAGGATTTAGTAGGTGCGTGACTGACTGTATGAGTGAGTGATTAAATGTGTCTTACTGAATCATTGGTTAGTAACTAAACTGTCTGAATGTCTGCATCAGTATGTCTGTGGTTGTGTAAGCTGCTGCATGTGTTGATCAGTAGGTATATGAGTGGTTATATGGGTTATTGATTGGTTGCCCAAATATTTGTATGTGAGTGTGAGAGTGGGTGGCTGGAGGTGTGTGACTCTGTGCATATGTGTGAGCAGTTGATTCACTTGGTATATGGGTTCAAGAGTGCATGTGGAAAGAGCTGTAAGGGTGGTTGACTGTGTGCATGGGTGTATTGGTGAGTGAATGGCTATCTCCGTGCTCCATGTCCAAGTAAGTACATATGTAAAACACAGTGCATGTGAGAGTTGGCATATATATTTGACTATACATGAGAGCCTGTGATTGCGTAAGTGACTGTATGGATCAATGTGTACTTGTATCAGTGATTGTAAAAGAGAGTAAGTATGTGTTAGTATATGTTTGATTAAGTAAGGTTTAGTGAGTAAAACTGTGTAGTTGAGGAAATGGGAGTGTGATTTATTCTTTGCATAACTGACTAGATGTGTGAGTAACTCTGTGGATGAGTGTCAGCGTGTGAGTGTCTGTATAGGTTATTGACTGGATATGATAGTGTTCTATTGATGAGTGACTGTATGTATGAGTGATTGTATGGGTGAATGAGTGGATGTGTGTGTAGACCTAGAAATCAGTGAGTGCGTATGTAGTTACTGGTATTGGTGTGTCAATAATTTCAGGAATGGTAGTTCGTATTTAACACTGGGTGTATCAAAGGGTAGATTAGAGTGTGAGGAGGTGCATCGTATTATCACATGGATGATGTCATCAGTGATGTCATTTGAGATGTCATCAGTGATGTCACTGACCAGGTCATGAATGATGTAATATGTGACATCATCAGCAGTGGATTGCGGGCGCGCGAGTTATAGTGAGACCAACTAACTATAACGTGGGAATTTCAATGGGTTTGTATGAGTAAAATGTCCAGCTAACTATAACTGGTGTGAAACCTATGGTTTTTTCAGTGAATTTCATAGGTTTTTTAAATGCTAATTCCTTTGTATATCGATTTTGTAACCTACGCTTCTTTTTTTTATTAGCTGTTTTTTACAAATAATAATTATATTTTTAAAATATATATATATATTTGTTCAATGTATATATATTTTTTTTAATCATTTTTTCCTGGTGCACGCACCGGTAAGCTCTCCCGAGAGCGCAGCGAGAGCGCTATTTCTGCGTTCGTAAAAAAAAATATGTATGAAAACTAAATAATAATGCAAGACATTCTGTACCATACTTATAAAGCAGTATTTTTCATTTTCCGAATGAAAATGATTTTGCATTTCCGTAAAGCTACCAAAACGTCACTCAGGCGCGCCGCGTAAGCGCCCCGGAAGCGCCTACGTTCGCGCTGCGTAAGCGCCCTCGGAAGCGCCTACGTTCGTAATTCTACCATGATTCGCGAAGTCCAGAGAAGGCATACCCAGAACTATGCCCGGGAGAGTGTCAGGGCTGTGGCACGAGAGCCTCCAAGAGATGGTGCCTCTACTTCAACTGGAGGAGCAACTGCATCGGTGAGGGGGCAACCAGAGCAGCTGATCCCAAATATTCAGCCTATTTTTAATGAGGCATCCATCAAATGCAAACATTGTGATGCCCTAATTTGTTAAGGGGAATAAAGTATTTTGATCATTGCTCGAGCATTGGAGAACCACCGCTGCCATCCCCAGCCCTAATTTGGATTATTTTTTTTTTTTGCTCCTGTTGAGCAGTTTGCCATTCCCTGCAACATGTCTGTCAACATTCTAAACAGTCCGGAGAGTCTGCCATCTTGTGTCTCTGTAGAATCGAGACACAAGAGGTGAAAAAGAAAGGGGGAAATAATTAAAAGGGGGCAGAGTAGACACCCCCATACCCCCTAGGTTTTCTGAGGGAGTCCTAGAAGGACCCTGAAGGGCAAAAAAAAAAATTTTCTTTTTAATTTTCGCGGGGTAAGCGCTGGGTGCGTTCCCAGGTGCGCGCTCCGGTACGCGCACCCTGAGCGCACTACAGGGAAAAATAGTGTAAAAAATTATAGTAAAAAAATAATTTTCAGCAATGCATCCTTTCACATGGCGCAAGCCCCTTGTGAAAGGGCCTGCGTCAGTCTTAAGCCTGCTGTGAGGCAGGCGCAAGATTTTGACGCAACGGCGTCCTAAAAGTGACGCAGTGAAATCTGAGATTTCACTGCGTCACTTCTACGACCCTTCCTTGCGTCAATACGCCCCCTTTGCATACATTATACCTGGCGCAGGTATAATGTGGCGCAGGGGTTTACAAAGTGACGCATCTACCTAGATGCGTCACTTTGTAAATATGACTCAACAAGGTGCATTTTTTTACACCACTGGTGGGTCACAAAAATGACGCACCGGCGGCGTAAAAGTGACGCATGGCCTCATAAATGAGGCCCTCAGTCTTCTACTCTCACTTTTTCTTTCACTTTCTCTCTCTTCACTCCCTTACTCACCTTGTCTCACACCCACTTGTCTTTATCCAGTTTGTATCTCCACTCTTTCCTAAAGATCACTGCTCTTTTCTTACCCTTCCACACCCCTGTTCGTTTACTACATTTTCTTCACTTATCCTCATTCCCCATGTTCACTCTCCTCACTCACCATCTTTCAGTCCCCCTACTTCACTTCCCTTCCCCTCTCGTCCCTTTCTTTGCTTTCTCACTCATTTTCCTCTCCTCTCTCTGCACTCCACTTCAGTTACTCTTTTTCATTTTTTTAATACTGCTCTTTTTTGGGAATTGGAGGTAGTTCTAAACTTTTTTTATTTTTTTTTTTATTTTTTTCGCAACAAAAACAGGGAATGGCAAACTGCTCAACAGGAGCAAAAAAAAAAATAATCAAAATTAGGGCTTGGGACGGCAGCGGTGGTTCTCTATTGTTCGAACAATGTTCATAATACTTTGTTCACCATCACAAAGTAGTTCATCACAATGTTTGCATTTGATTGTGGCGTGATTAAAAACAGGCTGAATATTTGGGATCCGCTGTTCTGGTCGCCCCCTCACCGATACAGTTGCTCCTCCTGTTGAAGTAGAAGCACCATCCCTTGGAGCCTCTCGTGCCAGAGCCCTGACACTCTCCCGGGCATAGTTCTGGGAGTGCCTCCTCTGGACGTGCAGAATCATGTATGAATTACCAAAACTGTACTTCCTTCTGGGATCTCCTCGGGAAAGTACAGTTTGACAGATTTTATATTCAACTTTTGGTGCATTTACTTTTTTAAGTCCCTCAGGTATAGAATTTTTTTCCCGAATAAAATGTTCTTTCACCTTGGGCTGAGGAGGCTCTTCATCAATGAAACCATCTGACTCCTCACTGCTGCTGGATGCTCTGGCAGCCATTCTATCCGCAAATTGTTAGCACAGGAAAAAAAGGTCTTGCTCTCACCAAAGTGAAAGAAGAAGTGAAGGAAAAGGGTGGGGTTTTCATTAGTTGTAAAAAAAAAAAAACTTAACCAATGAAAAGTTATTTTAAGGTCACATGACTTGACACGCACCGGAGCGCTTACGGGGGCGCGAACGTAGGCGCTTTCGGGGGCGCTTACGCGGCGCGCCTGAGTGATGTTTTGGTAGCTTTACGGAAATGCAAAATCATTTTCATTCAGAAAATCAAAAATACTGCTATTATAAGTATGGTAATGAATGTCTTGCATTATTATTTAGTTTTCATACATATCTTTTTTTTTTACGAACGAAGAAATAGCGCTCTCGCTGCGCTCTCAGGAGAGCTTACCGGTGTGCGCACCCTGAGCGCTCCAAGACAAAATGATACGGGTAAGCTTACCGGTGCGCGCACCCTGAGCGCACCAGGAAAAAATGATTAAAAAAGAAAAATACAGAGAACAAATAATAAATAAAAAATTATTATAATTAATAGTTATAAAAAACAGCTAATAAAATCGTAGGTTACAAAGTCAATATACAAAGGAATTAACTTTTAAAAAAACTATAAAATTCACTGAAAAAACAATAGGTTTCACAAACGTTCTAGTTGGGAATTAGCATTTAAAAAACCTTTGAAATTCACTGAAAAAACCATAGGTTTTGTTAGAGGGAGATTTATTACAGGGCAGGAGGTGTCAGGGGGCGGGCGCAGTGGCTCTGAAGCCTGCGCTGGGAGGATCGTGAGAGAGAACGAGGGACAACGGACCACCTTAATTTGTACCCGGTTGTGCAGGAACCCTTGCTCTAAAAATAGAGAAACAGATATGTGAGCCGTGGAAACTGAAGCTGAAAGGTTAACAGTTTTATTTGGAAGGTACAATTTCTAGAAACAGTAATATAAAGGCATACAAATCACATTAGTTCTGTGTCCAGAGCCCTGCATTCTCAGATAGCCTCGTGGACATTAGAATGACAGTTTCCAGAGACAGTCAGGGTGAAGATTTAAACCTTAAGACACATTTATCATTTTGTGGCAGAAATGCATTTAAAAAGCAAGACACATTTCACCTGGGATTACTCACATCTGCCTATAAGTGAGGAGCCCCAGAATTACAAGTTATATATTTCAAATGCAATAAGGGAAAAAGCAATGTTAAAAGAATATATATAAAGTCTAACATTTCATATTGCAGAGTATAAAATTGAGCAGCATATTTACAAGAAACATTGACAAAGGCTCTCGAGTAGCCTTTGGGAAAAACTCACTGTCTGATACCTATGTATAGACGAGGAGTAGTTCAAAGAGGTGTTTGTGAACCTCCTTTTTATATGTTTTCAGACAGTGAGAAGCCTATTGTAACGTTATCTTGCGCCACCTCGTGTGTGCGTCATTTATGGTCTGTTCCGTACCCTTTCCATCCATATGTTCCTGAAACAGCCTTTTCTCGCAAATGTAGCATTTTATGCCAGGCTAAAGGTCATGCCTTGTTGACTTGAAGCTTACCGTAAATTAGCTTTTAGCTATATTTTAACAGAAAAAGCGCCTTACAGTAAATTTTATGTGAGGGTGTACTATCTGCGTATCCTGTTACCACGCCTATAGGGGTGCAAGTTCCTCTTTTCTCAAATACAGTTAGTGGATGCGGCCTCCTGTCATGTCGAAAGAATTGGGTGGAAGTTGACCTTTAGCAAACAAGCGGGGTGGGGGCCAGAACAGGAGTGAGCAGCCTCGCAGACAGAGATGCTGGATGATTTCTTGATCAGACCTGCTTTTGCTTACAGCAACAGAAAATGGCAGTACTACAAAATGGCAGTACTCTGGCCAATCTAACCTAGGCCTATTTTTTGAACAGTAGGGCCTACACAGGGGTCTATGATAACTGAGTGATAAGAATGTCCCAGGATATTTATATGGTAAAATCTTCCCCTCTATCATTTTCACAATCGTTATAGTTAGGAATTTGCATTTAAAAAACCTTTGAAATTCGCTAAAAAAAACAGGTTTCAAAATCGTTATAGTTAGGAATTAGCATTTAAAAAACCTTTGAAATTCACTAAAAAAAACATAGGTTTCACACCAGTTATAGTTAGCTGAACATTTTACTCATCCAAAACAATTGAAATTCCCACGTTCTAGTTAGTTGGACTCACTATAACTCGCGCGCCCGCAATCCACTGCTGATGATGTCACATTACATCATTCATGACATGGTCAGTGGCATCACTGATGACATCATCCATGTGATATAATGAACCTCCTCACACTCTAATCTAACCTTTTATACATCCAGTGTTGAATACAGATTACCATTCCTGAAACCATTGACACAGCAATACCACTTACTACATACACACTCACTGATTCATAAGTCTACACACACATCCACTCATTCACCCATACAATCACTCATACATACAGTCACTCATCAATACAACGCTATCATATGCACTCATACACCTATACAGACATTCACACAGTGCCAGTCATCCATGGAGTTGCTCTCTAATCTACTCAGTAATGAAAAGAATCAATCACACTCCCATTTCCTCATCTATACAGTTATACACACATAACCTTACTTATTCAAACATATACTAACACATACTTACTCTCTTTTACAATCACTGATACAAGTACACATTGATCCATACAGTCACTTACTCAATCACAGGCTCTCATGTATAGTCATTGATATATGCCAACTGTCACATGCACTGTTTTTTACATATGTACTTACTTGGACATGTAGCCCTGAGACATCCATTCACTCACCAACACACCCATGCACACAGTCAACTGAACGGTCAGCTGTTTCCACATGTACTCTTGAACCCATACACCAATTGAATCAACTGCTCACACATCTATGCACAGTCACACACCTCCCAGCCACTCCCACACACACTCACCCTCACATACAAATAGTTGGGCAACCAATCAATAACCCATATAGCCAGTCATATAGCTACTAATCAACACATGCAGCAGCTTACACAACAGACATAATGATGCACACATTCAGACAGTTTAGTCACTAACCTATGCATTCAGTAAGACACATTTAATCATTCACTCATACAGTCAGTTACGCACCTACTAAATCCTTTATGCAGACACTCATGCATACACTCATTCTTCAATATGTAAAACATATTTTAACTTTACAGGAACACACATTCACTGGATGATGTCATCAGTGATGTCATTTGAGATGTCATCAGTGATGTCACTGACCATGTCATGAATGATGTAATATGTGACATCATCAGCAGTGGATTGCGGGCGCGCGAGTTATAGTGAGTCCAACTAACTATAACGTGGGAATTTCAATGGTTTTGTATGAGTAAAATGTTCAGCTAACTATAACTGGTGTGAAACCTATGTTTTTTCAGTGAATATATATCTATACTACTATTATAAAGGAAGAACTTTCAGCCTTTGAGGCGGGTAAACTCGGGAAACACAGAGCTAATCCACACACCCGATATACCGTTGGAATTGTCAGGGTGTGTAGAGGGTTATAGGCTATATAAAAAAAAAACTATTAAAAAAATTTACAGTAAAAAAAAAGTAGTCCCTCCGAAGTAGCGCCGGCCGCGACGTGCGTGCTCACGTCATGAGCACGGGGAGGAGCGGAGTCCATGGCGCGACGAGCGGCGGACATGGCAAAGGGGAGGAGCGCTGATGTGAGGAGCAGCGGACAGGCCAGCGGCGGTGTGAGCTGCGGACAGGCTGGAGGAGCGGCGGCTGAGGTAAGGGAGTGGCGGACATGGCGCGGGGGAGGAGCGCTGACGTGAGGAGCAGCGGACAGGCCAGCGGCGGTACGAGCAGCGGACAGGCGGGAGGAGCGGCAGCTGAGGTAAGGGGACCTATGTCGGGGCAGGCGGGGGACGGGCTGGGCTGGGCGAGGGACGGGCTGGGCGGGGGCCCGGGCTGCAGGAGAAAAGAGAATGATCCCGTGTTTTTATGGTGAAACAGCAATCATTAACACACCTCTAGGCCAAAAAGATTAGCTATCATGTAAGCTTTCCCGGCCAATGTACACTATGTAGAACGGATTGGTCAGCTGTACACCTCTGCAAAGAAGAACAGACATATTTAAAGCAGTATATCAGCCGCAGACAGGCGGGAGGAGTGGCAGCTGAGGTAAGGGGACCCATGTCGGGGCAGGCTGGGGTCGGGGGACGGGGCATGCGGGGGACGGGCCGGGCGGGGGCCGGGCTGCTGGACAATGTCGGGGCGGGCGGGGGTCGGGGAAGTCTGTTGCTCCCGGACAACGTCGGGACGGGCTGCTAGTATATATATGTTTATGTGTATATATATATGACCATGTCATGAATGATGTAATATGTGACATCATCAGCAGTGGATTGCGGGTGCGCGATATATAGTTAGTGCAACTAACTATATATGGAATTTCAATGGTTTTGTGTGAGTAAGTTGGAGAGGTGTGGCGCCGCGGCCAGGGCGACTGACGCTGGAATCTGGGGACCACGGTTCGATCCCCGGCTCCGGCGGCAGGTTAGCCCAGCACCATGTGACTCTGGGCAATAGCTCGCTTAATCCTCCCGACGGCCCCCCGCGCCTAGAGACCCTTACGGGTGATTGTGCGCTTTACAAATGTGGACTTTACTTTACTTTAGTAAAATAAGGTTTTTTAAATGCTAATTCCTAACGATATATGGTCTATAACCTATGGTTTTTTCAGTGAATTTTCAAGGTTTTGTAAATGCTAATTCCTAACTATATATGGTCTATAACCTATGGTTTTTTCAGTGAATTTCAATGGTTTTTTAATAGCAAATATCAAAAGCTTTAAAATGTATTCTTTTAATCGTAAAATATATTTTATATGTTTTTAATACAATTTTTTTATGTATTTTTTTTATTATTTTTTTTGTTTCGCTCCCGATCCCGCGAACCGGGTTGCTTCCCATTAGCTCAATTTGGTGCCGCGACTCATTCCGCGAACCGATAAACGTTCTGTTTGCGCAACTGCCGCGTTAGAAAACAACATCGTGACGCGTCACGTAACCGCGACGTATCGCGTTGTTGCGTAATGCGTCATATGACGCGCCACGTTAGCGCACCCGGAAGTGCTCCGGTGCGCGAAGCGAGGCGCGAAGCGCAGCTTCCCGGAAGCGATGCGGGGCGCGGCGCGGAGCGCGTAACGTAAGCATAACAGGTCATGTGACTGGTTAATAAAACTTTTCATTGGTTCATTTCACTTTTGGGTTCCTAATGATGTAAGGCTATCAATCAATCAATCAATCATAGGCATTTATACCGCGCACTACTCACCCGGAGGGTCTCAAGGCGCTTGGCAGGCGGGGGGTGTGGGGGCGACCAGGCCAAGGGCGCAGTGGTCGCAGGCTAGGTCATGTGACCTAAAAATAACACTTTTCATTGGTTTAGAACAATTTTTTTTCCCAAATGATGAAAACCCAGTCTTGTTTCCTCACTCGGACTTTCATCTTTGTGAGAGGAAGACCTTTTTTCATCACTGAGCAATGGCAAGTGTTGTAGCTTCAGCTGGTGCATCTTCACCACCACCACCACCTTCTTGTTGCCTGATCCGGCCAGCTCAAACCCAGGGTCGTCCCGAAGTGCAGTAGGTCCGCGGCTACGCCCATCCGGAAGACGAGGCCCCCGGCACGTATAGGGCGGGGCCTTGCTGGCAGCCATCGGCCGAAAAGGTCGTTGGGTGGATGGCCCGGAAGCACCACGGCCACGATGTTGTTGTACTGGCCTTCCCATTCGTCCACCCTGAGGTGGCATCCAGCGAGCCACGGGTCGGGGGGGGGGGGAAATGCCTTGCTGATGACCCCCCCTCTTATTGCCTGGTCCGACCATCACATACACCTGCGCCAGGAGACGGCGTGGGGTGCACTGGGAGGGAGAGGCGGCGCGAACGAGCCTCCCCCACCTCCCCAGGTGGAGGTTCCTCAGCTGCACCCCAGCGCTTCACTCGGCCAGCTGAGTTGCGCCCGCTCTTGCGGCACAGTGCCTCGCTCGGCCAGCTGAGTTGCGCCCGCTCTTGCGGCACAGTGCCTCGCTCTGCCAGCTGAGATGCGCCCGCTCTTGCGGCACAGTGCCTCACTCGGCTGGTTGAGTTTCGCCTGCTCTTGCGGCTACAGCGTCTCACCCGCCATCCGGCTGAATTGCACCCACTCTTGCGGTACAGCGACAGGCGGCTGCCACGGAGCTCACGAAATGGCGGACGGCTCCACAGACTTGGGCCTGGCCTGCAAGGATGGCTCTGGGCAACCCTGGAACTCGGACGCTTGACTGCTAGGGCATGGGCCCCATTCCCGAAAGCGTCCCCTCAGCCTTGAAGATTCTACAAGAGTCACCGGGGCCCCCGACTCCCGCAAGCTTCCGGTGGGGAGCGACTGCCATGATTGCTCACGGAATAGCCACGACGTAGCCACGGGATGGTGGTGCTCTCATGCTGACGCCAGCTTCAGTCTGAAACATCCAGAAACACTGTAGACTACCAATTCGATCAGTTCCGGTGGAGCCCCAACATGACCCGGTAGGGAAGAACTTGCCCTCCCCTCTTTGACTGATGGTTCTTGTTGCCTGTCCCTTCTGTTGTCATTTTACGGAACTTTTTGGACTGCTGAAAGGGGTTCTGGTCCGACCACTGGTTGGTGGAGACATTTTGACTATATTCTGGACCTGCCCGGCCTCGCCCAAAATGGCGCCGGTATAAATGAGACTCGCAACTCCTTGATGTGTACTGGTTGCTCAGCCTTGATATCACGAGATATGTATGCAGTTTTGGAGCACATGGCGGGTGGGGACGGGTACTGATTGAACATTTGGACATCCCTATTGATATTAAGTTCTGATGTATTATTGATTACTGTACTATTGAAAGTTTGAATTAACTTGTTTTCTAGTGCTCGTAAAGCCAGGACTGTGGCAGAGCGTCCAAAATCTACAAAAAACACCACTGCCAACTCTTCAATAACTTCCATCACCGCATTTCCAAAGAAACAGCATAGCAAGCTTTCGTGGCCTTTAGAGTTTTCCGAAGCAGTTTCCCAAGACCATCACTGCAGCCATTACAATCCAACAGAGGAACTTTTTCCAAGATCGGCATATTAACAGGGCTGCTGGTGTAATCGGGGCTCTTGCAGCCATTCAACTTAATTGAGGCTTTCACTATGACAGACCGCCCACTGAACTTCGTGCCATGACATTTACTTATAACATTCTGCTGGGTCTTCACCGAACTGAAGTCTACAAATGCAAAGCATTTCATACCGGCGCGAACGAGCCTCCCCCACCTCCCCAGGTGGAGGTTCCTCAGCTGCACCCCAGCGCTTCACTCGGCCAGCTGAGTTGCGCCCGCTCTTGCGGCACTGCCGAAAGGGATTCTGGTCCTGCCGCTACTTATTGGAGACATTGAACTATACTCTGGACCTGCCTGGCCTCGACCAAAATAGCGCCAGTATGGGAGCGACTTGCAACTCCTTACGACGTTCTAGTTAGCCTTGACGTTATGGGGGATGTATACGGTCTTTGTGCACATGGCGGGCGGGGAAGGGTACTGACTGGGCATACGGACAACCCTATTGATGTCGATTTTTCATTATTGATTATTGTATTAATAAAGCTTCGAAGTAATGTTACCCATGATACTCGCCCATGGTGTGCGTATGGACGATTTTATTGTAACTGATCCTGTTATACTTTCAATTATAAAACCAACCTTCACTGAGCCTGCAACCGTTTGTCATGTTTAGTTTTTTCAATTAAATGGCTCGCTTGTTACATACTCCTATACCCCTGGCTTTTGGCCCTTTCCTACGCGCAGTCTGTACTACCGCCCTCGGGCGATCTATGTAATGAACAGACTACCATTGCCGAAACACAAGGGAATGCATCTCAGAGAGATAAGTCAAGTACGTGCTAGATAAAAACATTTTCGTGTTTATGCACGCTGCCCCCCCCCCTCATCATTTAGATTACCACCGCCCGTTGCACAAAAGCGTATCGAGCGCTCCCCACTTTATAAAGCCTCCACATCAAACCTAGGGGGTCAGGGAGGATCTACTATGCCCCCTTATGGTCATTTCCCCCTTTATTTTGGCCTCCTCTTGTCTCTCGATCCTACCGAGAGACAAGATGGCGGCCGCTCCGGACTGTTTAGAATGTTGACAGACACCAGAGAGCCAATCAGCTTCGCTTCGCGAAGTTCCGTTACGCGTCAAGTACGTGAACCGGAGCGCAACCCGGAGCGCTGTTACAGATATATATATTTTTTTGAACGTTAATTTATCGAAATCCACTGGAGCACATATATTGAGACCTAGCAAAGGCACATCGGGCTAACAGTCCCTACAATTTTGCCAAGTTTCATGCAAATCCATTCAGCCGTTCAGGCTAAAAGTGAGGCCAACCGCCCTATGGAAATTAACATGGGAAAAACGCGTTTTAGGACCCCCCTTTTTTCTCGGCCCCCCCTTCACGAACCCCAAATTTTCAGGGGCTGCTCAGAAACAAAATGTTCCATTTTCTTGAAAATTTCAGCCAATTCCGTCCACAAACGCCAAAGTTATTAGACATAGAATTTTCAAAAATCCCATAGAGAAAAAGTCCTAACTATATATACCTACTGGCGACCGCCAGTAGGTAATATATATATATATATATATATATATATATATATATATATATATATATATATATATATGAACCAAACGATCTTCAAATAACCACACTCCTGTCGTGGAAAAAACGAAGACACGGACCCAATGGCTGTAGTCAAGGAAATCTTTTAATCAATCCCTCGCTGGTTACGCGTTTCGAGCACCGAGTGCCCTTGGTCACACACCGCGCACCAGGTCAGCTACAAATTTATACATTTTTTTAACCAGTGATGCTCCACCCATTTTCGTGGGTCTCAAAGTATAGACATAGAAGAAACACGCGTTCACTTGACAACTACGTGCTCAACTCTATATACAATTGAAACAAAAACCTGTGTTAAATGAAAAGTTATAACTGCATAAATGCAATATTATTAACTCATTTAACCATGACCATGTACATATAATAATATAATTGTACAACTACATATATATTGTATATACACCCATACATCCCATATTAACTCATGTCCATTGAATTTCAAATCCATATATATATATATATACGTGCTATCCTATATACAATATCAACGTGTAATATAAAAAATATATATATAAAAATATATTTCTCTATACACCTATACCTATATACACATCTATACACCACAAAAATATATAATCCCTTCTTATCTACAAATATACATTCATTATCATCCTAATTTGGAAATTTCATAGCATTTATATGGACAAAAGGACCTATAACAATGTATAGTTATTGACAATACTTTAGAAGGATGTATGACATCAACCTGTACATGTATTTATAGCATGGCAACACAGATGTTCGATTGACCCACTGGTGTTAAATCAAAATATGATCTGTATTGGACAAATCGTGAAAGTGCAAAATCGTGAGTTAAAAACAAGTTGTTGGTTGACTTGAAATTCATTAGTCACCAATATATTCTTTAGAAAAGGAAAGAAAGATATAATTTACATGAAGACAAAAACCCTACAAGGTCAATGTGATAAATGAATCCTTGCTGGACTCCCATGTGATGCCTAGCTGGCGCCATCTGGTATCAGTTGTTATTTTCAGAACGACCTTGAGGAGAAAAATATGGAGAAAACCACGTAAGAATTTTGCGATGGATAAAGTTATAACAGATGATGCAAATCTTCAGTGGTGTTTAGCCCATTTGGGTACTTACTGTCTAATTCAATAATATATTCGGTTTCTTTTTTTCGGAGCAGTCTTTCTCTGTCGCCTCCTCGCATGAGGGGCGCAACCACATCAATAACATAATATGATAAGTTGGATAAATCATTATTATGTGTGGATTTGAAATGACGTGCTACTGGGTATGTATTATCACTGTTCACAATTGCACGTAAGTGCTGCAAGATTCTGGCGTGCACCTGTAGCTTGGTACTACCCACATAACGTAGGCCACAGGTGCACGTCAGAACATATATTGCAAACTCGCTGTGACAGTTGAAATATCCCCGGATGGCTTTCCTCCTAGAGCTGAAAGGTGTAAAATAATAAGATGTATTGACTCCAAATTTACACGCCCTACAGGAGGAACATTTAAAGAAACCTTTTTGTTTGAGCCAGGCATTACCATTGCCTAGTTCAGGATTATTCTTGACTAGACAGTTATGCATGCTAGGTGCTTTTTTTGTATGTTATAATAGGGGCACTGGGGATAATCTCACCCAAGATACTGTCTGTTTGAAGAACAGACCAGTGTTTCTTCACAATAGATCTTATTTGTTTCTCTTGATTACTGAATGCCAGAATCAGTCGGGGAGCCGGATTGTCTAATTCCTGTTCTACAGTTTCACTTGTCAAAAGGGATTCCCGAGACTTGGCTCGGCATCGCCTAAGTGCACTGTTTAGAACCTTATTGTTATAACCCCGGGCTCTCAGTCTATTCATTGTGAACTGTGCCTCTTGTTCAAAGGTTTCTGGAGTGCTGCTAATTCTCTTAACTCTGAGCAACTCTCCATAAGGAATATTGGTGATTACGTGTTGGGGATGTTTGCTGCTGGCGTGTAATATACTGTTGCCCGCCGTTGGTTTACGATATAATGAAGTATTGACCACATTATTGGTAATGGCAACATGCACATCAAGGAAGTCTGCTTTCTCTCTGCTGATATGGGCCGTGAAGAACAGGTTATCATTGTTTTGATTCAAAGCATCAACAAAGACTCTAGCGCTTTCCTCATCCCCCTCCCAAATGCAAAACACATCATCAATAAACCGTTTCCAGTATCGAACCTGCTCAAATCCGGGAGTGTTGGTGAGACCGCGCTCCTCCCACCAGCCTACATGCAAGCATTCATAGCTGGGGGAGAAGCACGATCCCATCGCCACACCCCGTACTTGTCTCCATACATCTTTAGCAAACATGAAGTAATTGTTATTCAAACACCATTGCACTAGTTCACACAACATCTTGTTATGTGCGTAGTATTCACATGATCGGGAACCAAGATAATGCGTGATGGCATTCAGTCCTTTACTGTGGTCTATGGAAGTGTATAAAGACTCAATGTCCAAAGTTAAAATACACCAATTTTGACACCACTGGATAGAATTCAGTTTGGAGAGGAAGTCCCCCGTATCTTTTAGATAACTAGGCAAATCTTTAACAATGTCCTGCAGAAAAAAGTCTATATAGTGTGAAATGTTCTCCCCCACACTATTTATTGCCGCTATAATGGGACGCCCTGGAGTGGGGATTTTCTGCTTGTGGATCTTTGGGATCAAATACAATCTTGGTAACACCGGGTGTTCTCTGTGCAAGTAGTCAAACTCCGCTTGAGAGATCAAATTAGTTCTTTTGTAAGACAACAACATTTTCTTCAAATTGTCTTTGGCTCGTTTGTAGGCCATCCCATTGGATCTTTCATAGCAGGTGGGGTCATTTAACTGTCTCATGGCTTCAGCCACATACTCTTCCTTTCTCCATAAGACAATGTTACCCCCTTTATCGGATTTGTTAATAACAACTTCCTGATTTTGACTAAGTTTCTTCATTAGAGTATTGTATTGTATTGTCCTAGCATTGTTTCTATTGGATTGTGCCTGTATAGTACGGTTAAGTCTTTTTAAATCTTCCGTCACACACTCATGATAAATGTCAATTGCATCTTTAGGCATGACGGGTAAAAAGGTGCTTACCGGTTTGAAGGGACTCTCTCCAGCTCCTTTTTGGCGAATATCCACATTACTCAGTTCTCTTTGTGTGTTGAGAACACCATCCTCCACCGTTGTTGAGGCCGCCGTATTGCCCAGATCACATAGGGTGAGCAAAAGTCTAGCATCTCTCGCTGCCGGGGCTGCTGGAACTGTAGCTGTAGCCGTGACAATGGCACTGTTATTCACTGTTGTGCCCGTGGTACGCTCCCTATTTTTGGCAGCGTTTTTGGATGCAAAAAACTTTCTGAGTTTTAGTTTGCGAATAAATTTAAAAACATCCGCTCTTGTGTTTGTATAATTGAATGAACTTTCTGGGCAAAAATTGAGTCCTAGAGCCAATAACTGCTCTTCTGCTGTGGTAAGGGTAACATCGGAAAGATTGGTAATGGTACAATCCTTTATTGCTTCTTCTTGTTGAACCATTGTTTCTTTTTCTTTTGCTGTTGAGGCTGCTGTTGCTTTCCTCCTTTTGCGTCTTGCGTGGCGTCTTGCGTTCCGCTTTTTGCGTTGTAGTTCTTTTTGTGCCTCGGACGCAAAGTTTGCAGCCGATCGTCGACTAAAAAATCCATTTCTTCACCGATTTCTAAAATTCTTCCCGGCTGTGTTTCTGTGTTACTAATTTCAGACAGAGACATGCTGGATGAGCTGGCCAGAGAGACTGTATCTAGATCTGAATTTTCCATCGCATCATCCCGTTGATTAGCTTTTGCCAAATTACTGCTTGTTCCCACTTTGGCAGTTTGTTTGTTCAATTTGGCTTGCTTGGCTCGATCGTACTTTCTGGCAAACGTGTAAATCTGCCCTGTCTCATAGTCCTTCAGGTCCCTTGCGAACTTGTGCACTTTTCTAATTTTAATGCGCTCCTCATGTTTGTTCAGTCTCTCACTTATTTCTTTGCGCATATTAGTGATTAGTAACTTGGTTTCCGGGTCTGTAACAGCGTCCAGCTGTTCATTAATATCCTTAATATCCTCCAGCAGTTTATCACGGTCTATGACCGCATATTTAATCAACACTTTTACCAGGTTCATTGACGCATCCAAATTCAGCTCACCCCACTCTTTTAGCATCGCTGGGTTGGGATCCTCGAAGCTGGGTGCCAACATGATCCGCAGACCACGCGGTACTCGACCGGCCTCAACGTATTTGGTGAGAGACTTGTGCTCCCACCACTTCGTTATTTCCGATTTGGTCTTTTTCTCCAAAATTTTCAGCAACTGTTTGACATCCTGTTGCGCTTCATTGGGTTGACTATTCGCCGCATTAGATGTTAAAATGTTTGTTCGTATATTGCTGAAGAGTGTTTCAGCGGCGTCTTCCCTCTCTCTCTCCAAACTAGCTGACATAGTGCGACTGGAGAGGGTTTAATTATTGTTGTAATCTGTGAACCGGGGGCTCGCGCTCGAAGGTGTCCACCTTTGAGTAGCACGTGAACAGCAGCTTGGTTTATGTATAGGTGAGGACGGGGATCCACTCGTAGATGCCGCTCCGTACGGGATCTGCCCGGCGCGTTTCGAAGCTCCATATGCTTCTCTTGAGGGGCTTTAACGGAAGCGGTGTGCGCAACCCCTGACCCACTTCCCCATTTTATATATAACACACCCACCAATGGGAGGCTCAAATGAGACTGTGCATTCTGGGAAGTGTGGTCCGGGAAGCACACAATCAAGTCCTGTATGGACTCCACAAGTGGGCCCGTCCTCGATTCCAAGTACGACTGATGCTTCACTTTAGTGACCCCCAGGGTACCGGGGTGGTGCATACTCCGCGGCTGGACGTCCATACAGGACTTGATTGTGTGAAGCACACCGCTTCCGTTAAAGCCCCTGAAGAGAAGCATATGGAGCTTCGAAACGCGTCGGGCGGATCCCGTACGGAGCGGCGTCTACGAGTGGATCCCCGTCCTCACCTATACATAAACCAAGCTGCTGTTCGCGTGCTACTCAAAGGTGGACACCTTCGAGCATTGATATATGTGTGTGTGTATATGTGTGTGTGTATATGTGTATATATATATATATATATATATATATATATATATATATATATATATATGCTTTCAAAATCCTTTCGAAACGCGGTAATGAAATCTGCCAAGAAAGAAGAAAGCACTCTCACGAGGGGGAGGTTTCCAGCATTTTATTGAAACCTTCGGGCACCAGCAAGACGCGTTTCGGCACTTAGCCTTTATCCATTGCAACACGTCGCGCACTGCGGCCATTTTTAAATATTACTTCTGTTGTCAACGTCATCAGTGTCATAGACATAGAAAAGGGACAAATGCATCAGCACAGTCCCGCCATCTTTAAACATGTATATACAATCAACATTCAGAACCGAAATCGAACGAATGTGTTATTTAATGTTCACTCAATTACATCACTCTGTTTAAAGAATGAAAAAGTAATTATAATCACTTAGTAATATAGCCCTGAATGGGCACTGGTATACTCCTTTTTCTCTATGCAAATATACCACAATCTCGCCCATAGATGGGCACATCACAACTCCGAATGACGATAAATGACAACTCGTGAATCATTAAAAAGAATTAAGTACATATGTACATTTGATCAGAAACAACCCATCAAACATTTGAGCAATTCATTATAGCAAAAATCAAATATCATAGAGCTAGGAGACAGTTTATCTTAGCCCAAGTGTGCTGCTAGTTCTTCGTGTATTCAATACATGTGGACTTTTACTTTGGAGGTCAATAATATAACGAGACTCCAAGCGTCTCAACTTTTGTCTCTCCCCCCCTCACCCCCCCCAGGATGTATGGGTATACAGTCCAACAGAAATAGGCCAATAGGTCCCTATTGTGCCCATGAACTTTATTTAAATGTCTGGCAACAACTACGCTTCATCAACATTACTGATCGCCCGCATATGTTCTAATATGCGAAGTTTGACTGGATTGATCGTGCTGCCAATATATTGCAGTCCACAGGGACATATTAGACAGTAAATCACATATGGTGTTGTGCTGGTTATGAATTTATTTATTCTTCTAGGTTTCTGAATGCCTGGTATTTTATAACTCAAGGTGCGTTTGCTAATTTTACAGGCTTTACAACGGCCACAAGGATAAAATCCCTTCAACGATTGTAGTGGTTTAGGTTTGGTTCCTTGTGTGGCATGATGACTATGTACCAAATGATCTTTTAAAGCTCTGGCCTTACGAAATGTGATTTGCGGATTAGTCGGCAAATCTTCTTTGATACTATTGTCAGTAAGTAGGATACTCCAATGTTTCCGTAGTATCCTTTTCAAATCGCCTGCATGGTCAGAGAACTTAGTTATGAGTCTAAAACTCGTGTTCTCTGAAGTTGTTTTAGGTTTTGCTTTCAATAAGTCCTCTCGCTTCAAGTTATTTACTCTATCTAAGGCTTGTTGTAACACCCCCTCACTGTAACCCAGAGTTCTAAAACGATCCAGACTACATTTAGCTGACTTCTGAAACTCTTCAATGTCCGAATTATTCCTCTTGAGTCTCAATAACTCCCCAAAAGGAATGTTATTAATCAACTGTCTTGGATGGTTACTTGTGGCAAATAGGGTGGAATTCCCTGCTGTCGTTTTTCAGTCAAGTCCAAATAGTTTACACTTGATGTGCTGAGTTCTCCACTGAACCTTAAATTCACCTCATTGTCATTCAACTTATCCACATAGACTTTGAGAGGCCAAAGTCTATGTGGATAAGTTGAATGACAATGAGGTGAATTTAAGGTTCAGTGGAGAAATCAGCACATCAAGTGTAAACTATTTGGACTTGACTGTTTACATCAAAGAGGGACAAATACATACCAAACTATTTCGAAAAACGACATGGGCAGATTTGGAAGTGAATATTATAAGAAGTTATACTGACCGTAGCCAGTTTGCTGTAATATGGGAATATTTTCCACTGGGAATGTTATAGATTGTGTTTCGCATTATGATGTAATAATGTAAAAATAAGTGAACGTATATCGAATGTATATATAACACAGTACAGAGATTACCTGTAATCCACACCACTGTAAGATGGCTGCCAATGTAGTGGTTCCATGTCCTTTGTTTATTTTCACACTGAAGAAATCACATGTGCACTTTGAAAAAATGGTAACTTTATTTAATGAGTTCATTTTCAACATACTAGCCACCCGTGACCTAGGAGAGTGCTTTTCGCCGAAACGCGTTGGGTTTGCTACATGATTCCGTTTGTAACATGCTGGAACCAAAATGAATAAAATTTCAATTTTAGCACACGCGCTTTATGGATTGATATTGTGACGAGGCTTGATTGGGAGTGCATTCGCACAGCGGCTGCTGTGCGGGGTGAGAATCTTACACATATATATATAACACACAGCCCACAATTAGGTTGAACGAGTCTCCTAGAGCTCTTTGGGCCAAGCCTAAACACAACACCTGACTGTTTTGCTACGTCAATTTCATCATGATTTACTTTCTCTTTAAAGGGTGGATTGCTTTTTTAATTGAACTGTCATCTTTGAAGCTCACTGAACTAAAATGGTTCCTTATATGCATCCAAAAAATTGAATATTTCATATTGCTGCAGCAGATAGATGATTCAAAGAAATTTATATTTTCAGTTCTACCGGTATTATAAAGACTTCCTATAGCAACCTGTTTTGCTAGGTTTACAAATAAGCATATTGTTGAAGTAGAAATGAAGGACGACCGAAACCTCGTAGTCCAATAAAGTTAAGTTTATTGACTCTCTTCAACAGGAGTGGGGATCTCAGCCTGCTACATCCGTCACCCGCCTCACTGAGAATGCCGGGCCTCCCTGGAATTCCCATGGCATTTCACGGACACCACAGCAATCCCCACGAGACACGCAGAAGGAAGATGAAAAAGCGGAGGTGCACATCATAGCATATCCCCTTACTTTACAAACATATGCAAAACAGATCAGTGGCAATGAAGCAAACAAAAATAACAAACCAAAAGATCAAACCGAAATAAAAAATCCTAGTCCATTACAAAAGCATTAACCTACGTGAATAGAACGGAAACAAGGTTGTCTTCCTTCTTTAGGAACAACAACTCGCACTTCCTCAGAAGCGATGTCATGTGAGATGTCATCCATATTCATATTCACACAGACATCACCATTTTTTAAAATACAGACCTACTCCAGTTTCATTTTTGTCCATTCACTAAAACAATTTGCCACTTGTGCACTTCCTTCACTTCCACAGGGGCAGAGAATCTGTTTACACCTCGCTCTCTTCTGCCCAATTTTACCTGGACTAAATCACCATTCTCAATCTTACCACCCTTCACAGAGTGCTCTCCTTTGACATGAACATCACACTCCACTGAGGAGTAAGTTTGGTCTTTGGCATTCATCCTTTTAAACGCCATTTCATTTGTGACACCATGTAAGGTAGTGTTGAAAGACCAAATCTTGTTGTCAACGCATCTCTGAACATCCTGATTCCCTTGAATGGCCATTTGGATAATGTCTTTGACTCTATTAATGCGTTCCACCATGCCATTTCCCTGTGGATTGTATAAGGACTGTTAGAACGGGGGTCTCTAGTTGGCTGAGGCAGTTACCTTCGTTCAAATTGAGACCCTTGCTTCTAGTCAGGCAAAGGAGGTGCACCCTCTTTGATAACCCCTGCTTACCCCCTGGTAGCTTAGCACAAGCAGCCAGACCTACCTTCAAGGCAATGTGTGTAGTATTTGCAACCACACTCTGTGACAGTGATACCACTAATGGACACCACACTGATGTCTGAAAATAGCGGTATCTTTATCAAGAAGAAAAATACGGTAAGTCCAAATGATAAAAATCCAGCATTAATATTCGTAATATTTTACTTTGACGGTTATTAGGCCAACAAACACTTGTGGGTTCTTGCGGTATTAATGAGCAGTTCACGATGTTCAAATGCAGTCCTAATGCAATGCTATGCAGTTCGTATTCATCAGACTAATGCAAGAATAATGCAATCCTCAATGCAAGTAATCAGGCAGTTTGTAATGGAAGAATAATGCAATCCTCAATGCAAGTAATCAGGCAGTTCGTAATGCGAGAATAATTAAATCCTCAATGCAAGTAATCAGGCAGTTCGTAGTGCAGGAATAATACAATCCCTAAAGCAAGTCATGAGGCAGTTTGTAATGCAGGAATAATACCAGGCCAGTCGACGCGATTAGCGCAGGCACCACTAGGCCCCAACCACAGACAACAGTCCTGAACTTCTGAGGGCGGCCCCGGTCCTGTCGGACAGGTCCTGTCCACTTGAGGAACCAGCGTGTCTAACGCGATGCATTGGGGGAGACAGGAGCACTCCTGTACTCTTCCTGCATGCCTCCCCATGCCCCACACGCTTGTGACTCCCGACAAGAGTCCAAGCCTTACCTGGGGGATGCGCTGCCTCGCTGTCTCTCTCCCTGCCTGTCGGACGTCCTGCCTTCTCCGTTGCTGACGATCTTGGGCAGATTCCTCTTGCGGACAACGATCACAATTACCTCACGACTTCCTTAGCGTTATGAAATCCTTTAGCACGTTGCGACTCGGAGGCGGCGATCTTGATCTGCATCCTCAGTTACGGTGACAGCTTGGGCCACAAACCGCTACACAGCAGCGTCGATGATGATTAACGCTGTGGGGGCACCGCAGTCACAGGGTGCTTTCCAACCAGCACCACGGACCCCACGGCAGTGTCAACACACAGTGTCGCTGAGACTTGGTTGGACTTCGGACCACACAGTCTCAGAGCAATGCTTACGAAGGTTTCAGACTGCAAAAAGCACATGCACAGTGTCGCTGGGACACACTCGGAAACTTTGATGTTCCTGAGTTTCCACAACCGAGAGCCAGCTCTCCTCAGGCCCTTGGAGACAAGTTACTTCAGGACACCGCAAAGTCCTTTCAAGCAGGGGGACACAGCACACATTAAATTCCCTTAGCCTCTCCTTAGTTAAATCCGCAAACTGCAGGCCAGCCCCAGTACACACAGCAAGGGTCAGTCTTTCCATTCAGTCTCTTCAGCTGTTCTTTCTTGCCAGAGGTTCCTCTTGACCACGAAGTAGTTTCAATCCTTTTCAGTCTTGATCAGTCCAAAGTTCAGGGGGTTCAGCTCTCCTAGTTACATCCCTAAATGTCATTGAAGTATTTGTGTTCAGGAGGCACTGACCCTTGTCCAAACCGGTTCTGGGTGTCTTCCTGCCAGTGGCACCTTCTTCCTTTGATAGTGGGGGTCTGGTTCCTCAGACACCAAGCAGGAGGTGGAGCCACTCGTTTGGCAGCAGCCCAGGCCTTTTCATTTCCAGGGGTCAAGACACTTCCCAGATCCTAGGACTTTCAAAGCCAGACAGTCGATCCACAACCAGGCAGAGACGCACAGAATTGTTAGAACAAGAAAAACCAGTCACTTCTAAAAGCGTGGTTTCTAAATACACAATTCAAAAACCACCTTAACAAAAAGATGTTTTAAGTTGTGAGTTCAGGCACACTAAACTTCACCTCTCTATCTTAAGCCTATGGGAAAATTGGCTGGAAACATATTACACAGCTTCCCCATTCTGTCCTATGGGCAAGATGGCCTTGCAACAGTAAAAACGAAATGGAGAGTATTTCACTGTCAGGTCATGGTACACACCTCAGTACATGTCCTACCTTTCACAGACACAGCACCCTGCCCAGGGGCGTACCTTGGACCTACCATAGGGGTGTCTGATGTGTATGGGAAGGGTAGTATTTACATTACCAGCCCTGGCACACATAGTGTACTTTACTAGTAAGGCAAACATACCAATTATGGACAACCAATTACCATAACACTATATAAAATATTATAAATAAATAAATAAATACAGGAAGCACTCGCACTTTGACACTGATCAGCAGGGGTCAAAGTGCCCAAAGCATCTAAGTTAGCAACTCCATGTCAGAAAAAAGGTCTAGGTGGATGGCAAAACGTTTAGGGAACTTTAGCCAAAAAAGGGCCTAGTCCAACAATGACGTGCACACATGCTTTGCCATTTCCCTTTAGGAAACTGCATGGCATGAGAAACAAGCTGAGTGCCATTATCAGTCACCATGATGTTTGGAAAACCTCTCTTGAAGATAGTCTAAATTCTTGATCTTAGCAATTTTCACCCCGAGTGGGCTGGGTATGCTCAGACATGAGTCCCAGGCTCTCCACACCACTGGAGTCAAGCTATCCGGGCTGAAGAAGGCTGATAGCCAGAAACCGGTCCTTGGATGCTTGATTCCGGTCTAGGGAAGACATGGCTTGGTAGTTCGGGCTGGACTGTTCCCATGGGGCACAGGGTCAAGGCTGATTTGCATATAGCCATTGTCTGACCTAGGGTGGTGTGGAGTGCAAAAAAACGATGGATTTAGGCCCAGATCTTTGTACTGGGGTGAATGTAAGACATTGTTCTACATTCTGTCCATCAACTGTGTTTTTTGCTAAATTCTTGATCACCATGCCAGTAGTAGTGATTCTCAAAAATTGTACAATGACCCACCATGAATAGACATCCACTAAAACCATAGCAAAACTTTTATTTCCTGGTAGAAAATCCATGGGGTCAATGAAATCTGTGCACACTTTCTCCCATGCGACTCCACATTGTCCTCCAGAAATGGAACTCATATATTGCGAACCAACTTTGGGCCTTTTTCCACTTTCCCTGCACAAACTACAGCTATCTACCCACAATCTGACGTCTTTCTTCCTCTAGACCATGCCACCAGCAACTGTCCTAGAGATGTTTCTTAGTAATGGTTTGTCCTAGATGACCTTCGTGTGCCAGGAAAAGCCAATTTTGTGGGTAGGCCTAGTGCCTGTGACAGAAAAAGCCCATAAAGCAATGTGGACACCACATTTTCACAGTGAAAACTGACCCCTTTTTTTTGCAAAGTGCCTAGCGGTAGTTTTTTAACCCTAGCTCTGCCAGCACCTAGGAAACCTAGCAAACTTATACATTTTTGACAACTAGGCACACAGGGGAATCCAGGATGGGGTGTTTTGTCCTGCTCTCACCAGGTTCTCTTACCCAGAAAATCTTAACATTTCTGTGATGAAAAGTTCTGTAATCTGTGGGGATCTGTATAGGTTTGCTAGGTTTCCTTGGGTGCCATCTGCGCTAGGACCCAAAATCCACAGGTAGGCACATTGTGAAAAATATTCTGTGCCTAGAAGACTGTGTCTGTTTTTTGGGTGGGTAGGGACATTGGAATGCCCATTCTGGGCATCCCCCACCCTTGCGTATAAAAAAAGCCAGCATACTCGCTGGCGTCTAGTGGGCTCTCTGCCCTTCAGGGGGCAGATCAGGGGCTACTGCCCCATCTGCCTCCTGGGGGTGCAGAAAGACCAGCATCTTTTTTGGGGGGTGGGGACATTGGCATACCCATTCTGGCTGGCCCCACCCTTGGCCTATAAAAAAAAAATCCCTGGTGTCTAAGGTGCTGTCTGCCCCAGGCTGAAAGGCTGTCTGGAAAAATTTTATAGGGGGAAGCAAAGGCCCTTTCCCAAGGGGCCCCTCCTTGGTGGCTAGTGGGTGGATCCCTGCTTAGGAATTGCCTTCCTGGGGCGATCCCCAAGCAGGGATCCACTAGTGAAGGATACTCTTGGAAAGGGGAGATTCTCCCCTTTCTAACGATACCTCTCAAATGTTTTTCGGTGCTGGGTGGGGCTGAGAGCCCTACAAGCACAGAAACTGAAACTAAGTTTCATTTTCATTGTAAAGATGACAGCGCGCCATGCGCCTGATTTTCATTGCAATGAAAATCCTAACCATGCTGGATTTTTTTAAAGTGTGCTCATGACTGAAGTCTTTATGTTGGACACCGCTCTCTAAAATGGTGTACCCCAAGTAATCCAGCTCTTTCAACATAAACTTGCATTTGTCCTTCCTTATGGTTAGACCCGCCCTATGTAAAATCGCCAGAACCTTTGCCAACGTTTTGTTATGATCTGCTATGTCTTTGCCAGTTATAAGGATACCATCTTGGAAATAGTGAGTGTTTGTTACCCCTTTAGCGAACAATGCGAGGCCAAAGGGAAGCCTCTTAAATTGAAATGCCCCCTTCATGGTAAGAAAGGCAGTCAACTTTCTTGAATCTGAATGTAACATAACTTGATGGTACGCTGATTTTAGAGCTAATTTAGTGAAAAGCTTGGCTTTGTCCATCAAAAGTACCATCTCGTATATGTTGGGTAAAGGAAAACTATTGTCTATGATGTTTTGATTAAGGGATTCGAGGTCAACACAGAAACTAAGTTTGCCATACTTTTTCTTGGTAGCGCCTACCAGAGAAAGCCACTCAGACTTCTACGCATTCTAGAACATCTTATTTCTGCATTTCACTCCACGTTTCCTTAACCTCATCGCAAATGGAAATTGGAATCTTCCTTAACGCATGTCTGACTGGCCGAGCATGATCTTTAAGTTTGATTTTCTGCATGTATACCACCAGTTTTCCCAAGTCTACTCAAAAGACATCATTGTACTTGGATAGAATAGTATCAATTGTAGCATAATCCTCCACCACCATTACTTGTTTGGCTGATCTGGGATCTATGACTACATGCAAATCATGCTGTTATTCCCAGCCTAAAATTACAGGACCGTCACTTGAGATATATACCCTTCCCATTGCACTTCTTTCCTTGAATTCAAATTTAGGTTCTATGACACCTTTAAAGGAAATATTCACCACTGTACCCTTTGGGAGAAATGTCACTATTGGTGAGTGACACGTTTGCATTAAAGATGCAAAAGGGTATAATAGTGAACATAGAACCAGGATCCACCATCAATTCTACAGCAACTCCATTCACTAAGGTTGCTTTGGATCTTTGTAATCAGTTCACATATGTCTTCCACACACATAGTATGTTGGGTGCAACATAATCTTCATCAACAAAAGCAACCCTGTTTTTTGAAGAGTTTTTACAAACTGCTCAAATGACTGTTTCCCCACACTTTCTGCAAATTTTGTCTCTAGCCTAACAACCCACATAATCCGCAGCATGACCCATACTACCACATCTATAATGGCCATTGAATTTACTTCTGTTATTGCCTAGCATCTTGGGTTTGATTTTGGACGAACTAGGTGTGCCTTCACTTTTATGTTTTACTTTGAGCTCACTATCTAATTGATTATCCTTTGCTACTACGTTTACTGTCTTATTTTCTTGACTCCAAATTATGCATTCCTCACATACCACATTTTAGCAATAGAAATGGCCTCAAGCAAAGTAGGATTTCTAGCAGCCCAAAGTTTCTCCTGCATTCTCTTATTTGTGCATTGCACAATCAACTGATCAGTGATGGTGTCAAAGTCACATTTGAGTGCCAATTCTCGTAACCGTGTGAACATTTGCACTACTGTTTCCTTTTTCTTTTGAAGTAAAGAATAAAACTTGTGAATTTGCATGACAATGTTAACTTGTTTGCCAAAATACTTCCCAAGTCTGTACTTCACCTCAACATACGGGTTATCAATAGGTTCACCATCAGCTCCCATAACCTCAGGTAGAAACTTAGAGATGTTGACCCTCTTTTCCTAAAGAGTTTAATAGCAAGGCTTTCTTTCTTTTAGCTTGAAACCTAAGACCATCAATGACTTTTTCAAAAAAAGCCAATCCACTCTTCTCACACTATGGATGGTGCTTCACCTTCTGATAGAAAAATGGGAGGTGGTGACAAATTGATTTGCAGCCATGATGTAGTGGAGCTAAGTAGGTAAACTACTAAAGCAGTAGGAGAATATAATTAGGGTGTGCAAATCGCAGTAAAAATTGATGGTGGCTAAATCACCAATACACCTTATGGATCTGCACAATTGTGTTGAGAGTAAAGCAGAACAGCAAGTGTGTGCAGATCACCGTGTTGATCTGCAAAACATGTGGCACCAAGTGTGCAACTCACTATGTTGCCACAATGGTGTGTAACAAAGGTGTGTAGATCACTGTGCTGATCTGCAAGTAAATAAGAATGAAGGCGCATGATCCAACCACATGGGGTATCAGCGGGTAAACCTTGCTAGCTGAGTAGAGCTAAGTCGGGGAAAACAGCTGTGCGAAGCAGTTTAGTAACGCAAAGTACAAGTGGATCCAAGATGGCGGCACTTCGACGTGTGGGTGTTGACGTAAGAGATTAGAGTGCGGTCAAGCCAAAGATTGTAGATCCAAGATGGAGTCACTTCAGCGTGTGCTTTCTGACGCCAGTAAACAGAGGCCAAAGAGAAGACTTGGACGTATTGAAGTGCGTTTGCTAGGCAACACAGAGCGCGAGAAAAGGCTGTCCGGTGAGCGAGCACAAGCATGTAACGGCTCGGCAAGGAAATTAAATAAACAGTATCTTTTCCTTTCGTAGAATGCGCTCTGGGCTCACCACGACACACTAAATGGTTGCAGAATCAGCGTCTGAAGCAAAACTAGTAGATTGTGGACCAAGTGGATTCGCTCCCCAGCGGCCGACTAGACGCTGCAGGCAATTGTCGCCAAAATGTTGAAGTAGAAATGTAGGACTACAGAGACCTCCAAGTCCAACAAAGGTATGTTTATTGAGACTCTTCAACAGGAGTGGGGATCCCAGCCTGCTACCTCTGTCAACCCCATCACCGAGAATGCTGGGCCTCCCTAGAATGCCAATGGCATTCCATGGACACCACGGCAACCCCCACGAGACAGGCAGAAGGAAGATGAACAGGCTAAGTTACACATCACGTTCTTAGTATATCGTTATTTTAATATTAAATGGAAGTTCAGTGCTTTTCACAGTATTTGATCCTTCATGAATTCACATGCTTGTATTCTTCCTAGTCGTCGAGCTGGGAGTACTGTGAATCCTTGAAACAGCAGTGCTCAGTCACTCACTGATGCACATGGCATAAACTTCCCCTAGAAGGTACTATAACTCATATTTCTACTGTATGTCTTTCAGGGATCTATCTTTTTTAGATTGAAACTTAATCCACGAGGTACAGTCTCTTCTAGCATAGTTTTAGAATCTTCTAAAGCCCTGTTCAGAGCCTGTAATTTCTGTGGGAAGAAAATCCTTAAACTCTCGTCCCCTGAGATTCTATCCACCCTGTTGACCCCTTATGTCCCTAAGTTACGTTCTGCTGAGCATCTGCTGGCTGTGGTCCCCCGGGTAAAACGGACTAGAGCCGGGGGCCGGTCTTTCCGCTATCTAGCTGCTAAGCTGTGGAATTCTCTTCCCGCTCAGACCTGTCGCTTGGATGGCCTGCTTTCTTTCCGTAAGGCAATTAAAACCCATTTGTTCCCTGCAGGCTAGTCCTGCTGCCTTTCTGAGCCCGTTTTCTGCGCCGGGACGCCCCTTTGCTGGGGCAGCTTCGCGCTTTACAAAATTACATAACAGATCCCTACAAGGACTACATCTCCTGCCTGCACACTCAAAATAAGATGAAAGACTGCAAATTACATATGAAACTATCCGCTAAAACCTTAAATGAGCGATTCATTTGATGATACATGTCATGATGAGTCCTCTCACTCTACAACCTAAAAAAAGGCACTGAAACATAGGCAGGACTAAGGTAAGATCTACATTGAAGAGTCTACTCTTTTTATTTGTGGGTTCACTGCACAAGGCCTCTAAACGGGGCTTACAGGAATCTGAACATGGCTTTTAAAGCTTCGGCTGGGTAGTTCTCAGTTATATTACTTTCTCCATTGTTAACTCCTGAAGTCAAAGCGCCTTACTCTGTCGCACCAGGGCCTGCCCTAGAAAGTTTATCTGGACTGATGGCTTCTTTCCATACAGCATTGTCAATGAATACTGAAGATACCATCTCCAGAAAAAAACAAAATGTCAAAGTCTTCATTCAAAAAGCCACCATTAATGACAGGACAATTTCTAGCAGCACAGTCAATGATGGCACCTCTGTCAATAGCGAAAAACAAGAACGAATAGCTCCATTCATTTTGTATTTAGTGGAGCCATTCGTTCTTGTTTTTCATTGTACTTTTCCATGGATTTGAATTGCCCCTAGAACCAGTGTTCTCAGGGTCCCCCTGGTGTTTTTTTCGTTTTAAGAAGGTTCCGCTTCCTTTTTTTCATCAGACACTTCTACCAGCAAGGTACCATTACTTCCACCACAAAGCCTGGTGATTCAGGTTAAACCACTGGATTAAGATTCTTTCAGTGCAGCATCTCGATGCAGTTGCATGTAAAATACCTGTAGACAGATAAAAGAAAAATTGACTAGGGCCCAACAGTCCTAGACGAATGAGTGTATCAACAATCTATTCATCAAGCTTAATAGTTTTACAATTTTTTTTATATAGTACTCTTCCTAAACAAATAATGTTCTCAATGCTTCTAAGGTTAAACATAAAACAACAACGCCATCCTTCTTTTCTTCACCACGCTTACTTTTATTCTGAAGCGAAATTTGTGACTCGTGTACAGCTTCAATCTGTAATATGAGTCTTCTTTACATTCATGAAGATAATCAGTCCCAATGCATTTCGGATGTGTTCAACACCCTTCGTCAGGGGATATCTACAATAAAATGTGTGAACTGTGATTGTATGTGACATCATCTTTAACAAATTAATGAGAATCACTTTATCCGGGAAAGAACATAAAGTTTTGATGAACAGAGCAGTGGTAATGAGTCTTTCTTGAAGCACCATTAGAAGAAAGATAGCCAATTCCAAACAGACAAAAGAGGAGAGGTAGCCACGCCACCAATCACGTGAATTAGATTGCTGATAGTGATGGGCAAACCTTTGCCCCGTGTCATACTAATTCTATGAAAGATTAAGATGTCTAAATCTTGCTAACTGTGCTATGAAGTACGATTATGTTACCTCCATTGGTATATAACAGTGACGCGCTGTTCCTAAATCCTGAAAGGTTCCGACCACAAGGTTAAAGGGAACACCTCGAAGGGAGTTCTTTGTTCTATAATATAAGAAATGTGCTGGCATGTACTGCGTGTCGTATGTTGACATCGTAACTTTCTTGCCATCTAGTTTAGATTCTCACCTGCTGCTCCAATGCTGCCTGCAGGAGGAAATCTGTGTACCAAACCCCTGTTATTGAGATGCGGTCTTCCGAAATTCAAACCAGCCTAAAAAAATATTCATTTATATAATGCGACTCCCATAGTCCCATTCACTTAGCTTGCCATCCTGAACTAACTTGCACTATGTATCTTAAGTGCCCAAATAGTTGGCGCTCTCACCTGCTTGTAAAATGCCAAACTCACGAGTGTAAAACGCTAAACGAGAGAAAATCCTATTTATTTATTTAATGCATTTTTATAAAGCGCGGACTTTACCCGAAGGTGTCAGAGCACTGTACAATAGAACCAGTTACGATACATGAGAGAGCTGTTACAGGAATGCAACAAATACAAATAGAATGCCATAGAATCAAAGCGACGTAAGCATAAGGCACACAATCTCAGAGACAGCAAGCACAGACTGTACAAGCAAAAATATGAATATAAATGACAAATTTTACAATGAATAAAGAACTTCCTGGCGAAAAATAGCAGGCCATCGAATCAAAACAACTCAGGCAAACGGAACACAAAATCAAACGCAGCAAGCACAGGATATAAAAATATAAATATGTGACACATTTAAAATGACTAAAGAACTTCTTGGCGAGGTCTGAGAAGGGGGAATTAGTTCTGAAAGTGTCTTTGGAATAAAAGAGATTTGAAGATCTGGATGGAGGTGATGGCACGGAGCGAAGGAGGAAGTGAGTTACAGATTCTCACCGCATTACCAGAGAACGATTGTGCCATCATTTTTTCCCTTTTGAAGTAGGGGGGCTCAAGAAGGAACTTTCCCGCATTCCGAGACGGTCTTGAGCCTCCAGAAAATTTCGGTTTATTCGCCAGATAGCGAGGGGAGGAAGAGTGCAAAGCTTTGTGGGTGATGCACGCCGTTTTGTAGATAGCTCTACCCATCGATGGGAAGCCATCGGAGAGAAGACAGGATAGAGGTGATGTGGTCACTTCGTTCGGACACTAAAATGAAGCAAGCTGCTGAATGGAGGACGGATTTGAGGGGAGAGAGATGAGATTTGGGAAGGCCAGTCAGAAGAGAATTACAATAGTCCAATCTAGAGAGAAATAGCGATTGAAGCAAGGTTTTTAGGTCATTCTCCGGGAAGAACCGGCGAATCCCCCAAAGAAGGCGCCGTTGATAACGTGCGCTCTTGGCCATGGAATTGATGTGTGAGATTAGGTTGAGTCTTTTGTCCAGTATGACACCTAAGGATTTAGCGCAGTCCACAATGATGGGTTTACTGTGGAGTAGATTCGACTGATCCAACCAGGATTGAACAGGAGGCGGGGAGAGAGCGTTAGATGAGTGGAGGAATTCCGTTTTAGAGGGATTGAGAATGAGTTGGTGCACTAACATCCAGTTGTGAAAAGCGTTAAGAGTAGAGCTGAGTAGTGAGAGATCATGAGGGGAAGACACCTTGAGGTATATTTGGGTGTCGTCCGTATAGAGATGGTAGAGGATTCCAGATTTGCTTAGGAGGTTCCCTAATGGTTCCAGATAAAGATTAAACAGAGTGGGAGCAAGGATAGAACCTTGAGGGACGCCTTGACCAACCACCAGTGGAGACGAGAGACTGTTCGCAATCTTAATCATTTGGGATCTATCTGAGAGAAAAGAGGCAAACAATTTGCGTACTGTGCCTTCCACGCCTATTCTCTGATGAAGAATGTTAAGGAGGGTGTTGTGATTAACAGTGTCAAAAGCTGCAGAGAGGTCAAGAAGAATCAGAAGGCATGATTCCCCCGAATCGAGAATATGCAGCGCATCATCGATCACTTGTAGCAGGGCTGTTTCAGTGCTGCAATTTTGAATAAAGCCCGACTGGAACATGTCGACGAGATTATTGTCCATACTGTGTTGGGACAGTTGTTGTGCAACACATTTTTCTGTGATCTTTGAAAGAAAAGGGAGATTGGTGATGGGGCGGAAGTTATTGAGTTCATTTGCATCTGCAGAGTTTTTTTTTTAGAAGGGGGGGTAACCTGTCCTGTTTTGAGGACAACTGGAAGGGATCCTTGACTGAGGAAGAGATTGACTAGCCTGGTCCAGTAGAAAAGGGTGTTAGTATAGAAATCAATGGCGATGCCACTGGGTATGGGGTCAGAAGAATGGTTGGAGGGTTTGGTTTCGCGGATGCATTTGAGGAGATCAACCTCCACGATGGCGGCAAAGTTCTGCCAGGTGACTAAGGCTTTTCGCTCCTCGATGGGGGTGGGGTGGGTGACCTGTTCCACCAAAGATTTTACCTTTTGATCAAAGAATATAGCGAATTCAGTTGCTTTTTTTTAAGCATCCTCAGGCTTGATGGTTTGGGGAGAACAATTTGGGTTTTTGATGAGGTCGAAAAGTTTTTTGGGTCTGTTTTTAGCTGAATCAAGGAGGGATCTGAAATGAGTTGTTTTGTTCTGGAAGATGTGCTGGTGGTAGTGGATCTTGCTGAGCGTAAAAGAGAGAGGTTGGGGTGGATGGGGAATGTCTCCAGTGCTTCTCCAAGATTCTGAGGTTTTTCCTTTCGTCATAGAGAGCTTTGTTGAACCAAGGAGCTGATGGAGTGGGTCTTTTCCTTTTGCTTTGGAGTGGAGCAACCTTGTCGATCTCGACTGCAAGGATTGAGAGGCAAAGGGGAGTGAGATCGTTGACATCCGTATTGGGGTCTAGACTAGGAAGTGAACGCATAGCAGAATCACATAGAATCTCAAGATCAATGTTTTTTGTGTTGCGGAACCACGTTGAGGCTCTTTTAGGTTGGCCGAGAGTTAATGTGTGAGAGAGGTGAAAAAAGAAGGGAATGAGGAAATGGGCAGACCAGTCAACACGGATGGGTGAAGCAGAGGCAATCTGGTCTGATTTGGATATCACAAGGTCCGGAATTGAGCCCTTGGCTTGTGTAATTTCCGAGCAGTGTTGGGCAAGATGGTTAGCTGGAAGAAAGGTTGCAAGTTTGTTGGCAGCCGAGTCTTCCACAGAGCCCCAGTGGAGATTGAAATCACCTAGGAAGATCTGCTTGTCGCTTTGTGAATATTGGTCACTAATGAAGTCGATGAATTCCTCTATGAAGGAAGAGCAATTACCAGGCGGGTGGTAGATGATATGGAACCTGAAGGGTGGACCATGCTGAACTTGGAGTTCTAGGGAAAGGCATTCAGAGGTGCGAAAGAGGGTGGTGTGATAGGTTTTTATTTGGAGGGCGTTTCTGTAGATAATCGCAACACCTTCCCCGATCTTGCCTGTTCTGTCGTTTCTGAGGATAGAGTAGTCAGTAGGTAACAGAAGATCAAAAGAAGTGTGCGAGGAGTCATTAAACCAGGTCTCAGTGAGAAAGAGCATGTCGAGATTGTGGTGAGTGAAAGAGTCAGAGATTTCCAGTTTGTGTTTGGTTGCAGATCTGCAGTTATGGAGCATACAGTGTAGCTCTGACGCAACTGTTTTGATGATGTGAGTGTCTGGACTGATGAGGGAGATAGGGATTAGATTCTTGAATGAGGGAGCACCTTGAGGGGGAGGCCGGTAAGTTCTGAAGGAAGAGATGGTTTGAATGGCAAATTGAGAAGAGTTGTTAGGAGAGGCGAGTGGAGGGGAATTGACATTGATGGTCTTGTAGGTAGCCAATAAGTTGGTGATGTCTGTGGGGGAGAGATTGTGATTGGTTCTATTGGGTCGTGGGAGCAAGGAACTCCTCGGGAGGTTACTAGGAGTGGGGGATATCTTAGCACATAAGAGTGAAATGGAAGCTTCAAGCTGGTAAATGGAAGAGATGAGAGAATCATGTTTAGTTTCCAGATAGAGGTGTGCTGAGCAAGGAGTGAAGGGTGACTCAATGGTTATGGGAGAGAGTGGCCTAGGCGAAGGAAGACAGGAGGAGGTGGGGGACTGGGGAGTGTTGGGGTGCGAGGGTCGAGGGTGGGGGAGGAAGTGAAGTAGGCGAAGGAGGACAGTGGGCTGTGGGGGACTGGGGAGAAAGATGTGATGCAAGGGTCTGAGGGGGGGAAAGAAGGTGGTAGAAAGGAGTGAATGGAGATACTGTGATATTTTTACTGGTGTTGAGCAGAGGTGAAGAATAGGAGGAGAAAGTTGAGAAGTAGACATGGATGGCTGGAGGAGGAGGGGGGAAGGAGTGGGGTTATGGGAAGGCCATGGATACGGTGAGATGAGAGAAGGGGCTGAACAGATAAAAGAGGGAGAGAGGTCAAAGGGAGGCCATTGGAGTGGGGAGAAGAGAGAGGGTGCAAGCCAGGTGCCATGGGTAATGAAAGGTGAATGTAGGGGTAAAGGCACCAGGCAGAGTGGGGGGGTCGAGGAAAATGAAAGTTGTGGGTGGAGAGAGGGACTGTGCAGTCAGAGGGGGGGGGGGGGAAGAGGGAGGAATTACCAAGAGGGGAAACAGGGTTGTGAAGCATGGGGGGAATGTAAGATGTAGAGAGATAAGAGGAGTGAGATCAGTGGGAGGGAAGATGATGGGATTACCAAAAGGGGAGGCCGGGGTGTGAGGCAAGGTAGGCGGGGAGAGGAGGTTGAAGAGAGATGGGAGAAGTAAGAACAGAATTGAGGGTGCGAGGAAAGGGGAAGAGCGGATAGGGGTGAGGAGAACCGGGGAGGGAGGGGGAGGGTAAGGCGAGTTGATTGGTAGTTCAGATTGTAAGAAGGGTGGATTAAAAAGGGGGAAATGGGAAGGAATAATGGGGTAAGGGGGTAAGAGAAGGCAGTGGAATGATGAGGAGATGCAGGATGTAGAGGTGAAGTGGGGGGAAAAGAAGATGAGGTAAGGTGGCAGAATGGGAGGGTAGGGAACAAGAGAAGGGGGGATAAAGGGACGACCTGTGACTCCCTGGAGAGCCGTCTGAAGGAATGTGTGGGGATCAAGGGGGGAGAAAGGGAGAAAGTAGACGAGCTAGAAGAAGAGGAGGAATCTAGAGAGATAGTAGTCGCAGGAGTGGGACGAAAGGAGTGGAAGATGTGGTCAAAGAGAGAGAGACAGGAGTCAGAAGCTTGGATCATGACAGTGCCATTGTTATAAAGAGTAATGGTGAGATAGCCATTAAAGCGAGTGGAGGGAGAAATGTTTTACCGCTTCCCATGCGGAAAAGAAGAGGAGGAGGAGATGTTGAAGGAATAAGTGAAGCAGGAGGACCAGGAAGGGATGTCATTAGTGAAGAAGATGAAGTAATTTTTAATCTTCCCTAGGCGCCCATTATGGAATTGGTCAACAAAGAGGGAATCTGGAAATTGTTCAATGATGTTATGCTTGAACCGTTTAGCTTGTGCTTTGGACATATGAGGGGGATAAATTACTTTGAAGCAATTGATTCCAGACTTAATTCTACTGGAAGCCATGATAAGGAGATGAGGTGAAGACGTGGTGTGGTGGACAGACAAAGGGGCCACTGGGATAGTGATGGCGCAGAGGTGAAATAAGGGGGGGTGCAAATTCTGGAAATCAATGAGAATGAAAGCAAAAGGAGTGAGGTCAAATCAGGACCAAAGGTAGATACCTGACATGGGTAGAAACAGGTAGAAAGGTAGAGGGGAGAAGCAGTATTGAATCATGTGCCGGCGTGCCGCCATCTTCTCTGTGAGGTCAGTCTTGAGCTGGTCCATTGACGCGCGGAGAACTAGCCTAATTTCTTGGCAAAGTTTGGGTTTGAAGTCTTGAAGTGAGGCTACTAAGTCTGTTCTTGTGAGGGCCATCGTCGGAGCTGGGTCACTTTTGGTGTTTTTATCTTGGAGGGTAAAATATCGAGAAACCTTGATCGTAGCCTTCTTTGGTGGCATAAGGGCAGTGCTCTGTCTTCAGGCCAGTCGTGAGCTGCCCCCTTTTGTGGTGTCACCTCGGCGTTGGGCGAGCGTTCGGTAAGGATCAGGGGGGAGGAGAAGTGTGCATGCTCAAAGTACGGTGGCCATCTTGGGGAAAGGCAGCACTGGTGGAGGAGCAGCTGTAGCAAAGGAGAAGGCTTGGTGAATTCTACCCCTTGCTAGGTGGGCAAGTCAGTGCATAGGAACCTCGCTCACCTCCTACTCCCCCACTGGCACCAAAGCATAATCAGGTCCGGTCCTGGGAGCTCACCGAGGTGTGGGCGCCGTTTTGAAGTCAGGCACCACTATTTCAGACCGCCCTCCCCCGAGGAGTATGCTCACCGTGGCGCAGATCCCAACAGAAAGGCCACTTCTCCCGTTCACAACAAGCAGCATGTGTCCCCCAAATGTACTCACTGCTCCACAGGTCGCACCAATCGGCCTTCCTCTAGTGGGTTAAATTCCCTGCAGCTCCGATGTATCCCCCCCGGGCATGTCACCGCTCCCCTCAATGTAGATGCATGTGCTGTCTTCCGGCCCACAGTGCCAAGTGCGGTAATCTGCCAATGCCCCAGGGGGGGCCACGCTCTGTATGCATCCAGTTAGGCGCGCGCCTCTCTCCGCGCCGCAGGCTGGTACAGGAAAGCGTCTCTGTCCTAGGATGGCGATGCACGCAGAGTGTGGGGCGCGCCCCTCCCCCCGCAAGCCCGGTATGTTTAGTTGTTAAACATCGCCATGCCGGTACCGAAGGATCTCCCGGCTGGCTGCGAAGTCCAAGAAGGGCTGCGGGAGGTCGGCACTGCGGGTGGACGAGGCGGCACTCACCAGTGTTCCACACGGCCGACGCCGCTCCTAGCAGTCACCCCCTACAGTCCCCCGATCTATTATAAAATGACGTACAAAATTAACAATGAGTGGAACAGAATATTAATCCCCAGGAACGTGCTCGTAGAAAGATTCAACGTAGCCTGCCGTCCTCTATCGGCCATTCTACGTGATGTATGGAAACTAAGGAATGACTTCCTACGTTCAGTAATACTGGGAGAAAAGATGGTGGCCATATTAGTTGGACTAAAAAGTGCTGAAAACCTTACTGAAGGGGTTTGAGAAATAAAAGTATAGAATATTATTGAGATTATGAACAAAGAGTTATCGTAGAACCCGATAGCCCACTGTTAACAATTGATGCATGCAAATAGTCACCTGTTATCTAGACGATCTTGAACGTGTGTGAAAAGAAGAGACAACCATCCTAAACGACTGTGCAAAAAAACAGACCTATTTCACAATACAGGAGTTACCGTTGCCCCATAGCTTACAATTACTTTTCTGCTAGAACCATAATACATATTATAATCAGTGACTAACAAGTGTTGCAGACATCTCATATATAAGTATCGTAACATCCAGTAAGTAATATTACATGTGTGCTAGTGACCGTATGAGTCTGAAAGATTACATTAATTACATCTGCGATCAATGAAAAGGCTCCTGGTATAATTAGTCTTACAACTCCCATAAAAATACACAAATCAAAGAATTGTATCCTTTGTGAGAACGCCAATCCCAACAAAGTCTGACGTTCTCATATTAATTACCGTCACTGTTGACTTATTGCCATATAACATGTTCAGTGTTAGCAAAAGTTTATACCATAATTGTAAGTGTAGAAAAAACATCTTGATACATTCAACATCAACATATGGAAATAAAGATTGACATCCTGATACATCCAATGCTAAGACAAACAATATAGTTGTATATTTGATCCCACTTAGATTATCCTACCAAATACAAACAAATAAAACCATAGTTGTAGATGACGTTCTAGCAGATCTTTCCCCTTAGTAAACGTTATGTCACATGCATAATGTCAACTTCATTTACTACTCTAGTAGAAGTTAAAAAAATCAAAGAGACAAAGTGAAAATTAATACATTTCTTGTATATCTTTCCCCTTGGTGTACATTATACCACATACATGATGTTTATTTCATTTACTGCTCATGTTGACATTAAAAAATCAAGGAGACAATTAAAGTAAAAGTTCGAGTCACAAGGATAGTCTTACAGAAAATGATAACTCCAATTTGTCATTCAATCCTTTTGGAGTCATAGTGTCCAAGTATCTAATCCAAAAAGTCTCCCTCTGTGTGATATATTTAGTCAGATCTCAGTCATTGTGATATGAAACTGCTTCCAATACTGTGAATCTGAGTTGAGCTATTGTGTGGTGCACATCAGACCAATGAGTGGCTAATGGTGAACTTACTGGACGTTACGATACTTGTATATGAGATGTCTGCAACACTTGTTGTTCACCAATTACAATATGTATTATGGTTCTAGCAGAAAAGTGATTGTAAGCTATGGGGCAACAGTAACTCATGTATTGTGAAATAGGTATGTTTTTTGCACAGTCGTTTAGGATGGTTGGATTGAACTGTTTGTCTCTGTTCATTTTACACACATTCAAGATCGTCTAGATAACAGGTGACTTTATTTGCATGCATCAATTGTTAACACAGTGAGCTATCGGGTTTTACGATAACTCTTCTTGTTTCTAATCTCAATAAGATTCTATACTTTTATTTCTCAAACCCCTTCCGTAAGGCTTCCAGCACTTTTTAGTCCAACTAATATGGCCGCCATCGTTCCTCCCAGTATTACTGAGCGTAGGGAGTCCTTTCTTAGTTTCCATACATCGAAGTGGTGCCCGTCACGTAGAATGGCCGATAGACGACCGTGAGAGTTTTTAAACTAGTTCAATGGCAGGCTACGTTGAACCTTTCTACGAGCGCGTTCCTGGGGATTATTATTCTGTTCTAGTCATCGTTCACTTTGTAAGTCATTTTACAATAGATCGGGGGGACAGTGGGGGATAGCTGATTGCTGATTCACCGCCATGTTTATGTTCTGTGTAGGTGATGATCGGATTTTCTCTCGCCTAGCGTTTTACACTTCACAAGCAGTGAGAGCGCAGACTATTTGGGCACTTTAGATACATAGTGCAAGTTAGTTCAGGATGGCAAGCTTAGTGAATGGGAGTCAAATTATATAAATAAATATTTTATCTGAAAGAAACAGGTTAGTGTTAGATTCCTTACCTTAGATTCCTACCTTAGAATATCCCGAGGTGTCAGACTGGATCCGGAAAGTTTTGCCTAGCAGTACCCTTGCGCATTGGTAGGCGTCGTCTGCGGCTCCGCATGCATCGTTGGCGTCGTTATGATATCGTTGGAGTACTTAGACGCCGCACTCGCACGCTGACGTCAGTTCTTCTTTTTTCCATGCCGGCAAGCGCAGATCCGGAAAAAGCAGTACTTTAGTCACTTTTTGACAAAAATGTTTTCGATCCTTTTTGATCTCTCCTAGTCTTTACGACTCACGGTGCCGGTAGGGATGCCCGGGTTCAAGCCCTGTACCGATTGCCACCGACTGATGTCTGTTACTGATCCCCACCGCTGGTGCCTCTATTGCCTTGGGGCCGATCACGACGACAAAACGTGCCCCGTTTGCCGGGCTCTGATGTCGAAGGCTAGGCGGGAGCAGTTCCGTAAGCACCTTGAGATCCGGCAGTCGGCCCGCGCTGCTCACGGTCCCGGTCCAGGAGGGGGTCAAGGGACCGGTCACGGGGCCACAGTTTCACAGCTCGGCGAGTCGACACCATTCGTCGGGCTCCAAGTCCTCAGGTAAGAGGCACAAGAAGTCGAAGAGACGTCATCGCTCTTCTGACTCCCCACGACGCTTGCACAATGCGGCCAGGGGTTCGAGCGACAAGGCCCAGGCGGCTCCGCCGGAGCCGCAGGCTCCATACCCACTGGTCCCTGGGCCGAACGCGACGCCGGAGGAGATCGTGCCTTCCTTATGGCCACAAGGTCGCTCTCTCCTCCGTTGGCTTCCCCGTCGTCTTCGGGCCCCACAGTCGCGGCTGGGGGCCCAAGCAGGCCGGGTGCTTCTGCCCCTGTGCCGTCGGGTGCTTTGGCCCCGGCGGCGACTTTGGTCCCGGCGCCGCAGGGCCCCGCTGGATCCTGTTCCGGAACCGGGTCGCCGCTGGTCAACCTTACGACCCCGCCGGCGTCGACCCCTAGAGTGTCGCCCCCGGCGCCGTCCCCGGTTCTTCCCCCGGTCCGCATCCGGCATCGGACCAGCGTCACTCGATGCCGCATTTGGCACCGGCAGAAGAGCAATTCTTCTATGATCCGGCTCCATCCTTTGCACCTGATTTTCAGGAGATGGAGGGCGAGGGTGACTGGGAGGGGTCTGAGGACCCTCTGACACGGGTGTGTCAGTCATTTCAGGACTGGACAGATGAGCTAGGGGAAGCCAGTGGTCTTGACACTTCACCTGACACTGGCTTTGTCTCCCCTCCTACCGTGGCTACGGAGGAGGGGGCTCGCGACTGTGAGGTCTGACATTCTCACTGAGGTCGTTAAACCACAGCCAGGCTTTCCGGAGCCTCTACTGCCGTTTAATGAGGCGCTGAGGGGGGGTGCCGCTACTTACTTTATTTATCTTTGCCATTTGTAGAGCGCGCTGTAACCCTTACGGGCATCCTGGCGCTAAGAGAACTTCCGGAACGGAACGCTAGACAGATAGCTGACAGGGCATTGCTGGTACACAATTTAAGACCTCGGGGAACGGTCTTTGGGGAAGAGCCAGGTTTTTACTTTCTTGCGGAACGGCAGCAAATTCCGCATGCTCCTAATGTCCAAGGGCAAGCTGTTCCAAAGGCGGGCAGCTGCCACACTAAAGGCTCTACCTCCCATGGTTGCCCTCTTTGTCTTTGGTATTCTGACCAGATTGGCAGATGTAGATCGCAGATTGCGATTAGGTGCGTACCGGTGAAATCTGTCTTGCACTGACTTTGGTCCTTGCCCATGAAGTGCCTTAAAAGTAACGCACAAGGATTTAAACCAAATCCTCTGCTCTACCGGCAGCCAATGAAGCTCCGCCAAGGCCTGTGTTGTCGAGGAGCGGCGTGAGCGGCTCAATGCAAGCTTGGCTGCAGTTGTCTGAACACTCTGCAGTCTGGCAATCAGGTATCCCGGGGATTCCAGAAGTAGAGCATTACAGTAGTCAAGACGGCTTAAAATAATGCTCCTGACCACTGTCGTTCTTACCTGAACCGGCAGCAAGGGTAGTATTTTACGCAGTCCTCGGATAAGGGTGAAACAAGTTCCCACTACTTTATTAACGTGGGTCTCCAAGCTAATTTTTTCATTTAGGCTAACCCCCAGATTGCGTACAGTGGTGACTGGTGCCAGTGGGCCATTTCCATTTTTTGGCCAAAAATCATTTGGCAGTCCTCGAGAGATCTTACCCACTTTACAATGAAGGATCTCTGTCTTCTCCCCGTTGAATTGAAGCGGGTTGTCTTTTAGCCAATTGGCCATTTCAGATAGACAGGCATGAAAGCTTTCCAGTGAGTCTGCTTGATCGCCGTCCAGGGACACAATAAGCAGGGTATCGTCGGCGTAGTTAACCACGCTGATGTTATACATGCTGATGATTCCCAGCAGCGGTCGCAAATACACGTTAAATAGTATTGGGCTGATGGACGACCCCTGTGGGACTCCATATTTGTTTTTTATAAATTGAGATTGATAAGGAGGGAGCGCCACTGCTTGCCACCTGTCTGATAGGTAGGAGCGCATCCATCCCAATGCCACCTCTGTCACTTTTAGGGATTCCAGTCCTGTCAGAAGAATGTCATGACTGACCATTCGAATGCGGCGGACAGGTCCAGCTAAACCAATGTTTGAAGAGCCAGGTCTTGAGATGTTTCCTGAAGGTGAGATGGTCCTGGGTCAGTCGTAGGTGTTTGGGGAGGGAGTTCCAAGTCTTCGCTGCCAGGTAGGAGAATGATCTTCCGGTGGTGGTTTTGCAAATCCGTGGTATGGTGGCGAGGGCGAGGCTGGTATAGCGGAGCTGGCGTGTGGGGGTGTAGAATGAGAGGCGGCTGTTGTGGTATTCGTGGCCCATGTTGTGGAGCGCTTTGTGTGCGTGGGTGAGCAGCCTGAACGTGATCCTTTTGTCGACGGGGAGCCAGTGGAGGTCTCTCGTGGGCGGATATGTGGCTGTGGCGAGGGATGTTGAGGATGAGTCGTGTGGAGGTGTTCTGTATGCGCTGGAGACGATTCTGAAGTTTGGCCGTGGTTCCTGCATAGAGGGCGTTCCCGTAGTCTAGTCGGCTGGTGACGAGGGCCTGGGTGACTGTTCTTCTGGTTTCAGTGGGGATCCATCGGAAGATCTTCCGGAGCATGCGCAGGGTGTTGAAGCATGAGGATGAAACGGCGTTGACTTGCTTGGTCATCGTGAGGGAGCAGTCCAGGATGAATCCCAGGTTGCGAGCGTGATTCGTGGGTGTCGGTGCGGTGCCCAGCGCCGTGGGCCACCAGGAGTCGTCCCAGGCTGATGGGGATTGTCCGAGGATGAGGACCTCCGTCTTGTCTGAGTTGAGCTTCAGACGGCTGTGCTTCATCCAGTCCGCTACCTCTTTCATACCTTCCTGAAGGTTGGTTTTGGCAATGGCTGGGTCTTTGGGAGGGAGAGTATCAGTTGGGTGTCGTCGGCGTAGGAGATGATGTTGATGTTGTGTTTGCATGCGATGGTGGCGAGGGGGCTCATGTAGATATTGAAGAGTGTTGGGCTGAGTGAGGATCCTTGGGGTACACCGCAGATGATCTCTGTGGCTTCGGAGCGGAAGCGGACTCTCTGGGTTCTGCCGGAGAGGAACGAGGTGATCCATTCCAGGGCCTTTCCTTGGATTCCAGTGTTGTCGAGGTGGTCTATTAGGGTGCGGTGGCAGACGGTGTCGAAGGCTGCTGAGAGGTCTAGGAGGATGAGAGCGGCTGTTTCTCCGTTGTCCATAAGGGTTCTGATCTAGTCTGTGGCTGCGATTAGGGCGGTCTTGGTGCTGTGGTTGGCTCGGAATCCAGACTGGGCAGCGTCGAGCGAGTTGTTTGCCTCGAGGAATGCGGTCAGATATGTTGACGGTCTTCTCGATGACTTAAGCCGGGAAGGGGAGAAGAGAGATGGGGCGGAAGTTTTTTAGGTCTTTGGTGTCCGCTGTGGGTTTCTTCAGAAGGGCGTTGATTTCTGCGTGTTTCCAGCTCTCAGGGAAGGTGGCGGACGCGAAGGAGCTGTTTACGACATTCCGAAGGTGGGGTGCGATGATGGTGTCGGCTTTGTTGAAGATGTGATGGGGGCATGGGTCGGAGGGAGAGTCGGAGTGGATGGAGTTCATGACGTGGATGGTGTCTTCACTGCTGATGGGGGTCCATACGCTGAGGGTGGTGGTGGGGGTCGCTGGTTTGGTGTCCGGAGGTGGAGATTGGGGTTCGAAGCTGCCGTGTATATCTGCGATCTTGCGGTAGAAGAACGTGGCGAGGGCGTTGCAGAGGTCTTGTGACGGGGTGATGTCGTTGTTGCTGGCGTTGGGGTTGGAGAGCTCTTTGACGATGCTGAAGAGCTCCTTGCTGTTGTGGGTGTTGTTGTCCAGTCGCTCTTTGAACGATGTCCTCTTGGTGGCCTGGATCTGCTGGTGGTATTCGCGGGTGGCGTTTTTGAGGGTTGTCATGTTTTCTGTTGTCCGTTCGTGGCGCCAGGTCTTTCGAGTGTTCGGCAAGATTTCTTTGCGGCTTTGAGGGCGTCTGTGAACCATGGGGGTTTTCTGTTGCTGGTCTTGCCTTGGGGGTTCTTCAGTGGAGCGAGGTCGTTGGCGCAGTTGGCGATCCACTGACCGAGGTTGTGGGCTGCGTTGTTGGTGTCGGGTAGATTGGTGTCGGCTGGTGGGTTCTGGCTCAGCGATGTGGTTAGCTGGTCTGTGGTGATTTTGCTCCAGCATCTGCGGGGATGCGATGAGTGAGGTGGGGAGATGTAGTCTTCTTGAAGGTGAAGTGTACGCAGCTGTGGTCGGTCCAGTGTAGTCCGGTGGAGTAGTTGAAGGCGTCGTAGTTACTGGCGGAGAAGATGGCGTCGAGCGTGTGGCCGGCGAGGTGGGTGGGGGTGTCCACCAGTTGCTTGAGTCCGAGGTTGGCGAGGTTGTCGAGCAGGGTGGAAGTGGCGTTGTCGTTGTTTTTCTTCAGGTGAAAGTTCAGGTCTCCTAGGAGGATGTATTCTGGTGAGGCTCAGGCGTGCGGGCTGATGAAGTCTGCAATGGTTTTGCTGAATCGTGTGCGTGTGCCTGGGGGTCTGTAGATGAGCGTTCCTCTGAGGGTGGTCTGGAGGTCGGTGTGGATTTGGAAGTGTAGGTGTTCGGCGGTGGGGACGATGTCTTCGGCGTTGGTCGTGACGTTGAAGGTGTTCCTGTAGATGATAGCGACTCCTCCTCCCGTTTTGTTGGTGCGGTCCTTCCGGGTGATTTTGTAGCAGTCTGGGATGGCTATGGCGATGTCGGGGGCTGAGGAGGCGTTCATCCAGGTTTCCGTGTGGAAGGCGACGTCTGGTGCTGATGTGTCGAAGAGGTCCCAGAGTTCGATGGCGTGCTGTGAATGGAGCGGGTGTTGAGGAGGATGCACTTAAGGTGGTTGTTGTTGGTGTTTGGTTTGGCGGGCGGGGTGCAGGGTTGAAGGCAGGTGAATTTGCAGGCTAGACAGGTGAAGGGTCCGTGGGTGCGCTTAGGGGTGGCTTGGTAGCAGGCGGTTGGTCGTCCGGTGTTGAGTGTGATGAGGGCGGCGGTGTCGTATCTTAGTCGGGTGTCCTGGTGTCGGCGGGAACCAGGGGTTCTGGCGCTGGGCGCGGTCCAGGCGCAGACGGGCGCAGACTGACTTGCATTTGGGGCGCCTTTGGCGCGTCCTCTGCGCTTCCGCGCGGCGTCCTCCATAAATGGTTAAGTGGGAGGGAGGAGCAGCTGGGAGGCGGGAGCGGGGTGGCCAATGGGCGACAGAGGGAGCGTGGCACAGAAGAAAAAGGGGCGGGCCACAGGGGAGCAGCAGCAGGGAGCTGGGGGACACCGAAGCGGGAAAAACAGTCACGGAGAAAGACAAAATATACTGGTAACAGGCAATAAACAGGGCACAATGCAAGTAAAACACTGGGTGCAGTCAACAACAATACTCGGAAATACGGGTGCAGCGGCGAACTTGCGGCAGCAGCGGTGAAGGGCAGGAGTCCTGGTCACACACGGGGAGCCGTGCGGTATGTGGAGCGACCGGCCCTGTGAGCAGGGTCAGTCAACACTGCTTGCCTTTTGGGCCGTCATACACACTCTCTGTGGGATATGGTTGCAGCCGTGCTGCCGGAATGCCCGGAGGGGACCCGGGCAAGGCTCGTTCAAGCCCTTCCGCAGGGACGAGAGGCAGCGCGGTATTCCATTCGATGTGGGCTGGATACCACGGACTCGCTGGGAAGGGCGATGTCCACGACGGTGGCGGTTCGCTGCCACGCCTGGTTGAGGTCCGCCAACTTCTCGGCTGATGTACAGAACACCCTCATGGACATGCCGTTTGATGGCAGCCACCTCGTTGGTGGCAAGGCAGATCATGCGCTTGAACGCTTCAAGGACTCCAGGGCTACGGCCAAGTCCTTGGGCCTGTCTGGCCAGCGTCATCCATCTCCTGCCTTTCGCTCCTTTTGTGGCGAAGAAAGGGGCGCCCCTTCAAGTCCTGCCAGCCACGGGCCGCAGTCTAACATCCAGCACGGCGGCTGACGTGGTAACCGCCGTGGCGGTGCCAGGGGACAACGGCGAGGCCAGTCCACATCCACCCCCGCAGCATCTGCCTCAAAGCCCTCCTAGTCCGAGCTATCAGGCCCATTTGACGCCAGTGGGGGGCAGGGTCTCCCATCACCTCCTCCACTGGCGCAACATCACTTCGGACAGGTGGGTGCTGCAAATCGTCCGAAGGGGCTACTCCCTCCCTTTTGAGGCAACCCCTCCAGCCATGCCACCGCAGTACCACAGCGTGTCTGGGATCACTTGCAACTTCTGCAAGAGGAAGTATCGGCCCTCTTGGCCAAGGGGGCCATCGAGCGCGTTCTTGGGCTAGAAGTAGGGTGTGCTTGCTATTCCCACTACTTTCTGGTTCCCAAGAAGGGCAAAGGGGGCCTATGCCCTATCCTGGACCTGCGGAATGTCAACGGCTTCTTCCGGAAGGAGAATGCTGACTTTGGCTCAGGTCTTAGCTGCCCTGGACCCCGGAGACTGGATGGTAGCGTTGGACTTGCAGGACGCTTATTTCCACATCCCCGTCCTGCCGGCCCACCGGCGTTACCTGCGGTTCACGTTAGGTCCGAGCACTTTCAGTTCATCGTGCTCCCGTTTGGCCTTACCAGCGCCCCACGGGTGTTCACGAAAGTGATGGCGGGGGTCGCAGCTCATCTGCGCAGATTAGGAGTGTCAGTCTTCCCTTCTATCGACGACTGGTTGTTGAAGGCGGGCTCGCCCCAGACAGTCGTCAGCCACCTCCAGACTACGGCCGACCTCCTGCACTTGCTGGGGTTTTCCATCAATGTGCCAAAGTCACACCTGTGTCCCTCTCAAAAGCTCCTCTTCATCGGAGCGGTTCTGGATTCGGCGCAATATCGGGTTTATCCTCCCGAACAGCGGGTTCGGGATATTCAGGCTCTGATTCCGATCTTTCAGCCTTTATCCTGGGTCTCTGTCAGGTTGATGCTGTGGCTTCTGGGGCTGATGGCCTCCTGCATGCTTCTGGTGCATCACGCCAGGTGGCGGATGCGGGCTCTGCTGTGTGACCTGAAGTTTCAGTGGGCCCAGCATCAGGGCAACCTGTCCGACCATGTCCTGATCTCGGAGGGCACTGCGAGACAGTTGCAGTGGTGGCTCACGGACTGTGATTGGGTCAGCAGCAGATCCCTCTCCCTACCCCAACCGGAGCACATAGTTGTGACGGATGTGTAACTCCTGGACTGGTAGGGCCACATGGGAGAGGCAGAGATCAGAGGCCTCTGGTCTCCGGTGGAGACCCGGCTCCACATAAATCTTCTGGAGCTGCGGGCGATCCGGCTTGCACTGAAGGCATTCCTTCCCTCTGTCCGGGGAAGTGTGGTACAGGTGTTCACGGACAACACCACCGCCATGTGGTACTGCAACAAACAGGGCGGGGTGGGGTCGTGGACCCTTTGCCAGGAGGCTCTGTGCCTCTGGCAATGGCTGGAACACCAGGGCGTCACCCTGGTGGTTCAACACCTGGCAGGTTCTCTGAACGCCAGGGCGGACAAACTCAGCCGTCGGTGCATGATGGATCACGAATGGCGTCTGAACTCGGACGTGGCGCAAGGTCTCTTTCGGCAGTGGGTAGAGCCTTGGTTAGATCTATTCCCCACAGAAGAGAAAGCGCAATGTCATCAGTTCTGCGCATTGGAATTTCCAAGGCGGCACTTGCTCGGCGACGCTTTTCGTCGCAAGTGGAGTTGCGGTCCGTTGTACGCTTTTCCGCCTATACCACTTCTGCCCAGAGTGATGAAGATCAGGCGCGACTGGGCCCAGTCATCCTTGTGGCTCCGGACTGGGCACGAAGATACTGGTATCCTGAGCTACGCAGCATGTCCGTCAATCCCGCGATTCTACTGCCTCTCCAGGAGGACCTTCTGTCGCAGCAGCAGGGGACGGTCCTCCACCCGAACCTGTCCAGCCTCCACCTCCATGCGTGGAGATTGAGCGGCGGCAGTTGAGGCCATTTGACTTGCCTCCTGAAGTCTGTGATGTCATTCTGGCAGCCAGGCGCCCCTCCACAAAAACGGTATACGCCTGCAGGTGGAACAGATTTGTGGCATGGTGCACAGCAAAGGCTGTGGATCCCCTTTCTGCCTCTCTTTCATAGGTTCTCATCTTTCTTCTTTCCCTTGCCCAGCAGGGCTCTGCTCTAGGCACTATCAAAGGCTACCTCTCTGCCGTTTCAGCCTTCTTAAGGCTTCCTGATCAGCCTTCTCTTTTCGAGTCCCCTGTTGTAAATAGATTCTTGAAGGGCATCACTCGCATGTTTCCTCCTGTTCCTTTCGTGATGCCTCAGTGGGACTTGAACCTTGTTCTAACATATTTGATGTTCTCTCCCTTTGAGCCACTTCACAATTGTCCTCTCGGTCTTCTTATTCTTAAGACTGCATTCCTGGTTGCAATCACCTCTGCCAGGAGGGTGAGCGAGCTCCAGGCTCTTTCTTCTAAGCCTCCTTTCCTTTTTGTCCATCCGGACAAAGTTGTCTTAAGAACACATCCCTCTTTCCTGCCCAAGGTTGTTACAGCCTTCCACACCGGGCAGTCCATCACCTTTCCCACCTTCTTTCTGCCTCCGCATCCCTCGAAAGAGGGAGAGGCTCCACCGTCTGGACCCAAAATGTGCGCTCTCATTCTATTTGAACCACACAGCAGTTCTGGGTGGATGACCTCCTCTTTGTTGGCAACGTGGGTGCAAAGAAAGGTCGGGCCGTGCTCAAGCGGACCATCACTCGGTGGGTCGTTCTGTGCATTAAGGCTAGTAAGTCTTTGGCTAAAAAGGAGCCTCCGGTGGTGCTGCGTGCCCATTCTACCAGGGCGACAGCAGCCACTACTGCTTTGGGACGGGGAGTTCCCTTGCATGACATCTGTCAGGCAGCCATGTGGGCCTCGCTGTACACGTTTACCAAGCATTACTCCCTGGACAGCCAAGTCCGGAGAGACAGCTTCTTTGTCTGTTCTGTTCTCCAGGACTTTCTGGTGTGATCTTGGTTAGCAGACCCACCTCCGGGGTTGGTATTGCTGGGGTATCTATTCTAAGGTAAGGAATCTATCACTAAGTGTTTCTTTCAGATGCACAAGTTACTTACCTTCATTAACGATATATCTGTAAGAAAAAGTAGTAATGATAGATTCCTTACCACCCCACCCATCTTCCCCATTCTGCAAACTGATTTCTAGGGTTAAGGTAATCCCTTTCAGGGCCCTAGTTTCATGGCACCAGTGGTCCGTTTATTGCATGGCTCTGCATTCTTGGCGCGGAAAGTCGTGTTCAGAACTGACGTTAGTGCATGTCGGCACATCTACGTAGCTCCAGCGACATCATCCCGGTGTCAACCACGCATGTTGAGCCGCACGACGACGCCTACCGATGCGCGGGGATACTGCTGACAAACTTTCCGGATCCAGTCTGACGCCTGGGGGTAATTCTATGGTAAGGAATGTATCACTACTAATGTGTCTTACAGATGTATCATTACTGAAGGTAAGTAACTTGTGCTTTAAAGTTGAATGTCAGGATTGTGCTAGCGCCAAGACACCTTTGGGCATACGCATGGTTTAGAAATTTCAAATCAAATGACGTGAGTCACATTACTTTATAGGAACCCTTTCCCTGAGAGAGCATCCTTGCTCTCTTCTTGTGAAAATTAGAATTTTTTTTCTAATTGGTCCTGATCCTAACTATGTAAAAACGTTAATTTCGTCATTACTTAAAACCATTGCACCGGGGGAGGCAATGAAGTTGGATGCAAATGTTGCGCACTCAGTCCTCCTGGGGACAATCGCATAGCATTCCATAGCTGTGAGACACTTTTGCTAGACTCTGGGGGCCTCAGACATCGTCCGGCACCCAGTAGCAGAGCACCGTATCAGGCTGAGTAGTGGTGTTTGGTGTGGTCTGAGTCCCGGGGAGGGAGACAAGTGGGGGCTGCTATTTTGTCTCGGGAAGCTACTGTGTCCCTACAGCCCTGCGGTTAAGAAGAGAGCCCACAGAGAATCGCCATATAGCAGGGTGAGACTCCCTCTCCCCGGAGTACTGGTCTTTATAAGTTGGAGGTGGCAGCAAACCGCGAAGACAACCCCCACCCCCACCGTCCGAAGTCTGTCTAACTAGAGGCCCTATATGAAAACTAATACACACTGGTATCCTACCCTTGCCCACATAGGAATTAGACTAGTGGCTCAGTCAGATGACCGCAGGTGTAGAGGGGTCGGAGCGGAGCACCCGGTGGGGTTGGCGGCTGAAACTCGCTGGTGGAGTGTCTCACGGGACGGCCCCTAACAGACACTTGCTCGCATAATCGAGAACCACAGTAGGGGATTGCGTTCTTCGTCTGCCCCTTGCTATGCCATGTTCTAAAGCCGCTAAGGACAATCCGGTGAGGTCTCTTTGGAATAAGACCCCGCAGCCGTAAGTGGCAGTGCGTCCTACAACTCTGACAACTGCAGCAGCGGGGGAGAGACCTCAGTGCTGATCACCCAGGGGTATTTGGACTGATTTTTGAAAGAGATACGGTCAGACATCTCACTGAGAGAAGAGTTCAAATTGTGCCTTCACGACATCCGGAGAGAGGTGTCTGAAACTGGAGATAGAGTGAATGATCTAGAGCGGATGGTTGACACCAGATCAGAGGACCAGGAGATGCTGTGGAGACGTATGAACTCACTGGAAGACCAACACATTGAGCAACAAACCAACAAGAAAACCTCGAAAATAAAAGCTGCCATAATAACATCCGCATATGGGGGTGGGGTCCCAGTGGGCGCGGAAGGCACAGGCATATCGTTTACAGCAGATCTCCTACAGGTGGTCTGGAGTGATGAGGACGCATCCCCACCTGCCTTAAATAGGGCTCACAGAGTAGCGGGAGAGCGGGCCGCACAGATAGCAGACCAGATATCCTAACCAGAGTGCATTTTTTATTTGTTTACAGAAAAAGAAGGATTTATGCGGGCAGCTAGGGACAAGCCAGAGATGTGCTACAACATGATCCAGATGTCCTAATGCTCCAAGAGACTCACTTGGTGAAGGCTGACCTACATCATATGGCGCACCCGAAGTACCCCCAACGACATTGGGCATACACAACCTCCAAGATGCTGGGAGTGGGCGTCCTCTGTAAAGCCAGTTTCTATACCTCTGTAGTCAAAGAAACCTGTGACAGGGAGGGTTGTTATTTGCTACTCCAACTACTTCGAGGGCAACCTAAATTGACGCTGTTCAATTTATACGCCACAAACACCTCTCAAGATATGTATATATGACATAACTTGCTGAAACATTTGGAAGGGGTGGGGGGCCAACATAATCTGTGGGGATTTTAATTTGATCTGGGATCCTTCCCTAGATAGAAGCAGTGTAGCGTACCAGGACACAGGGCTATGTCTGCAAGCCTTAAGAGGGACATTGAGGATTGTGGGTTGGTGGATGCATGGCGCTATAAACATCCAGAGGTAAGGGACTACTCCTTTTGCTCTCATGCACATGCCTCCTATTCTCGCATAGATTGTCTGTCACCCCATCTATCCTCCACCGCCTTCACATGGCAGAGCTCTCAGACATCTCTATCTCCGATCACACACATCTTGTGCTCGTTTGGGATATGGGTTCTTCCCACCTGGAGCAGACCCAGCTCTGACGCTTACCACCGCATCTTCTGCGCGATCCAGTTGACATAGAAGAGAGAAGTAACGAAATCACTGATTATTTCTGCCTCAATGTGCCGCCTGAGATCTCTCTGCACACCCTTTGGGATGGCTTTAAAGCTGGTATCCGGGGCACAAAAATGTCGATTGCCATAGCATGGGGAAGGAGGCACAGCTCGTAGAATCCAACCTTACAGCTGAGATTAAACAGCTGGAACGCTTGGACAAGGCAGCTCCCACCAGAAGAACCAAAAGGCAATTGGCATAGTTGCACGGACGGTTATGGGCCCAGCGCACAGGTAAAGCAGAGCGGGCTCTTCTTTCCCTACGCAAGAAATATTACAAGGGTGGTTACAAAGTCGGCAAGATCTTGGCACGTAAACTGTGACTCATGCGCCTTAAGTTGCACATGCCCAAAATACAAGTAGGGGGCACAGGCTGGGCGACTGCAGAGGAAGACAAGCTGGAGGCCTTCCGAACCTATTATCAGCAACTGTAGGCTTGTGACGCTACCTCTCCTGCAGGACTACATTCATTCCTCTTGGATAGTGACTGGGAACCCCTTTCTCAGCACCACTCTGCCCTCCTAGACGGACCAATCCCAGCAGAAAAACTACAGGATGCAGTTTGGGCTCTTCCCTTAGGCAAAACACCCAGACCAGATGGGCTTCCAGTACTTTTTTAACGGCAATTTCTTCCCCTGTTGCAAGAGCACCTCCTACGCCTGTTCAACTCTTTCACGCTCAACACTGGTCTCACCCCCGCAATGGCAGAAATCTCTCACATACCTAAAGTGGGGAAAGACCCGCTACAATGCTCCCCATACCGTCCAATAACCCTTCTCAAAACTGATGCAAGCTTTTTTTTTTTAAATATTAGCTACCCGCCTCAATCCATATCTCCCTGACCTTATCAATCTCAATCAGGTGGGTTTTAGTCTCCAACTGCAAGGGGCCGACAATATCTGGCAGATAGCCCATTTAGTGGAAAATACACGCCGACTTGATATCCCCGCCTGTCTTCCCTTGCTCTATGCAGAGAAGACATTTGATAGGGTAGATTGGACCTACCTTCAGGCTGTACTAAGTAATATAGGACTTGGACATGCCTTTATTACTAAAATCATGGAGTCATACAGGGCCCTGACAGCCTACATCCATGTGAGTGTGTAGGGCAGGACTCTGATCTCTCTGCATTGCGGCACACTGCAGGGCTGCCCACTCTGACCCCTGCTGTTCGCACTGGCAGTGGAACCCTTTGCTATCTGCTTGCGAGACTCAGATGGGATTAATGGCATACCTTTTGGTGGCTAGGTGTATAAATTAAACCTGTTTGTGGACGATCTCCTCCTTACCCTCACTCAACCCACCATCTCGCTGCCCAACGGTGTAGAAAACCTGCAGACATTCGAAGCTGTTTCGGGCTTCAAGATCAACATGACTGTCTTTCAACCTTAACATTCCGTCCCCAGAGGTGCAAGCTTTACAGGGTCCGGGATCGAAACTTAGTCGACCTTTTAAACAACGTGCACACAAATTATTTATATGCCATGTGTTACGGTTGTACCAACTATCACGCTTGTTTCACTTTTCATATTCAGTAACAAGCCTCTCCTTGTTTTGCCTGACTGTTTCGTTTGGGTTTTTATGTTAGTTATTTTTTTTTTCCAACAAACTGACTCACTTATGTCTTTGGATACAGGAATGTATTCCACTGTATATTGTCTTGTGTTTTTGATACCCAAAAGTAAGTTTGATTAAATCCTACTATCCGGCTGGATAGTAACGATATAGAATTGATGCTGTTCTATATTAATTTCCCGTGCTCTATTTACTGGTGTCATATGGACCGGGCTGTGGGGTGTCTGCCTCTGTGGGACCTTGCCTGGGTGCCCAAACAAGCCTGTACACGTAGCGCTTACGTCGCAACCCTGACCAGGATGGTATTAAAAATGTGGGATAGAATAGCCCTGAAGAGGGGGCTCACCACCTTTCCGTCCCCTAATACGCCATAGCATGCAACCCTGACTTCCCGCGGGGCCTCCCGAGGTCTGCATTTGACAAGTGGGCAGTTGGAGACTGCCGGTCATTGAGGGACCTTTTCACAGGAGATACCATGAAGTCCTGGGAGGAATGCAGTACTGAGTTTGCAGTACCAGCCACCATATGGCTTCAATATCTCCAGCAGCGGCATTGCGCCCAGGGGTACATACAGCAGCTGTTTACCCTCTCACTCTTCGAGGAATTAGAGCCCGCCTTTGATGGCACTAGGGGACTGATCTCTAAAACTTACCAGGTCTTGCAACACTATGACCCCAACTGTACCCATAGCTAGCAAACTGCCTGGCATGATGCTACCTCCAGGGGAATAACCACCAAACAATGGGAAACTCTGTGGTGGGACATCCCTTAAACCTAAAGCCTCTCCTCCGACAAGACTGTGAACAAATTGATGTTTCAATGGTATCACACGCCTACCCGTCTGGCTGCCATTTACTGCACTATTCTAAGCGTTTGCTGATGCTGTGGGCAGGAAGAAGGGACTCTGTGCCATATTAGGTGGTCGTGTAAGGTGATAACTACATTCTGGAAGTAAGTCCTGGGGCATATAAAGGGCATCATAGGTTTCCAGCTTCATCACATGATTATCTTAGGCAAATGACCCCTGGTATCATCGCTTTGATGCACACTGAATGGGCATGGGTGAGCCATCTATTACTAGCTGTGTGACAACTCATAGCATGAGCTTGGAAGCAATCGTCTGCTCCCTCAGTGGCACAGTATGGCACCTTCTGGCAATGGAACGCTTGTCACATAGCTTAGCACACAAGAAGAAGTCCCTGCGTATATGGCAGCCTCTGATACACAACCTTATGCACATGTAATATAAATGCTTCATCCCCCCAAAACTCTAGGCACTCTAACTCTTTAGTATCGAATGACACACAACTTCCCCTAGCCCTCCTGGAAGCCAAAATTTTCGGAATCTCTGCTACCACTCTCCCCCATGCGCAGCACACCAGGACACCCCTTCGCCACCTTTACACTACGAATATTTTACGACCTGCATGAACTTGGTTCATTTGACTTTTGTCTAGTTTTGCAACAATGCTCCTACCCTGCTTGTCGTCGCCAACACACATCGGGTTGCCTTGCTGCTATTGAAAGAGCACTCGCTAACAATCTCATGGCCGTGTGATAGAAAGACCAACAGATAATAGGGTTATCTCACAGCTTAGGCGTCTTTCTGAACACTATTGCTAGCCCCATGGGGAAAGTGATGTATATGCAATCAGTTCTATCTACTACAACAATACACCACTAAACACACCAGTTACTCAGCTCTCCCCGGGTAAAGGGCCGGTGAGACTCATTACCTACCTCGTCCATCTCCCTCGTCACAGCAACCCTGGAGCACCCAGTGTTCCGGACACAGCATTCACCTAATCAAAAAAGGTATTCACCCAAGATGGTCGCCCGGCAGGAAGTACCTTCCACCTGACCTATAAGGCTTAGCACCACCAATCATTCATAGGGAAATTGATTCCTTGAATGACAAAGATCATGAAAGATCCATTAGACCATCCTGATGATTGTGGCTTCTACTATTAGGAGTCCTTCTCCACAGATAATACTGCATGTTTTCATATGCTACTTATTAGAGCTTTCAAAGTGTTCAGCATCAATTCAAAGAGAAATGCTACCTGTGATTTTTCTATACGTGGCAATGAGCTCTAAAATCATTTCCAGTTGTAGACTATATTTGGCAGAAATGGTTTAACATCCTGTAGAAACCAGCATCAGTAACAGCAATGGTGCTGAGGCTTAATTAAAAAAAATTGGATGCCTGAGAACATGCAGGCTTGCTTAAGTGCCTAACCCAAAGCAAGCTTTGACATGCAAAAAGCCCAAAGATGATCCTATAAACCCGTAGGGGCAGTACATGGATGTATTGGGTTATGGAGTGGAGGAAATGTATAATTTTGTCAAACTAGAGTCTGCTCTGGTGGCTACATCCATTAAAACAGCATATACACTAATTAGCATTGGCCACTATGTGGAGTGGTGTGGCTCACTGGTTAGAGGCGGCAGACCCGAGAGCAGAGAACGGGCTGGGACCAGGGTTCGATTCCCGACATGGCAGGGTCTTGGAACAGGTTCAGCGGACTCGATAATTCTCGCCTCGGTGCCTACTCTAACCAGGGACCACACTCGGTAACTCTGGGCATTAAGCTTGCCTCATCTCCACAACGGCCCCTCACAAACGTCAGGGATGCCTGGTTTCACCTTGGAGACTCCCAGGAGGAACTATCTCACAGGGAAAGCCAAGACGGGTTCCCCAGCGGTCTATAGCGCTACGAGGCCTGCGGTGCGGGTAGCAGTGCGCTTTACAAGACACACTTTCACTTTCACTATGTCACAGACATACCACTATTTACTGCCAATATTCTGAACAATAGAAGATTCAAAGGCAATCGAGAGAGGGAGAGAGTTCCTCTGGCTGCGATAGACATTGTCATCTGTCAGCCCCCGTTTGTGGGGGAGGGGAAATGCAGGTAAAGCAGGGGATATGTAGCTGCAGAGGCTCAGCACTTGAAGGCAGAAAATGGAAGCATCTGGCTCGAGTCGGTAGGATGGACAGCTGGGCCAGTATTGGAATTTTTGACCTGCAGATTATTGCACAATGTGTCGTGGAAAATTGCAGACTCTAAACAAAATAAGCGCCTACGTTATGCACTAAGGTGCCATCATGAATATAGAAGGCACTATACAAATATCTGATAGAGACATCTAGCCGCAGATTCCTTAACTTAGAATAGATTCCTTAACTTAGAATATCCCCAGGCGTGAGACTGGATCTGGAAATGTTTTGCAGCAGTGCCTCTGTGCGCCGGGGGATGGCGCCACACGACTCCGCCCTGACATTGTCCACGTACGTGATGTCAGCGAAGTCATACAAGTCCCTCCCGGCGCGCTGACGTCAGTTTCCTTCATTCCCGCTTGCAACGCGGATCCGGAGTGAGCTCCTCTGGCCTGTTTTCAGGCCTCATTTTCGACGATTCACGTCGGGAACAGTATGCGATGCCTTTGGGCTTTAAATCTTGTAATTCCTGTTCACGGCAAATGTCCGCGACGGACCCGCATCTTTTGTATGTGGTGTCTTGGCGAGCACCATGACTCCACGGACTATGAAGCCTGCCAATGTCTGAAACCGAAGTCTGGGCGGGAGTGCCGTAGGAAGCTTCTTTCAGCATGGCTGCTCCGGTCGGAGTTGTGTCGCCCCCCCCAGCCTCTTCGTCGACTGCAGTTCCCTCTACAGTTCGGTTCCACCGTCGATCACCCTTTTGGGTCCGCGGTCGTCATTCTCCACTTGATAAGTCGAGGCGCTTGTCGCCTAGGTCTTCGAACTCACCTCCTTCTGTTGTCAGGGGCACTGGTTCCCGGAACTTTCCAGATGTGCGCTCCCAACGGTCGCCCCCCCTCTGTCCCCCCTCTCCAGGTGTGGGGGCAACTCGGACCCAAATGGAGGCCTATGCTACGGCTTTGCAGGACTCCCTTGGGTTCTCTCCCTTTCCTGGGGCGTCCTCGGGACCTCCGCTTCTTGTGGGGTCTCCTACGGACTTTCAGGGCGGTTCATCCCCGGCGCCAATTGAGCCTTTGCCTCCCAGGAATGTCAAAGATGTGGTGTCATTAGGGCACGGCCCGGTTGGGTCCCCCTCTACGGTCCACATGGAGTCGTTAGGGCGCGGCCCAGCTGGGTCCCCCTCTATGACCCACGGTGCCTCTGCCGAGCCGCATAGTCCGCGGGGCTCCTTGTGGTGCCACAGGTGGTTGCCGTTGCTCATAGTCCTGACTTGAGCATGCCCCAGCCTTCCGGGCAGGCAGCCTCCTGTCTGGAGCTGGAGGCACGCCTCCCCAGCTCCGCCTCCACTCCTTTCTCCAGACTCTGAGCCTGTTCTGGATGAGGCGTAGCCGGCACCGGGGCGGTGCCGGAAGCTTGCCTCGCCGGTCCCGGCGACCTCTCCTTCAGAGTGGGAGCTTGTCAGTTTCAGCAGCGGACGGCGCAGACTCGACGCCGGATGCTGCTGAGTCGTCGTCGGTACAAAAGGGGGTGGTGATGGATGGAGCATCTGAACCAATCAAACACACACACCCAGTCAAAAGATCTGGGTTTGATCCATCATCGTTCTTTAGCCCACTCTGCCACCCCAGTTCAGACATGGCTATATGCAAATCAGTCTGACCCTGTGCCTCATGGGAACAGTCCAGCCCGAACTGCCAAGCCATGCCTTCCCTGGACCGGAAACAAGCTTCCGAGGACCGGTTTCTGGCATTACAGCCGTCTTCAGCCCGGCTTGCTTGAATCCAGTGGCAAAGTGAGCAAGGGACTCACGTCTGAGCATACCCTGCCACACTTATGGCGGCCAAAGCGGTACAAAAGGGGGTGGTGATGGATGGAGCATCTGAACCAATCAAACACACACACCCAGTCAAAAGATCTGGGTTTGATCCATCACCGTTCTTTAGCCCACTCTGCCACCCCAGTTCAGACATGGCTATATGCAAATCAGTCTGACCCTGTGCCTCATGGGAACAGTCCAGCCCGAACTGCCAAGCCATGCCTTCCCTGGACCGGAAACAAGCTTCCGAGGACCGGTTTCTGGCATTACAGCCGTCTTCAGCCCGGCTTGCTTGAATCCAGTGGCAAAGTGAGCAAGGGACTCACGTCTGAGCATACCCTGCCACACTTATGGCCGCCAAAGCGGTACAAAAGGGGGTGGTGATGGATGGAGCATCTGAACCAATCAAACACACACACTCAGTCAAAAGATCTGGGTTTGATCCATCACCGTTCTTTAGCCCACTCTGCCACCCCAGTTCAGACATGGCTATATGCAAATCAGTCTGACCCTTTGCCTCATGGGAACAGTCCAGCCCGAACTGCCAAGCCATGCCTTCCCTGGACCGGAAACAAGCTTCCGAGGACCGGTTTCTGGCATTACAGCCGTCTTCAGCCCGGCTTGCTTGAATCCAGTGGCAAAGTGAGCAAGGGACTCACATCTGAGCATACCCTGCCACTTTTATGGCGGCCAAAGCGGTACAAAAGGGGGTGATGATGGATGGAGCATCTGAACCAATCAAACACACACACCAAGTCAAAAGATCTGGGTTTGATCCATCACCGTTCTTTAGCCCACTCTGCTTGGTAGTTCGGACTGGACTGTTCCCATGAGGCACAGGGTCAGAGCTGATTTGCATATAGCCAGTGTCTAACCCAGGGTGGTGTGGAGTGCAAAAAAACGATGGCTTTAGGCCCAGATCCTTGTACTGGGGTGAATCTATGACATTGTTCTACATTCTGTCCATCAACTGTGTTTTTTGCAATTTTCACCCCGAGTGGGCTGGGTATGCTCAGACGTGAGTCCCAGGCTCTCCACACCACTGGAGTCAAGCTATCCAGGCTGATGAAGGCTGATAGCCAGAAACCGGTCCTTGGCTGCTTGATTCCGGTCTGGGAAAGAAATGGCTTGGTAGTTCGGACTGGACTGTTCCCATATTTTTTGTTTGAATATGTTTATTATATTTTGTCATTATACAACAGTACGCATATGCAAGCATAGCAAGTAAAAGACGCTGTTACTTAAGTCATGAAGTCCCAGAGTATGTGGACCATCCCCCCCCACACAGAAGCATGGCGGGAAGGAGCAAACTATATCGGTGCACAGGTAGACCGCATAACAAAGTGGGAATGCAGTAGCTGTTGTGTACTACATTTACGTTCAGTAATGGCAGTGCCCAGTAGCGGCGTAAAAGAACTGCTGCATTGTGTCTGCATACCTTAGACTCATTTCGTATAGCGCTCAGAGCATACCATGACCGGAGAAACAGAGCTAGCATTTACATTGGCAACATATTACACATTTCAAAATTGCATTAGAAAACTATTAACTATACAAAACAATTCCAGATATATAGGAAACCATAAACCAGGTGGTGTCTGTCACCAGTCATGGGTGTGTGTGTGGAGCTGGTGGTGCGGAGAGGAGTGTCATTCAAACGTGTCATAACAACAGAAATGTAATATTCGTAGGAGTCTGCACCCGTGCAGCGGGGTGTGAGGGAAGCGCCGCGGAGAGGGGGGGGGGCAGGGAGGAGGGAGAAAGAGGAGGGGGGAAAGGCTGGGAGCAAGAGGAACATTGGATGCGTCACAGGTGTATATGGTGTAAACACTCACTCAATGCCATTCCGCAGGCACTCTCGGTGGTAGGCCACCAGGACACCATCCCACTCCAGCGCAATAGGGTACATCCGGAGACCCGCCGTCTCCTCCCGGTGCAATGCCACACTCTCAGCTCTCGCCCAAGCATCCAGTGAGCGACGCCACTGCACCGCTTGGGGGGGCAGACCATGTTTCCAACGCCTGGTAATGAGACATTTCGCCGTTATCAGGCCCAGATCCCAAAATCTCGCTTGGACTTTTGTCTGCTTCGTCCTTTTAAATAGCCCCAACAGACAAGCTTCCCATGTGTGTGGTAAGGTACCTCTCGTCGCCCCCGCCAAGACAGTCGACACTGCGGTCCAATATGGCTGTAGTAGATTGCAGGACCAGAGGACATGTAGGAACTGTGCGTCCACTAGTCCGCATTTAGGGCATCCTGTAGTAGTGAGTCCAAAGTAGCGATTAATTTTATCCGGGGACAGGTACGCTCGATGGATCACATAGTACTGTATGATCTTGAAGCGCGCATTACGTGGGACATATAGAGCTCCAGCTAGCACCCCCGCCCACTCCTTGTCTGTCCAGTCCCGTCCTCTATCAGCCGCCCATTTGTCACGTAGGCGCTGAGGGGAGAATTGAGTGTGCGTGTGCAACGCTTGGGCAATCCAATGTACAAGGTGAGAGCCATGTCCCATCACGTGTAAGTATTGAATGAGTAGGTGTATTGGCGGTTCCTCCGTCAGCGGTCCCCAGGCGTTCGTCAGTGTGTGTAGCAGCTTCGCATATGTCAGGAACTGTCCTGCCGGCAGTCCAGTGCTGACTGTCAGTGCCTCGAAAGGGAGCAACGCACCCCCCTCGAACAGGTCGCCCAAGCTCTCTAAGTCTGCCGCTCCCCAGCTGTCCAGCAGAGGCGCCGCAAGCATCCCGGATCCCCAAGGCGTGCCCAGCAATGGTAGGTTAGGCGCGTATGGTGTCACCGCAGCAGTGAGTTTCAGGCTTCTCAAGAAGCACCTTCTCGCCACCTCAAGGTGAAGTTGGGTCTGAACAGGCGGCTTAGCCAAAGGATGAAACAACGCATGCACCTGCGGGACCGTCAGGATAGTCGTCATCGTGGCCGTATCACACAAGTTACGTCCACTCAGCCAGTAGGCTACCCATTGCAGCTGTGCAGCCAGGTAATACAACTCGTGATTGGGAACCGACAGCCCACCACTATCTGTCGCGGCATATAGGGTTTTTAAAGCTACCCTGGGGCGACCTTTGTTCCAAATCAGTCGCCTGTGTATAGTCTCTAGCTCGCGAAAGGTGCGAACCGGCACATATACCGGCAGGTTTGCATAATAGTACAGTAGCCGAGGCAAAACAACCGCTTTCGCCAGGGCAATACGGCTGGGCATACTCAGCGGGAGAGTATTCCAGAAGGAAACCTGCGCCGTAATCGAAGAAATCGCTCTCGTAAGGTTGCCTTCCAGGAGGTCCGCGGGGTTGCGGTACACATGGACTCCTAGATAACGGAACACTGTGGGGTACCAGAGGAGCCGCTCGCCCATTACCATGACGTCGCACTCCAGTACATCTGCTGCAAAAGAGTACACCCCCGACTTTGCCCAATTGACGCGCAACCCCGACATTTCACCAAAGCTGCTGAAAATGTCCGTGAGCGCTCGAGGGAAGCAGGTCAGGTCCCTGACATAGAGTAATAGATCATCGGCATAAAGCGACACCGAATGCATCCCATCCATCAACGGGATCCCCCAATTCTCGCCAGAAGTGCGCAATTGCGCCGCCAGTGGCTCCATCATGAGCGCAAAAATCAGGGGGGAGAGGGGACATCCCTGTCTCGTGCCCCTGCGGACATGAATCCGATCTGAGAAAAGCTTGTTCGTTCGAACCCGCACCACTGGAGTTCCACCAGGCGGAGGTAGGCTGCGCCCAGCCCAAATTTCTCCAGCACCAGCGCTAGGTAGGGCCACTCCACGGAATCAAACGCCTTTTCAAGATCAAGGATCACGCACCCCGAATGGGGCCACTGGGTCACCGCCAGATTCTGTACTCTAAACAGCCGTCTAATATTGTAAGACGTGCTGCGGGTAAGGACAAACCCGTTTTGGTCCGCGTGCACCAGGGTCGGGACCAGTGGTGCCAGCCTCTGGGCCAACGCTGATGCCAGAATTTTATAGTCCGTGTTAAGGAGGGCAAGTGGCCTGTACGACCCCATATTCAATGCATCCTTGCCTGGTTTCAAGAGGGAGATCACATTGGCTTCGTTGAGGGACGAAGGAAGTACAGCATCCCGTACCGCCGCCCCATACACCCGCAACAGTTCGGGAATGAGAATGGTGGAATACGCCATATAAAACTCCGCCGGCAGACCATCAGGCCCGGGGGACTTACCATTCGAAAGGGAGTATATTACAGCTCGGATTTCTTCTGCAGTGAACGGCGCACCCAATTCCTCACTCTGCACATTAGTGACCGCCGGCAATAGGATGCCTGATAAATATTCAGCAATCTCCACTGCGGTGACCCTCAGGCGAGTACAATACAAGGATCTGTAGTGACTCGAGAATGCCTCGTGGATGGCCCTCTGAGTGTAGACCACCTCACCCTGTGTAGTGCGGATCGACATCACCGGCAACGCTTGGGCGTCTCTCCTGACCAGCCAGGACAGAAGCTTGCCAGCTTTATCACCAGCATGATGCACGCGCGCAGAGTGTGCTGCATAGTTCAAGTTTTTCAGTCTCTCAAGGAGTTGCGTGTGCTTACCGCGAGCGTCCAGCAGGTTCGAGTCGTCCCCTCCCACTGCCTCCCGTTCACCCGAAAGCAGTGACAACTCCAAATGCGTCAGTTCCCTTTCCACCTGACGTTGCAATCCGGCCTGTGCTCCCAGGCAATGCCCCCTCACCACCACCTTGAATGCATCCCATTCAACCTGCGGGGTGGAGGCGGTATCAGTGTTGTCTTCAAAGTACTGCAAGACACGATTCGAGATCAGTTCCCGAAAGGGAGCATCCAGCAAGATATCCGGCTGAAGGCGCCACGTGGGCACCGGTGGGTGCGGGCGCACCCAGGCAAAGTCAAGTGTGTGTGGGTTGTGGTCCGAATGAGTGCGACCCAGGTAGTGGGAGTCAGTGACTAAGGGCAAGAGGTCGCTGGTCAGCATAAACCTATCGAGCCTAACATGTAACGCATGAGCGCCCGAGTAGTACGAGTAAGTCCGTGTGTTAGGGTTGCTGCTGCGCCAAGCGTCGGTGAGGTCCCATTGTGTCGCCCAGTCAGCAAACGTGCGCGCCGTACCATGTATTGTCGCATGCGCCAAAGGAGGGGCAGATCTATCTAACACAACATCCAGGACACAATTATAGTCGCCCCCCAGTAGAAGCGGTACCCCTGGCCATGCCGCAATCGCCGCCGATAAGTGTGTGAGAAAGCGTCCGTGGTCGACATTGGGAGCGTAAATAGATGCCAGGGCAATGTGTTGGCCGTCTAGGTTGCCCTAAAGGAAAACATATCTGCCGTCCTTATCAATGTTGCTATGTGTCATGGCAAAAGGGACCCCGGGCGAATCCATACGAGAGCCCCACGCGCGAAGGCCGAGTAACCTGTAGCATATATTTGCCCCCTCCAGCGTCGGCGCAGTGTATGTGTCTCCGGTTCCGTCAGGTGTGTCTCTTGCAATAGCGCTATCTGCACCTGGTGCCGCTTGAGGTACGAGTACACCTGATAGCGACGTGAGGGGGTGTGCATACCGCGCACATTCCAAGTGCAAAATTTAACCACAGCCATTACTACATTTCTTCCCCTCCACCCAGCGCCCCCACCCACCCGCCGCACCACAAACTATGACCCACCATTGTAGTTCGACACAGAACATCACACACTGTGCCCAGTGAATCGCATCAGCTTTCCTGCACACATTAGGGGAAGGGAAACATTGCACCAGACCTGTAACATCAAAAAACATAATAACAATGCCAAAAGGTCGACTGCAAACCATGCCGTCGTCCAAACGCTCTAATGAGCACTAACTGTTCGTGAGTTCTATAAGAAAGAAGGGGGGTTCACTAAGCACGAATTTTAAATGCACTTATGATACATACAGTACTGTCATGGGCTCTCCACCCATGCCACAGGCGTCCAATATCACACAGCCCAGCGTCTGTAGAGGTGCACAGTTCCAGGCATCAAGAAGGCGGCAATGATCCCGTAGCCGCTGCAGACAGGTCACATGTGAATACGTAACCCCGTGGGGTAGCACAGCCACATCCCCCGTTGAGACCCTCAAGAAACTAGGCCCCCAGTACTCATGGGCCAACAGTCTGCCCAGCAATCAGGGCCAGTATGTCCGAAGCCAGGCTTCCACCCCGTGTCTATCAGGACAACATCAGAGTCATTCCGGACTACAATAATTTCAGGGGCACTTAAGTCGCAGGAAAGCGTCGTACTCCTTATTGTAGCTGTCAGTGAACCTGTATCAGTATTAATTCAGTAAATCAGCTGTCTGTGGTGTGACATCCGGGAGTTCAACTGATACCTGTGAGTCCGGCAGGCCATATATATATTCATCATCACTCCCCACGGCACTAGGACTGGCACCCTCGGCCAGGGCGTCCGGTTGCGAACCGCTAATTTCCGCCACTCTACGGATAGCTTCCTGCTGCTCCTCATTGCGGTGCTCAGGGGTAGGGCCAATGTTCGCCTCAGGATGCACCGAGCTCGCCGTCGAGTGTCGTCTGCGCCTGCGACGTCGAGCACCTCCTCCACGACGGGATCTCATGGGTGGTCCACCCGGATTCGGGACAACTCCAGAGTCCAGCCAGGTCTCAGCAGCCTCCGGGGTGTTGAAGAAGTACATTTTATCCTGTGCTACTACTCGTAGGCGGGCAGGGAATAATAGGGAGTATTTGAGTGCCATGCGGCGGAGACGCTGCTTGACGTCCAGAAAAGAGTGCCGCTGTACCTGAATTGTATAGTCCGGGAAGAACATAATCGTGGCGTTGTCCACCCTGACCTCCCCTAACTTCCTGACCTCCCGCAGGACAGTGTCCCGATCTCTATAGTTCAGCACTCGGATGAGCATGGGCCGAGGATTGGAGCCCTCAGGGGGGGGTTTAGAGGGCATGCGGTGAGCGCGCTCTATCACAAAGTGTTGCGAGAGGGTACCCTCCGGGAGAATGTCCCTGATCCACCTCTCCACGTGTTCCGGCGCCTCCCGGGGCTCCCACCGTTCCGGCAGACCCACGATGCGGATGTTGTTCCGTCTTGCCCGCCCTTCCGCGTCTTCCGCTCGATCCTCCAGGAAATCCACCCTGTTGAGGAGATTCTGTACATGCTTATCCATCTGGGATATTTTGGGCGTCAGGTCCGTTACCGTGGTCTCCAGCGCCGTCGTCCTCTCAGATAGTTTTTTATGGTCTGCTCGGAGATGCGTCATGTCTATAGCCACGCTATCAATTTTAGACTCCAAAGAGGCGCGGGTTTGTTGCATCGATTCCTCAAGCCTCTCCATGGCCGCCAGCATTGTGTCCAGCTTGGAGGCAGTGTGATCCGTCTCCACCTGCTTCGCCATTTTTCCCTTCGCCTGTGTGTTGCCCGTCACAGCTCTTGTTTTAGGTCCCCCCGACATGAGCAGTCGCGACGTGGCCTGCTGGTCGAGCAACGTAAAGAGACCCACTGCGGCACAAGTGGCGCAGGGCTCAGTGGAAGGGGGAAGGGGCAGTGCAGGCCCAAGCAGTCAAGACAAGTACACTCTCAGGGCCACATAGATCCCCCGATGGTCTCGTGAATATCACTGTCCCCCTCAAATAGCCTGTAGCTATGATAGCACGCTGCGCGCGTGAGCAAGCGCCGTGGGCAGGGCAAGACGCGGGCAAGGTCCGTTGCTACCCCCACGCAACGGCGCGACAGGGTAGGCTCCAGCTGCCAGGACAAATCAGGGCCAGCGGCACGCTGCCAGGGGTACCTCCGCAGCAGGCCAAGCCTTCAGGTGTCTTCCGGGTAGCACAGGCTCTCAGCCCCCTCCCCTGTGTTGGTCTCAACAAGGGCTTAACAAGATGTCGCAGCCACAGTAAGTCAATGGGGGGGGAGGGGGGAAGCGCCGCGACTCACCAGCCTTCTCATTTCGCTCAGTTCCGACCCACACAACACCTTAGTGCCTCCGAGTTGCCAGTGTCCGCTGCTCGCCACCTCCGCCGCCGTCGCCACGTAGGGTCACCAGTCGGTGCCGCGCCGGTCTCGCTCGTCCCCAGTGTCCCATGCCGGCGTCAGCTCCAGCGCGCAGGCCTCACCCCCCAGTCCCGGACAGTCTCTCCTCGCAGCGTCTAATGTCCCAGGTGTCCAGCCCTGCACCACATCACTAGCAGGTCCGTGGGGGCAGGGGGGCTGATTAGGTACTTCTCCCCGTGTTCCCCCAGTTCGCCGCCTGCAATCGACTACCACTCTCAGCTCGCAAAGTAGGACGCATCCCCGGGCTCAGTTGGGTACTAAAGCCGGCATCAGGGGCCACCGGCCTCCGGGTCCGTCGATGGTGGGCGGGGACGGCCAACACCCAGTCAGCCAGGAAGGCACCCCAATGGAGCCCTCTGAGAAGCCTCCGGCCGCACCACTTGGTTGCTGTAGCGAGGGGGGGGGGCGGGCACTTCCACACAGTCCCGGGCACCGGGGAACCACAATCCGGCAGAGCCGGTCCCGTTCCGCCGCACCAATTTCAGAAGCGGCTCACTCATGGGGAAGACTAAGGGCAGGTCCCACGGCTCCCAGCCGCTGCCAGGGGGCACAAAACAGCAGTTCGCTCCGGTGGGCCCAGAGGGCCGGCTGGATCCCCGGTCTCGCCCAGCTCCTCACGCCACTCCGCAGCGAGGGCCGGTCAGGCAGGGAGCGCTCGCCGTCACCAGAGCGGCCCCGAGCAAGTCAGCCGTCCCAAACTCCGGCAGTCAGCAGGGAAGTTCTTGATAGGCACTCGACAGTAGTAGCAAGGTGTGGCGGGCAAAAACTACGGATAAATGGCCTGTGGCAGGGGAGTCTCTCTCGGAGCTCTACCCAGGCACGTCCGTCGCCATTGCGTGCTTAGCCACGCCCCCCCGGACTGGACTGTTCCCATGAGGCACAGGGTCAGAGCTGATTTGCATATAGCCAGTGTCTAACCCAGGGTGGTGTGCAGTGCAAAAAAATGATGGATTTCGGCCCAGATCCTTGTACTGGGGTGAATGTATGACATTGTTCTACATTCTCTCCATCAACTCTGTTTTTTGCAATTTTCACCCCGAGTGGGCTGGGTATGCTCAGACGTGAGTCCCAGGCTCTCCACACCACTGGAGTCAAGCTATCCAGGCTGATGAAGGCTGATAGCCAGAAACCGGTCCTTGGATGCTTGATTCCGGTCTGGGAAAGGCATGGCTTGGTAGTTCGGACTGGACTGTTCCCATGAGGCACAGGGTCAGAGCTGATTTGCATATAGCCAGTGTCTAACCCAGGGTGGTGTGGAGTGCAAAAAAACGATGGATTTAGGCCCAGATCCTTGTACTGGGGTGAATGTATGACATTGTTCTACATTATGTCCATCAACTGTGTTTTTTGCAATTTTCACCCCGAGTGGGCTGGGTATGCTCAGACGTGAGTCCCAGGCTCTCCACACCACTGGAGTCAAGCTATCCAGGCTGATGAAGGCTGATAGCCAGAAACCGGTCCTTGGATGCTTGATTCCGGTCTGGGAAAGACATGGCTTGGTAGTTCGGACTGGACTGTTCCCATGAGGCACAGGGTCAGAGCTGATTTGCATATAGACAGTGTCTAACCCAGGGTGGTGCGGAGTGCAAAAAAACGATGGCTTTAGGCCCAGATCCTTGTACTGGGGTGAATGTATGACATTGTTCTACATTCTGTCCATCAGCTGTGTTTTTTGCAATTTTCACCCCGAGTGGGCTGGGTATGCTCAGACGTGAGTCCCAGGCTCTCCACACCACTGGAGTCAAGCTATCCAGGCTGATGAAGGCTGATCGCCAGAAACGGCTCCTTGGATGCTTGATTCCGGTCTGGGAAAGACATGGCTTGGTAGTTCGGACTGGACTGTTCCCATGAGGCACAGGGTCAGAGCTGATTTGCATATAGCCAGTGTCTAACCCAGGGTGGTGTGGAGTGCAAAGAAAACGATGGATTTAGGCCCAGATCCTTGTACTGGGGTGAATGTATGACATTGCTCTACATTCTGTCCATCAACTTTGTTTTTTGCAGTCGTCTGACGAGGCACGATCAGTGCCTACCCACGTCGTTTTGGCGCCGTGTCGACGCCGAGTTCTGGACTCTTTTATAGAGACCTCTGGAGAGAGTTCTGTGCCTCCCGCCCGGCATCACTTGAGCTAGTGTTACCAGTGCCCCCCTTGGAATTTGTGGAGCCTCCTCAGGAGCTCCCAGATCCGGCAGGCTGTTCGCCTCCCCAGGAGTCCCGTCAGGATCCTCCTTCTTCCATGGGGCTTCCCTCCGTTGGGCATGGGGCGCACCCTCAGTGTCTTGGGAGGGTCAGCTTACAACCATCCCCCACTGATGAGCTGTTGTCCCCTCCACGGAAGGCTACCAAGACTGGTGCGGCTTTTTTGAGAGTGGTCTCATTGGCCACCCGTATTTTAAATATACAACCCCCCTCTACCCCTTTGTCTGTGGACCCCTTGCTTGAGGTCCTCCACTGTGGGTCCGGAAATGTGGAGCCGCTTTTGCCTTTTGAGGCTTCCCTTTATGATGCCCTCTTGGGTACCTGGGTCCGACCTACTTCAGGTGACCCGGTGGCTGCTTCAGTTCCACATGATCCGGTTTGTCTTTTTGTGCATCCTGATGCGCAGGGGTTTGTGTTGCAGACTGTCTTTCCTTCTCTGCCCCCTCTAACACTTCCTCCCTCTCTGGAGTCCAGGTGGCTTGAGTCATGGGATAGGAACGTCTTTGCATCCACTAGTGCTGCCCTAAGGTCCTTAAATACAGTGTGTGTTTTGGCTCGGGCTACCTCTGCCCTGTGGGACTCTGCAGAGTCTTTGATTCCCGCCACCTCTGATGGTCGCGAACTTGCCGAATTCACAATCCATTCAGCCTTAGATACTGCGGATTCTTTGGGCCGAGCCATGACGAGTTCTGTTGCCTTAAGGCGTCACGCTTGGTTGCGCGATAGCGTCTTCCCTGAAAATATCCGGGAGCGACTGGTTGACTTACCCTTTGATGGGGTTTTGCTCTTTGATGCTCACGCCAAGTCGGAGGTTCACCGGCTCCTGACGGGTTTTCGTCCTACCACTTAGGTCCTTTTAGGCCGGTCTTCTGTGGTACTTTTTCACTTCGCATCCTTTAGATGCACTCTGTGTTTAACATGGGCAGTGGGCCTTACGTCTTCTTTTTTCTGTGGTCAAGGGTGCTTACCCTTTTATTGGCACCCCTTGGATGCATTTTGCTTCAGCTGCCTGTTGGCCTTCTGTAGCCGTGTTCCACAGGTTGCTGTCCTCTGACTGTGGTGTTCAGCCGGTGGCTCAGCTCTGTAATATCATTACGGCTTGGAACTCAGTTCACGGGTTCGGTTTGTTACTGCGTTCTTTTGGCCTGGCTCTTTGCCTTAAGAGGTGTCCCCCGTTGTTTTGGGTATGCATACTCCATGTGGGGTACTTGTACGCTATTATTTAGCCTTACTGATCTCACCTGGGCCTGCAGATCATGTGGGCTCCATGTGTCGCTTGGTGGTCCTTTGTACGGTGTTCTATGTTTTTCCCTGGTGCCATCTGCTTATGCCATGGCCATCCACCTCCTTTGGAGGTTTCATGGTCTCCTCTTTAAAAATGGCTCCTACCTGCCCTTACTGTTCAAGGTATGGCCTGGTATATACATGTTCATGCTCGTGGCTCGTTCTGTCTCTACATAAATGTATGTTTATACATTTATGTCTACATGCCGGTTGCCTTGGTATTATCTTCCTACGTCGCCACATCTTGTCGAGGCTGCGAGGTCTGGACCAATGTCTCCATGTGTGGAGGAGCTTTTCTGAGTTGTTGCAAGTTGCCCATAGGTTCCTCCTTGCTTCCGCTTACTGGAGTGATTTCCCAAATTGACATATGCTCCCTTTTTGGTGTTTGATGCATTATGTGTCTTTCTAGAGTGTTGGTCTTGGATTCTGAGACTCTTACCACCATTCGTTTACTTGGTGTTTTTGGCCTCTTCCTTCGGATATGCCTTTTTTTCAAATTCTCACCTACTCTTGTTAAAGCTACGCCTACGGGACAATTCTTCTGATGGCAGTAGTCATTGATTACTGTGTGCAAGACTAAATTGTGGGTTGTTTCTCACTTTGGCTTCATGCTGCCCGGTCGGGCACTCTTCTGTTCCTGTGTAAGCCACTTTAAGGTCTCCATGGCCGTTTGCCGGCTGCATATTCTACCTGCTTCAGCGGGTTGGGGATTGATGCTATTGCCCCTCATTACCCTTTTTGGGGTTGGGTGTGCACTTGGCGTGCTTCTTGTCCTGCTGCCTATTCCCAATGCATTGCTCAGGTTCTGGCTCTTGCCTTTGGGCTCTTGACACCGGCTCCTTCGGCTTCCTTCTATGGGCTAGTCTGTTAGACGCTGGTTGCATCTCTTCAAGTTCTTTTCAAGCTTGGGTCAATGCACTCATTGTGCGCCATTTAGCTGAGAGTGATCCTTCTTCCTCTCTTTCCTTGCTCTGGTATAGGGCTCATGTCGTTCTACCTGTCATTTTTTATACAGGTATGGTGTGGCGCCATTCTGGCATGTTTTTCGGATATCTTCTATCCTGTTACTTCTTCTCTTGAAGCTGCTGGGGTTGCTGTCGGGCTGTTCGGCCACAGCTTTCCCCCTTTATCTCTCACTCTGTTTACGGATCAGATGCTTGGCGCTTTCTGTGGTTCTGTCGCAGACCCGCCTCCGGGTATGGCTGTGGTATCTATTCTAAGTTAAGGAATCTGCTGCTAGATGTCTCTATCAGATGTACGAGTTACTTACCTTTGGTAACGATGTATCTGGTAGAGACGTCTAGCCGCAGATTCCTTAACGCCCACCCAGCCTCCCCATTCTGCGAGGACCTTGTCTAGTGGTGTTCCCCGCTGGCCTCTTCAGTTGCCATTGGGTAATATCTCAAGGGGGTTGAGATTGTTGCACTCCCGTGGGTTTCTTCATATACAGTTAACTTCTGCTGTGGAGCTTCATTTCTGTTATATGGTGCCTTTGATTCACAAGGAGATTTGTTTTCCTCTCCAGTTCCCTTTCCTTCCTTCCGTCTTCTCTACTACCTCAGGGTCCTGGTCTCCTCGTGGTCATCCTCGTTGAGGGTCACTTGTGCTCTGTTTCCTACCTCTGTTTTTAGAGGTGAAAGGCCAGTCTTTTCATTCTTTCTGTGTTCTGTTCTTAGTGGACGGCACAGTTCCACATGGCCAGATCAGTCTATTTCTGTCTGTTGAGATGTTCTTCCCTTGTTGCACTCTGGTAGAGGTCTTCGCTTAGCTTGCGGGGCTCTTTCTCACAGCTTCCAATGATGTGTAGGCAGTGTTTAATTCTGTCTTTAAAATGGTGTCTGCCACCATTCTCCTTCTTTATTCACACATTTTTCATCCCTCGCACACTGTTCCCATACTTTCACAGCTTTTGGTTGGTGGCTTCGCGTTGTGCCGCAGAAAAGTTTCTCCGAAGAAAACTGATGTTAGCGCGCCGGGAGGGACTTGTATGACCTCACTGACGTCACGTACGTGGACAACTTCAGGGCGGGGTCGTGTGGCGCCGTCCCCCGGCGCACAGAGGTGCTTCTGCGCAAAACATTTCCGAATGCAGTCTCACGCCTGGGGATATTCTAAGTTAAGGAATCTATTCTAAGTTAAGGAATCTGCGACTAGACAACATCTCTACCAGATACATCGTGCCATATGTTCATGCCATAATAAAGAACAAATAAATTGCTTCTTATGTAGCACTTCATAACACCCTCTCTAGTTTATAAGTGCTGTAAACTCCAGGCCTTAATATTACTGCTTCGAAGAGTACTCAATGTTCTGACCTTAGAATGGAGTCTCAGTTCGGAGTGCCTGTATGTGAACTTGCAGACGTTAGCAGAGAACACGAGACCCACTTGATTTGGGGTCTCATCATGCAAATGGATAAAATGCTTACTTCAGAAGTTATTTTATTGATTTTTTTAAATGCAATTTTACAAGTCTGACAACGTTAGCATTTTTGTGTTACAAGAGCAAACTTCCATCTAGAGAGTTTGACGTACTGAGAAATGTGCCGTTAAGTATTTTTATCTGATCGAGACTTCTAGCTGCAGATTTCTTACCTTTGAATTTTCTAGGCGTCCGGCTGGATCCGGAAACTTTTGCTCAAGTAAAACACCTGCCTCTGCAGTCGGGTGGCTCCATTCGGCTCCGCAGTCAACTAGACGTAGCCCAGGTGCACAGACATCAGTTCTTTTCCTTCTGTGCCAGTTAAGCGTCGATACGGGAAGACCTTCCCCACTGTTGCTTTTTGACAGGCCTTCATTCAATTTTTTGTTAATTTAAAAAAACAAATTCAACTTGGTGTTAGAGGATGTCTTCAAGGCAGATAGGGTTCCAGCTGTGCGGTGGCTGTCACAGCTTGTCGGTTACTGACTCTCAAGCTCATCCGTCTCTGGTGTCTCGGGCACAACCACGATTTGAAACGTGCTCGGACTGTCTGGCAATGGCTCCGAAGGCCTTGTGGGAGCGGGCATTGAAGCTCCTTGCGGCCCGGCAGTCAACACCATCCAGCGAGGCTCCGCTGAAGTCCTGGTCCCGATCGAAGAGGAGGTCACGGGTCTTCTCCCAGAGCCCAAAGTCATCTTCCTCCCACTCGAGGTCTTCATTACACTCGGAAGAGGCATAAGAAGAAGTCCAAGCAGACTTGATGTTCACCACGAGGGTTGTTCGTTGATGAAAGAGGTAAGGATCACAGACTCTTTAGGCACGGTTCTGCGGAGCTGGAGCCAGAGTTAACTTCGCGCATATCTCCCTTTCTGGGAGCCAGAGAGACTCCCACTCAAATTAAATAATTTTCTGAGGTCATGCACCACTTTTTTGAGTGGGCGACCCCTCTGGTAGCCAGATGGGATCAGAGGGGCCCTATTGGATTCAATGCTGTCTGGTCTGGCCATGATGCTGGTGGTGCCCAAGGGATCCTATCCTGTATCCGGGTCGATGCCAGTCGTGCCATCAAGACCTCCTGGGATATCTGACCCAAAGTCGGTACCACCGGTGCTCACAGGCAGTGCCAGTCCCATCATTATCCTTGACAACACTGAGCCGGAACGGCAATGCTGGACGCCGACTGAACCCAGGGTTTCTATGTTGTTGCTTGAAAACTTTGAATATGTTTTATGCTCTGGAGAGGAATGGGAGGGGCCTATGGACCAGTCGAAACACAAGGAGAAGGGATCTTATGCCATAATGGTTAAGAGGGCGACTGAGGTCCTTGGACTAAAGCTACACTCCGTGCAGGTTAGGACTAATCTCCGAACCAGAGTACTTCAGCTGGGGGCTTCCACCTCTGAACCCCATCTGCCATTCAATGAGGCACTAACTGGTGTCCTTCTAGGCACATGGTCCAAGCCTAGCACAGGGGCTCCTGTAAATAGGACAATTACACGCTGCCATAGTCTGGCGCAGGGGAGCCAAAGTTCCTCAGCCAACACCTCCTTCTCGAAAGCTTAGTGGTGCAGTCTTCTACTCTCCAAGCTGCGCTCCCTCGTGCCCCTCCAGATATGGAATCCAAGACGCCGGATTCACTTGGTAAGAAGAGGTTTTCTATCTCCAGCCTGGCATTGCGATCGGTGAGTACTGCATGCTTATTGGGCCGTTTGTCCCATTCCCTTTGGGAGACTGGTGTGCAAGTGCTGTGCTCCCTCAGGCAGTCAAGGACGGAAGAGATGCAGCAAAATTCGCCATAAGGGGTGGCCTTCACATGACTGATTCACTGGGCAGATAGATTTCCACGACAATGGCCTTGAGGCGCCACACTTGGCTCAGGACAACTGACTTCTCGAGTGAAGTCCAGGTGAATTTTATGGACCTATCATTTGATGGAACCAGTCTTTTTGGAGAGAAGACATACTCTGCCTTAGTGAGTTTTAAGGATTCTTGAGCTACTGTCAGATCCTTGGGCCTCTCTTCTACACTTCATGGTCAGTCTAGCTTTTGCCCCTTTCGTGGCAATGGAAGGGGGTTTTCAGCCGTATCCCAGCCCCCGTCCTGCGCACTTTACAAGTTGTGTGGGAACGTGGCCGCGGTTCATTCCGACCACAGAATGGAAGATAGAAGTCAACGGCCATCCTGTCCTTGACAGCTGTAGCCACCAAGCACCCCTAGTCTGACTCTGCAAGACCACAGCACTCCAGTTGGTGGGAGACTCCATCGTCCTCTCCCCTGCTAAAGGTCCATAACATCGGACAAGTGGGTCTTGCAGATCATTCAGGAGGGCTTTTCTCTGCCTTTCCATTCTTTTCCTACTCCCATTCTGCCAAATCAAGAACGGCTGGGGGAGGATCATTTAAAATTCCTCCTGGAGGAAGTCTCAGCCCTCTTAGCCAAGGGAGCTATAGAGGGGGTTCCTGATTCACAAGTAGACAATGGCTGTTACTCCCGTTACTTTCTGATTCCAAAAAAACCCAAAGGGTTGCGACCCATTTTAGATCTTCGTACCATCAATCTCTTCCTCAAGAAGAAGTAGTTCAAGATGTTCACTCTAGCTCAGGTCTTGTCTGCCCTTGATCAAGAAGACTGGATGGTAGCGTTGAACCTGGAGGATGCGTATTTTCACATCCCCATCCTGCCATGCCACAGGCGTCCTCTGCGGTTCAGGCAGACCACGAGCACTTTCAGTTTACCGTGCTCCCCTTCGGCTTTACCATTGCCCCTCCGGTATTCACCAGGGTTATGGCATTGGTTGCAGCTTATCTACGCAGGTTAGGGGTGTCAGTCTTCCCCAGTTTAGATGACTGGCTGTTGTAGGCATCCACGCTCCAGGCTGTAGTCTCCCATCTTCAGACTACATCAAAGCTCCTGTAGTCACTGGGGTTCCCTATAAACGTGCCAAAGTCACACCTGACTCCTCCGATGATCCCTTTCATCCGACCTGTTCTGGACACAGTGCGGTTTTGGGCCTATCCTCCTGAGCAGTGATATTCAGCTTATGATTCTGATGTTTCAGCCTCTATCCTGGATTTTGGTGAGACAGACTCTGAGGCTGTTGGACCTCATGCCCTTTATCCTATTGGTAAGGCATGCCAGGTAGCTTTCCAGTGGGCACAGCATAGAGGAAATTGTAGACGTGGTCCAGATCTCGGAAGGAACTGCAAGAGATCTGCAGTGGTGGTTGACAAACCATGATTGGGTCAAAGGCAGACCCCTCTCCCTTCCCCAACCAGATCTGTTGGGACCGATGCATTATTTCTGGGATGGGGTGGCCATCTGGGAGAAGTGGATATCAGGAGACACTGATCTCCAGAGGAGTCGGAGCTCAAAATCAGTTTGTTAGAGCTTCGAGCGATTTGGTTGGCATTGAAAGCATTTCTTCCCTCTGTCAAGGGGAAGTTAATGCAGGTGTTCACAGAAAACACCACCGCCATGTGGTACTGCAACAAGCAGGGCATGTGGGGTTGTGAACCCTTTGTCGAGAGGCCCTGCGTCTCGGGAAGTTGCTTGAACAGCAGGGCATAAACCCTGGTGGTTCAACACCTGGCAGGTTCTCTAAACACCAGGGCAGACTAACTCAGCCGTTGATGTGTGGTATCCTGCTCTCTTCTCTGTCTAGTCCTTTCTCTGTGTTCTGTACTCTGCTGCTCAGCCAATGTTAGTGATCTCACAAAATGTTCCCTGTGTACATGTTGAGTGGAATTGTCAGTTGCTGTATGTGGGCTGAGCAGCAGGGATGCTGTTCCCGGTGGGGCTGATTCTCCTGATACTACTTTCAATACTACTACACCCTTCTTATCCTCTTAAGTTCCTGTCCTGATTGAACTAAAGAATACATCTACGTTTTTAATACAACATCTTTACAGCATACCTCTTGTCTTGCATTCCACACTCGGGACGAGTGGAAACTGGCTCACTTGGGAGAAAAGGACATTACTGAAATTATAGAGGAGTCATCTTTGCTACAAAAGAGAAGCAGCAACATTAAGAATAATTTTAAGAGAGCCTATTTGAAGCCTGCTAAATGGAAATTTCCCTGGGAGCCCCACCGGTGTCAGTTGCCATCTGACAGCCTCAACCCAGGGCATTTGAACAAGCGTTGTGAGCTATAATTACATTGGAGCTTACTGGCACTGTCAGTCGTGATAATTAATGCAGCCTGGAGTTTGAAACTGCAGCTGCTGTCGTTACATGACTAACAAGTGCTACAGTGCAGCAATATGAACTGAACACTTCATCTGAATAAAAAATGTGCTAGCATTCGGGCATAGAATTTGCAATTCCATTAAGGACACGGAGGCGAAGATTATGCTTTCTCTCTCGTTACTGCAAAATTAACAGCAGCCAATAAGAACATTCATACCACAGTGAAAGTAAAACATTCCCAGAATGCTTAGCATCACATTGTAAACACCATAGAGACTAGCCCTATAAGTAACTGTCCACACCAGAACACTTCCTTTTTGTTTGCCCAATGAGCAGAGTCCAGCTTGAATAAAATTAAAGTCCCAAACAGCAAAACATATCCTGATCACAGCGGACCAGAGATCCAACAGAAACTGTAGAACGTGCACATGAAGGTCGAAGACCCTTCCATTCCAAAAGACCACCAGGATGTTTTAATCGCCTTTCTGGTCATTGCCTGAAATGAAAAAGACGTACTCTTAACAACTGTTTTAATCTGCATCTCAGGGAGGGTAACATGACAGTTATGCATCATAATCAGTACCCTGGGCGAGATAATCTTCGCCTCCGTGTCCTTAATATAAAATTCTTGGCACGAATTCTAGAAATGTTTTTGTTCTATTACAGGACTGGAGGCTTCAGATTATGCTAGTTTAACACTGATCCAAAACAACAGAAGCAACATCACCCACAGGTTTGTAATAAAACTGTTTGAAGGTGGAACTAGAAGACCAATCGGCCGCTTTCATGATATCTTTTACACTAGTACCCAACATAAATCATTTGAGGCCATAGCCCCTCTGACTGAATGCGCTCCAAATAAACCAGTGTCAATACCGGCCTCTGACATTACATATCTAAGCCACCTGGCAATCGTAGCAGAGGTAACTTTTTTGAAAGGTTTTTTCAAAGCAATTAACAACCTTGAACAACCATGTGGTCTGAGTGACTATGTACACTCTTCATATACTTTAAGACATTTGACAACACAAAGTTTTTCATTTAATAGAAAAGCATTATAATCAATAGATTTCTAAAAGGTTTTAGTGCGAGCAGTTATCACAAAAGATACACCTTCATATTCTACCCTCCAAGTCCAACACTTTAATATCAGAAACCCTGCGACATGCAGATAAACATAACAGCATGGCCAATTTAGCTGACAACTGTTTTCTGGGCAATAATTCATTACTAGGCCAATGTTCAAATAACTTACCTAGACACCTTGGACACAACCCATTAAAGAGGTATACTTAGCCTCATGAGGATACACTAGATGTATCCCTTTGAGGAGTTTACACACTATCAAATGCCTACTGACAGGCCTGCCCTCGAGGTGTGCATGGCCCGCGGAAATAGCTGACCGGAAGTTGTTCACCTATATACAGAACAAACCATCAGTGGCTTTTTGTGATGCATTTAATTTTAAATGTGAGAGATATCTGCTTCCATGGGATCCAGGTGCCTCCCCAAGCACCAACCCAACCAAGCTTTCCATGCAGAACCGTATCTCTTTCTGGTAGATAGAGCCCAGGCTTGTTGGATGAAACCGGAAGCCTGCTCCGAAATTCCTGGCAACAACCACTATTGCCGGAAACCTTCCAGGCCATCAGGGACAGCCTCCCCGCGAGAACTAACGGGTGGAGCTCCCCCTAAGGGCCCTGGAGCATCTTCGGGAAGCACAGAAGATGAATTGGAGAGTCGCAGGCCATCTCCAACCGGACAGGAAACCATGGCTGTGACTTCCAATTCGGAGTGACCATCACAATCTCCACTTCTTGTCGAACCACGTGATTCACAACCCTGGGTATTAGGATGAACAGGGGAAATGCATACTGAGTGCTCTGAGACCAGTCCTGAGTGAAGGCATCGGTCGCTCTCACTAGGGGATTTGGGATCCAACTGAAGAAGGACTCTAGTTAGTGATTCAGCCGAGAGGCAAAGAGATCTATTTTGAACAGACCCCAGAGTGATTGGAGCTGGCGAAACAGAGACGGATGAAGTTTCCAGTCGCTGTAATCTTTCAGATGACTGGATTGCCAGTCTGCGACTGCATTGTCTTGACCCAGAAGGTATTCCGCAATCACTGTGATTTGATGTGCTAGCCAATAGTGCTAGAAGTCCTTGGCGATCTCCCCCAACATCTGGGATCGGGTACCCCCCAGTTTGTTTATATACCTCACAGCGGAGATATTGTCCATCCATAACAGAGTACAACACAATACCTTCCTGGTTGAGAGAGTGCGAATTGCAAATGACCCCGCCAGGAGGTCGAGGCAATTGATTTGCAACTCTTGGAGAGACCATCTAACCCCCCCATCCAACCCCCACCTCACCCCCCCCCCCCCCCATCCCCCCCCTGGTGTCACCTCCCCGCAGCGGGCTCCCCAACCCGACCTGCTGGCATCAGACTCTATGATCCCATCTGGGAGAGATCCGAAGGTCGCCCGCCCATTCCATGGATTAAAGTGTGTCAACCACCATTGAATCTCATTAGAACCTAGTGAAACTTTTGCCAACTCTTAGCACAACTTAACTAAACTATAGCTAAACAGCACCTACTTCTTCCCTCGTACTACACTTAGGTTAGGTACACTGGGGTAAGATTATTTTAGAAGCACCAGTTGAGTATTTTATCCTGTGTTCTTTATGTATGTATTTTTATATATGTCATAGCTACAGACCATGCTATTGCAGTATTATTTTATCTTACTGCTAATGCTGTACGTATTATACTTCGCATTCCGTCTTATGATTGTAGCAGTTCATATCTCTTGCATGAGAAAGAAGACTGTTCAATAAACCCTTTTATTGAAATGCCAGTCTCTCTATTTCTGTGCAACACTGTAGAAAAGAAGCATGCACGATTGACTGGGTGAAACTGTAATCTATTGTTTCCATGACTCTAAGGGAAACAAAGTTGTCGTGTTTATGAGGTTGTCAGAAACGAATCCCTTCTTGTTAATTCGAGAAGTTTCTAGTGACCTCTGAGTTAGGTGGCACAGACAAGTAATTAAGTTTAATGTACTCGATAGAGAAATACTGACCTCAGTCCTATGTCAAAACTATAGTGTATATTATCCCAATGCGCAGAGCCTATCAGGGATATAGGAACTACACTACAGGCCTTGAGAGAGGCATACTTTTTTGGGGGTAAGACTGTTGATTCTCCTAGGGGCTGATGAGCAGTCATAAAGGGCAAATACCATGCTTTCAAATTAAGGGGCTGAAGTCAAACATAGCACTAAAGAGATGAAGTTCCATGAAATGTAGTCAAATGCCTTCTCTGCATCCAGTGCTTTAGCCATGCTGTAGCATGTTAATTCGCCTATTACTGAAATGTGACTAAGTTATCTTATGCTGTCAATCTTAAGTCTGCCCTTCATCAAATACCGTTTGTGTAGGATGTAGCAACTTTTGTTAGCAGGGGTGGCTGGCAAGTACATGGATCGGAGGGGCGGGCAACTGAGTGGTGGGTGCGTACATGTAGGCAAGGGACAAATGATGAAAATATAAAAATAAAACCACTTATATTGCTTGCTGCGCATTGGATGTCCTCCTTGCTCTGGTCCCTGTTCTTTCGACTCCATGGGCTCCAGCCTCCAGGCAATTCCCCTAACCAATCCAAGCACTACTCTCAAGCTAGTAACCAGCATGAGAAAAGCACCATGATTGGATGAAGCAGGCTGGCTGGACGTTTCTTCAGGCCTTGTAGGGCCTGTGCTTGATCTTCACCCAGCCGTGTAAAACAGCTGGGTGGAGAGATTCAAAGTGTGCATGTCACTTTGGCCGGCGCAAGAGAGCTGGCCAAACTTTCATAAGTACTTTGAAGCGTCAAGCCAGGCAAGCTTCTTGTAGTAATCGGGGATAAGACCAATTGATGTAGTTAATGTAGCTTTATTGAAGTAAAGATAATGCAGGTAGACAGGTATCCATAAGCTCCTTTAAGGTCTTAGATAAGTCCCAATAACAGTCCTACCGGGAGTAGCCTGCTGGCTGCTCAGCCCCATTCATCCAACTGTCACTCTCCTCAGTCACTCAAGCCTTGCACACCTAGAACACACACCAAACATTCCAATTAGAATACTCACATAGGCTGAGCAGCTAGAGATGTGAATAACATGAGATATATAGTAAGAGGAGAATACTACATACCTCTTTCCTTATAAATGAAAAATAATGTTAAATATCATGAAACTATATGTTTAAGGAAATAAGATAAGGTAAAACTAAAAATACATTAACATCATAAAACTGTAAACATATCAGTAAAGAGTTGTAAACGTCTCAGCAAAGGATGTCGTTTCGTCAAAAGATAGGCAACATAGTCAATAACCCAGGGATGATAAACATAACAACATCACTAGAGGGATAGAAACTACGCAATAAAAAGAGAAGGGAAAAAGGTAAAAATATATGATATACAAAATACCCATCTCCCTTCTTTAATATTGACAAACAAAATTGAAGAGAAAGTGTAGATAATCCTATGTAGGGAAATTCCTTATAAATATGTGGAAAGAGGGACAGTCTACCCAATTTCCTGCCCCCAGTTTAAACAGGGAACAACTAACATGTATGTAAAAATGTGGACAAAAGGAGACTATTATCCAGTGTCCTGTCTCCCATCATTAACGGGGACAACTAAATGTGGTCTCCATGTAGAGACATATATAGTCTCGATGTAGAGACATTTTACTCCAAAAAATTTTGGGACTAAAAAATCCAGTGTCATGTCCTAAACCAAGTTAAAAGACATAAAATTTGAGTCCTGTGTATTGGACAACAAAAGTGTAGATGTGGACAATAAGGACTTGTACCAAATGTCCTGCCCCTCTTTTCGTCAACCAAAAGGGACAACCTAAATTAAATGTAATGAGAGCATAAGGATTTACACCTTATGTCTTGCTCCACTAGGAACAACTTGTGATTTCACTCCAATTATATGGAGACAAACTATGTGTAAAGGTTTTAAATCGTGCGGCGCAAGGCGTCTTAGGCACGCAGGGTCCCACCCCTGTAACATGTCAAAAGTCCATCCTCATGTAAGTGTACATATGTAATTCAGCGTAAATTTTGACATAACAATCCCCACCACTTACTCTGATGTAGAGTCTACTTTCTCGTAGGGAAAATTTACTCATTGTAAGGTTTTACTCTTGTGTAGGGGTTATATATCTCTCATCAAAATGCAATATTATAATACTGTAACTTGTTACAAGAAAATCGGAACAGTGAATATTTTCGACTGAAATACTGAATTGTGATACGTGAGAATTAGTCACTAGATGGCAGTATTGTATTAGGTTATAACAAAACACTGTTCTCTTTTCAAAATTGTTCTGTTATCCTTCGTCAGATAAACTTCTTTGTGTCAAATATTGTTTATGTTCAAAATTGCAAAGAAAGTCACTCACCACTAGTGTGCAGAAACAGCAGGTAATTTAGGTACGACAATTTGGTAAGAACATATTGATCACAAATTATGAAACATTTCAGCAATGGAACGTGGTAAGAACAGGAAGTGTTTGACATGGAGGTGAGGAGATTATTAATATTTTGAAAATATGGTCAGAAGTATATTAAAACATTATAAAGGCTCCGGTGGTGAGAAAATGGAGGCACGCAGCGCTACGTAACACCGGGTGGCTCCAGGCACGTAGGTGCTTGCTGAGGTCCTTGAAGAAAGAAGGCAGCTCCAATTGTGGAAGAAGACGTCACAAGGAAGATAGCTGAATGAGACTTCGCAAAAGCACCGGACTCAGGCAAGGCTGCACGTGCTGTGTTTGTGTTTAGAGTAAAGTGTAGAAATCACTTCAAGGAGTTCAAGTGATGGGTAGAGAAGTTTATTCAGAGAGACAGCTTAGACAACCACCTTCAGCATCACACCAGTAAGATCTGATCAGGTAACCACACAGAGAATGTTACAGTGAGAATGTACAATAACAATTCTGACATGGAATGCTATACTAACATGGAATACTACACACCTTCCCCCCTAAAAAAAACAAAAAAAATTGAAAAAAAAATGTTAGAAAAATTAGCAAATAAAAACAAAAGAGAAAAAAACAAACTTCAGCAAAGGGAAGAACTTTAGCATAAGTAATCATGTAACTTCACAGGAATTTGCTTGATGCGAGAACTTTTCCTTTGTATTAGACAAGGAATTACATTTTGTTGGGAAGCGAAACATTGGGAAGCAGGAACAGTTTCTTGAACATTGGAGTTATTGGCATCCCGCTCATTAACAACCTGGGAAGTTTGAGGGGAAGAACCACATACAGGAATAGCAGCGCTAGGAACTGGACTCTCCTGCAAGAAGGTATCAACCATGGCAGAGTAGGAAGTGTTATTCTCTACAACAGGATCCTTAGGTACGTTGACTAAAGAGGGGTTAGATGAACATGCATTATCATCATCCAAAACTAGGTTCTTGCACAAAGACACTCTTCTGAAATTCCATACCTTACCCCCTTCAACACGAATGGCTTTAGAGAAAACTTCAATCACCTTGCAAGGATCTGACCATTTGTTCCATTTGTTCCCAACTGACCTTCCAAACTTGACCCGTACAAAGTCACCAACTTTGATTTTGTTACTATGACTATTCAGAGACAAAAAACTGTTTTTCATTTTTTCCTGGTATTTCAAAACTCTATCTTTGACCTCATCACAATTAAAAGAAGATTCAAACGGGAGTTTAGTTTTCAACCACCAAGGAAGAAGCTTAGAACCAGGTTTTCTACCCCTAAGCATCTCAAAAGGAGACAAACCTGTGACCGAATTAGGAGAAGTTCGATAAGATAACAGTGTAGCACGTAGAGATTTTCTCCAATCAAGGTTACTCTTAATGGCCAGTTGAATGGATTCCTTGATAACCCTATTGAAGCGTTCCGTTTGACCATTGGCCTGAGGGTTATAATTGGACACTCTCCTATGCACAATTCCACATCTATCAAGAAAAGATTTAAATTCTCTACTGACAAATTGTGGACCATTGTCAGATACGATTTCGGCTGGTATACCTTCCTTACAAAAGACTTCATCCAGAAATTGAATAACCTGTGTGGAACTAACCTTATCTACAACCTTAAGTTCAGGCCATTTAGAAAAGTAGTCAATCAAGACTAAAGCAAATACCTCTTTATTGGGAGATAAGGATAAAGGTCCTATAATATCAATACCGAGTTTTTTCCAGGGATAAGTTACAAATTCGATTGGGGAAACATTTGTGGATAAAGGCTTTACGGTCTTGTCACTTTTGGCACACGGAGAACAAGAACTTACCCATTTATCCACCATTCTATCAATTCCAGGCCACCAGTAAAATTCACGGATGCGTCTTTTGGTACTGGACATCCCCATGTGGCCTTCATGTGCCATAGAAACAATTCTTTCTCTCAAAGTAAAAGGAGGAATGATCTTGTCACCTCTGATTATGAAACCTTGGTCAAACATAAGTTCATCTTTGATTTAAAAAAACGAGAGAACATCACCAGAAAGATACCTTTCTTGGGGCCAACCATGTTGCAAATAATCTACCACACCAGATAAACATGTGTCATTAGACATTGCTTCTCTCCAAACAGTCTCAGATATACCATGAGATGAGCCAGAGGTATCATATCCATTAACATCGTCAATATTAAATACAACATCAGAATCACATTGTCCAAGGCAAACAGAGTTGATTAATGGTAATCTTGACATACAATCAGCGTGTACATTAAGACGACCAGGGATGTACTCAACAACACATTGAAACTCTTGTAGTTTTGCTGCTAGACGGGCTAAACGTGCAGTTAAAGTTCTGCCACCTCCAGGTGCCAACATGTTTATCAAGGGCTTATGGTCAGTTCTTAAACGGAACCTAGTGCCCCAAATAAACTGCCTAAAATGCTCACAGGCCCAGGTGCATGCTAAGAGTTCTTTCTCTATAGTGGAATAGTTATATTCGGCGCCACGCAGTGTTCTTGAAGCATATGAGACTACATATTCATCTCCTTTGTTATTTTGGATTAAAACAGCACCCAAGCCTACATTGCTTGCATCCACACATACTATGCATTCTTTACCCAGGTCGAATGGTTTAAGAAAAGGAGCATTCGCTACTTCTTGCTTCATCAAATCAAAAGCAAGTTGTTGTTCGTTACACCAAACAAACTTAGCGTCTTTCTTTAACAGAGATCTTAACGGATGTACTTTAGAAGCATAACTTTGAACAAATTTGCTATAAAATTCCGTTAAGCCTAGGAATGACACTAGTTGTTCCTTGTTCAATGGTGCTGGTGCCTTTAAAATGCTCTGTATATGGTTAAATTTAGGCTTGATACCTTCTAAGGATATTTCGTGACCAAGGTATTCGACATTGCTTTGCCTGAATTTGCATTTTGACAACTTTAAAGTTAAGCCTTTTTCTTGAACACATTTTAAGACTTTTTCTAAATTGGCATCATGCTCTTCATAACTCTTTCTGTAAATAAGAATATCGTCTTGAAAGGCGATGGCACCCAAACAACCCTCTAAGACAGTTTTCATTAGTCTTTGGAAGACCGAAGCCGCACTGGCTAAGCCGAAAGGCATTCGGCAATACTGAAACATGCCTTCCGGTGTAATAAATGTCGTTAAAAACTTTGACTCTTCATGGAGCAATACTGGATGGTATGCACTAGTTAGATCTAGAGTAGAAAACACTGAAGCACCTGACAAAGTAGAAATGAGTTCATGGATATGGGGCAAAGGATGTCTATCAATCCAAATTTCCTTGTTTAAACTTCGAAGATCAACACATAAACGGAGTTCGCCATTACCTTTGAGGGACAAAACTACTGGCGAAACCCATGGAGAGGATTCTACTGGCTCTATGATTTTCTTGTCAACTAGATCTGCTAAAATTCCCTTCAATTTTTCACGGTAGGCTAAGGGAACATTTCTTCCCCTATGCCGGATGGGAATAGCTGAATCTTTGAGAATGATACGGTGTTTGAAGTTTGTGAAGGTTCCTAAATTATCTGAAAAGATGGATGAAAATTTTTGTTTCAATTGGATAATGAAGTCATTGTCAGGAGGGACAACATAAACAGGGGGTGAAGCGTTTGGATCAAGCTTGATGCCAAGATCATGTTGATGAGGCCAACATAATAGGGATGCACCCTTAGAAGAAACATAAACTTTCCCTTTAATAGTCCTGTCTCTGAACTTGATGTCTGCCCACATGTAACCTTCAATATCAATTTTCTTACCTGTGTATCCACCAGGGTGTACATCAGGTGGTAGTAACTTAGTAGAGTGCCAATAACGATCAAAAACATTTTTGCCAATTAGAGTGTACCAAGCACAGGAATCTATTAACATAGGAATCTCTTTACCATTGATAGTAATAATGTCAGAGGGAAACCCTTCACTTTTTGAATCACCTACACATAACAAAGTGTTAATTTCGGAAGGTTGTTCAGCATCCTCATATTCTTCATAAGATAAAAAGTTCACTTTCTGAGGAGACTTACACATTTTACTAAAATGGCCAGATTTTTTACACTTGACACAGATTTTGTTCCACGCAGGACATCCTCTATAGTTGCCTACATGATCATTTGCGCCACATCTATAACAAATAATTTGAGACTTTTTGATGGGAAATCTATTCTCTCTCCCTGAAAAATCCTTTTTAAAAGAAATGGGAGGTTTCTTAGAATTATTGAAACTTTTTACTAGTGAGACTTCAGGAATAACTACCTTATTTTTGACATCTTGGTTTCTGATTTCATTTACAAACAGTTCAGACTGTTCTATGCCCTTAGCAATATTTAATACAGCACTGAGGGAAGAATCAGTACCCATCCACAGACGTTCCTGAATTTTTTTACTTTTAGTACGCATCATTATTTGATCTCTAAGGACCTGTTCAAAATTTATAGTTTCAAACGCACAGGACCCAGCTAAAGTGCGTAAAGCAGCTACGTAATTTTCTATGGATTCATCATCTTTTTGTATTCTGGAATAAAATTTAAACCTTTCCATTACGACGTTGATCTTTCTTCCAAATCTAGTGCTTAGTTGTTTTATGACTATTTCAAATATATTTAAGTCACCAGAACCAACATTCTCAATGGGAGGTAAACTTTCTAACTCTTTGAGTCCTGCACCGCCTAAACAGTTTTTTAACAAAGCTAACTTTCTTTTAGCGGAACAACCATCCTCTTCAATGACATCAACATAAGCCAAAAATGTGGGGTACCAAAGATCCCATTCTACTTTTGGATCTCCAGCTGTAGGTAAGAAATGCGCCGGAGAGGCAATGTTGTTAGACATTATAGATCAAAATTATTTTCCTATATTAAAATGACAAAATTAGAAGAAAAGATGTATACAAAATAACAAAAGTAGTCACCGTTGTCTGTAGTGAAGAAGATACAGTAAATATCCACAGCCAAGTCTTTCCATATTCTGTTTTCTTTTAAAACAAAAAAAAACGTTAAATGAATGTAGGAATAGTAGTTATTGTAGGAAGTAGAGTACTCTGCAGTGAAAACGAGAAAGAGGAATGGTTGAAATCAGTTAAAATGGTTAGAAACGCGATCGTGGTTTCATTGCTATGGAAACGATGAAATATCAATAATCAAGATGGCCGCTGAGACGCATGCGTTGAGACGCGATGCGTGGTGACGTCACACAGAAGGATTGTGTTCCTTCGTTGCAGGTCGGCGCCGGCAGAGCAGGGGAAACAGCGCACAGCGCGCGTTCGGTGAGTTCTCTGTTTCTTTTCAAATAATGCAGCGATGGTGCAATGCAACAGCGCGTGTTCGGTAAAATTGAACCACGCAATGTCACAACGGCAGAGTAAAGCGGGGAAAACGTCCAAATAATATCGGAAGGAAAAAAAATTGCAGTACACGAGCGGTGCTCGATAATTTGAGGGTAGAAACAGTTTTCCAGTCAGAGAGGGCCCTCCGACAAAATAAATAGGGTGTAACTCCCGCTGGTGCAATCAAAGCACTCAATATTATAAACAGCCGCTGGTGCAATCTTCATACACAAGAAAAGAAAATGGTAAATACCTGGTTGAATTTGAGCTGTGCAGGCGAACGCTGTCAGTTTTCCAAAACTTCTTCAAAGTGAATTTTTTTTTTTTATAAATGCAAGAATCTTCTCTGGATCACTGGGTCAAAGATCCCGATCGTCGCCAAATTCATGTAGAAATCACTTCAAGGAGTTCAAGTGATGGGTAGAGAAGTTTATTCAGAGAGACAGCTTAGACAACCACCTTCAGCATAACACCAGTAAGATCTGATCAGGTAACCACACAGAGAATGTTACAGTGAGAATGTACAATAACAATTCTGACATGGAATGCTATACTAACATGGAATACTACATAAAGCTCGAGCCAAGTTTTAAATTGAATAGTGGCCGTTATGAATGTCCGCCTGAAGTAAAGTTGATGTTTCTCCATATTTTTAAAAGTACGATTTTTACATGTTGAACACTTTTTAGCTTAAACTCTCTTATTGACAAAATCGGTTCACAAGTGTTTCAAAATTGTCATAGTGTCACTATTTGGACTTGAATCTAAATATAGAGAGTTCTCATTCTGACTTCTAGGCAAAATGTCACATTTCTTAGGCTTTTAATTCAGATATTTTCCTCACTCTGTTTACGATTTTCTTTTCTTCGGTCTGGCTCTTTCAAAGTTGACAGCTTAACAACATTTACTCAAATACTGTTTAAACATTCAAGCGAACTTTGGGAAGTCATTTAACGTTTTTGTTACCTGACATTATTCTCTCAGTAAGTGTCACTGTATGTGATGAAGTGATAGAGTAATTTCTATCATGTCTCTCATGTAATCTGAGGAGTGTCAATGTCGAAGAAGTCTGTTCTAACGGAAGGATTTGTCAGGTATTCATTATGCCTATTATGTATGTTGATAAGCTTTGTAGCAATGCTGGCAGTACCGAGGCTTTTACTCTAAGCAATGTCAATTAAGTGAAAGAGGAGGTTTACTGTATTGGAAGGCTCTGTGTGTGCAGGATCCTTGAAATATGTTCTTGTAGAAGATTTTTGTAATGGAGTACAGCACGCTTGTGTGGGGGCTGTCCGGTGTGATGGACACCGGTAGGACTGTACTGCGCGCTGTTTTTGAGTATCCTTTATATGTTTCATCATTAATTTAAAGTCTTTAAAGAAGGATACCTGTGAGGTCTTGTGAATGTCTTCCTTGTTGCTTCTTCTACTTTTTCCTTGGTTTATTCGTCCGTTGGTTGTCATTTCTTCACTACAGCGTTTTGTAGAAGATAAGTTGAGGTTTCTTTAGTCACTTGTACCTCCTTTTAAGCGTAGATACGTCTCCAAGTCATCGCCATAAATTTTATGTAGTAATAGGGGATAAGACCAATTGATGTAGTTAATGTAGCTTTATTGAAGTAAAGATAATGCAGGTAGACAGGTATCCATAAGCTCCTTTAAGGTCTTAGATAAGTCCCAATAACAGTCCTACCGGGAGTAGCCTGCTGGCTGCTCAGCCCCATTCATCCAACTGTCACTCTCCTCAGTCACTCAAGCCTTGCACACCTAGAACACACACCAAACATTCCAATTAGAATACTCACATAGGCTGAGCAGCTAGAGATGTGAATAACATGAGATATATAGTAAGAGGAGAATACTACACTTCTCCAGTCCTATCTGCTGCCAATCGGAAGCAGAAAAGGACATATCCTCATTTCTCCCAGCTGGGGGCAGGCTGGCATCTGCAGCATGCTAAATGTGAAAAATAAAATGGCAATGAAATCATTTCATAGCAATTTTATTTTTCACGTTTAGTGCAGCTGCGGTGGATGTGAGGGGCGACGTTCACAAAGACACCGCTGCTGGTTGTGAGGACCCTCTCTAAACTTGTTGCCGGGACTTTGGTGTATATTTTGCAGTCTACTTTGATTAGTCATCTGGGCCTAAGCTTCCTAGTTTCCAAGGGATCTTTTTCTTCTTTGGGAATCACCACAATCGTAGCCTCAGAACATTCCTCCAATTCTGCCAGTATTTGCAATGTATGTGAAGAGTTCTTTCAGGAGGTGTTATAATTGTGTGCCCAGGATTGATGAGTGTCACCGGACGCTATGGTAATGCCTTATTTCAAAAGGGAGTTTTTGATGTATACTTCTATCCCCAGGTTCTTCACCTTTCAAATAATCCTCAGATATCAGATTGGATCCAGAAATGAAATTTTCAAGCTATACCCCTGCACTACAATGGGTGGTGGTGTTCACATAAGTGGCACCCATGCACGCTGCTGTCAGCTCCTTTCTTACCACACCCCCAGATGTGTTTCCAGAGCTTCCACTTGTCTCTGACTAGACTGACATCTACGAAATTATTAGCAACTTATAGTCAGTGTGCAAGGGAAATTTCCACCCCAAAACTTGCCACAATTATATGGAATCAAGAGTGAACCAACCTAATTGCTCTTTGAGAGTGAAGTTATGATGCCAGATGGAGAGGTTAAGTTACCTCCTTGAGAAGGTGAAGTCCAAAAACAAATTTTCAAGTTACAAAAATCTATCATGGTCCAAGGCATTCATTTTGAACTCTTTGTGATCTTGGTATCACTTGGCGAGCAGTAGATGCTTCAATTTAGAATGACTCAAATAGAACCCTGATAACCATGGAACATATCCACTTCCAGGTTCTGACCAACCCCAACACCACCATCTGTGGCACTCTCGTCCACAGACCTCCTGGCCCCTGCCTGCCCTTTTCTGACGCCATTATCAACTTCATCGCACCCCTGCCTGCCCTTTTCTGGTGCCATTATCAACTTTATCGCACCCCAGGCTCTCGCATCTACTGATTACATTCTACTCTGTGACCTCAATTTTTACCTGGACAACCCCAAGAACACTGTATCCCTTCTTTAGAACTTCCACAACGTTGGATTCAAGCGACTAGTCACTTCTCCAACCCATGTAGCTGGACACACGCTCGGCCCAGTCTTCTCCGCCAGCGAAAAATCACCTACAACACCTCTGAACTTCTCTGGACCAACCACCACTGGGTTCATTTCGCCTTCACCAAACCCACCACACACCACCACCCCGCTGGTATTGGAACAAGGTCACTGAAGAACATCTCACCACCTCCCACAACACAACCACACCGCTGACATCCACAAACACCAATACCTATGCCCGCAACCTCCAGCGATGGATCTCCAACTGTTCTGATGCGCTGGCGTCCCTCTAAGCATCTGGCAAGCAACACCCAAGAAAGCCAGTTGGTTCACTACCGCCTTCCATGAGTCCAGACGCAACTGTAGTTAGCTCGAGAAGAGATGGAGTGACAACAAATCCCGGAAGCCCACGCAGCCGCAAAGTTGCCATCACAGCACACCACTTCCTCATCAAAACTATGAAGAAAATGGGACAGAATCCACGCCAACACACACAACAGCAATGAACGCTTCACCATAGTCAAGAAGTTCGCCAAACCCAACAGCGAGACCACAGAAGTCCCACCCTCCCAAGACCTCTGCCTTAAACTCAGCAACTACTCCCACCACAAGATCAAGCAGGTCTGTGACCGCTTCAAGAACCACCCATTTCTTCCACCACCAATGACTCCTCCCAGCACTTCTGCTCAACTGAACCGCACTCACCGCGGACGACACTCTCAAGACCATGACGAGTATTCACTCTCAAGCACCCTCGGACCCCTGCCCACACCACATCTTCCACTGAGCTGCCAACTCCATTGCACCATCAACTGCTCCATCGAGACCGCCACCTTCCCCAATGACTTGAAACGTGCCAAAATTAACTCCCTGCTGAAGAAACAATCCGCCGACCGGGTCATCGAGAAGGCCATCACCGCCCAACTCTTTGAGTGCATCGAAGCCAACCATGTCCTGGAACCCTCTCAATCCCGCTTCTGAAGCAACTACAGCACCAAGACCGACCTCCCTCCTTGACCGGGGAGAAACAGCAGCCCTCATTCTCCTGGACCTCTCAGCCGCCTTTGACACCGTCTCACACCACACCCTAAGCACGAGACTCCACGACACTGCCTTCCGCAACAAAGCCCTGAACTGGATCCTTTGCGTCCTCATCGGTAGAAATTAGTGATCAGACTACCACCTTTCCAATCAGAACCCAGAGAGATCAGCTGCGGAGTCCCCCAGGGCTCTTCTCTGAGCCCCACCCTCTTCAGCATCTACATTGCCTCACTTACAGCCATAGTTAGGAACCACAGACGTAACATTGTCTCCTACACAAACGACACCCAACTGATCATCTCCCTCACCAATAAGCCCACAATTGCCAGATACAACTTCCACAATGGGATGAAGGCCGTCGCCACCTGGATGAGACACAGCTGACTCAAGCTCAACTCAGACAAGACCAAAGCCCTCATCCTGAAAACCAACACTTCTGCTTGGGAAGACTCTGTTGGCCACCGCTAATTAGGAACACCATCTCCACCCACAGAACCTCTGCAGCATACAGAACTCCTCTCTCACTATAAACTGCCAGATCAATGCTGTCTCCTCATCATGCTTCCATATGCTTTGCCTGCTTCGAAAGACCTTCAGCTGGATCCCCACTGAGGCCAGAAAGACGGTCACCCACGCACTCATCGGCAGCAGACTCGACTATGACAAAGCACTCTATGCAGGCGTGATCCAGAAACTCCTCAGGAAACTACGGAACACCACAGCCAGATTGGTCCTCCATATCCCACACCATAGCAACATCACCGAACACCTGCAAGAACTCCATTGGCTCTCTATCAACAAATGTTACCTTCAAGCTCCTCACATACCCTTACAAAGCCCTCCATGATGCTGGACCAGCATACCTGTACCACCACCACTCATTCAACACACCCACCAGACACCTTCGATCTACCCATCTGACCCTTGCCACTGTCCCTTGGATCTGCAAGACCAGGACCAGAGGAAGATCCTTTTGCTAACTCGTCGCCAGGGCCTGGAACACCCTGCCTGTCCACCTCAGGCTATCGCCTACCCAATTCAGGAAGGATCTCAAGACCTGGCACTTTGACTGAACCTCAGCGCCCCGTCGGATGTGCAGCTCCTTCCTCCCCAGTGCCTTCAGACACTCAGGGCAGGGGCGGCCCCTCTGTTTTGGCAAAGAAGCGTTACCCCACAGCCTGCGCCAGCAGATGATAAATGAAATGACAATAACACAGTTACTGTCATTTTATTTATGCTGTCTATCTGAGCCCTGCAATAACTATAAGGAGGGGGCATGTCAGGGAGGAGTAGAGTGCACTCATAAGTGTGCATGTGTGCTTGGCTGGCTGTCCTAGGCTGGCCAAACACACATGCCCACTTATGTTTCTCCAACCCGCCTCAAATGCACCACCTGAGCGGCCAGCGAGGCCGCTCTGACCAATTCTGGCACTGCTCTCATGTGAGAGCAGCGTCTGGATTGGGTGTGGATCCTGTGCCCCGAAGGTCCATCCCCTTCTGGCCTGACGGCAACGAGAGGAGCAGTGAGGCGGCCGTCAGTGGGACAGGAGCGTCAGGTAAGTCTTATATTTGTTTTATTTTATATTATTTCAACCGTCCCCTTCCCAAACCTCTGCCCCCTCCCCCCCGTGGCTGCCCTACCACTTTGGATAGACAGCCACCGCTCACTGGTGAGTAGTCCCGCTTAACAAATATTGATTGATTGAAATACTTGATTAAACTGAGCACTGGGATGGCTGATCTGGAACAAATATTTAATTTCCCCAGTAGAATTCATAAGATGGTGGTAAAACATTAGTCAAAAAGGAAATTAAATATACAGGCCGAGTAATGGTTGACTGTATGTGTATCCTAACCCTCAGTCTAACATAACTGTAGCTTACTTGGCTGTGAGGTTGAAACAAAGTATTTATATGAATTTCCAGATCTTCGCCTGACAACAGAAGTATTGAAATGGGGAGAACATTTAGCTTGTCTGCACAAAGAAATGACAGTAAACGCGTTTCTATACTTGAAATGCGATTTTCACCAGTGCCCTAAATTCCTGATTGCTGTCTATTTTTAGAATTATGTCGTAACTCTTTACGTCCTGTTTTTAGTTTTTTAAATATGATACTCTAGATTTTTAAGATGAACTAAGACGTATGTCAAATAAGATATCTTGATTTCGTGGCCACATTAAAAAGATTTTTGTTTGATTTTAGATAATGGATTTTTTAAAACCTGGTATTCCTTTGCTATCATGGTTTATGTATCTGTTTTAAGGTTATTACCTAAATAAACATTCATTTGAAAATATAACATGACAAAGGTTCATTAAAAAAATGAGTATTCATTGTTAGGCCGTTTGGAAAAAGTTCCACGGGAAGAGCAATGGATGAAAAAAAAAATAATGGACAATAGGTAGGTATTTTCTGAGATTTGCCTAAATAGCTATTTCCCCTAGAGTAAATAAGGACTACCAGTGAATGTAAAAAGAAATCTGTTTATGGAAACAACACATATAAAGGTACCAAAGACCTGAATTCTACAAATCCTTCACGAGAAAAAAAAATGTAAATGGTAAACAATGTGTTAACAGCAGTATGATTCTTCTATTTTCCGACATGTGCATGGAGGTCCAAGCTTCAAGAAAGAAAAAAAGATGCTGTGAAGATGAATCCAGGGGAATTATGTTCTGCTTTTGAGATGCCCAAAAACTTGAACGTAAAATATTCGCAGAATATTCTTGTTTTATACCAGTGCAGTATGTTCACCTAGTGCCCAAAATTTGCCATTTTGGTTGAGAGGGAGTGACTAGCTGTGCTGGCAGATATTTGTAAGGTTGCTAAAACATCTCCTTCTTTTGGCAATTTATTCATTTTGCTGTGTGCCAAACCCTTACCGTAATAGCATACAATGCCTACCAGTGTTGGTAAAAAAAAAGCATTGAACTGGAAGGTTCCCAGCAGTTCCAATCATGAGTGCCTCGCATTTATAATAGCAGACAACAGTGATCTCAATAAGGGATCCCCAGCATTGCAGCTTACGGCTGGGAGTAACACAACTATGTTAGATTAAAATGAAGTCATGGAGGAAATTGTCTCGTATTGAAGGATTTCCTAAAACATAGATGTTTAGAGGATGTGAGCAGGAACACTGTTCCAAATATTATCTGCAAGGTATGAGAAATACCTTCCTCTGGTTCTCACATATTGAAAGCATGGTCAGATTTTTTTTATGCTGACCTGAGCATCTACGGAGAGTAGTGCTCGAAGAACAAGTGCAGAAAGTCTAAACCACTACTAAATACACCTTTAAGCTAAATATAGAAGAGCTTGAAAAGTAGACGTTTATACACCAAAATTCAATGTGGCTTCTGAAGGTGCTCCAGGAATATAGTGGGCGGCTTTTTGTATCACTTGTGCCCAATAAATTGCTGATTTGGGTAGGCCTAAGTAAATTATGTTGGTGAAATCCAAGGAAGATGATAGAGGCTGGTTGAGGAACCTACAATGTTGACAATGTGAAAACAAGTGGAGGTGAGTTTATTCATCTGGGGAGTAAAAGTTACTTTATGACTGAGAAGTATTTCTAGGTTGTGTCTATCCGACTGAGACCAGTGGAGGCCCAGAGAAGTAAATCCCCAAGTATGAGATCAAAAAGAATAGAAGTCCCCGAAGGCAAGTATCTCAGTATTTGAGATGGGTTGTCTGCATCCAAGGAGCAACTGATTGCAGGCATATGTGCAATGTAGGTAGTAGGAAAGAGTTCTGAGAATGGTTGGAAACAAGACTGCGTTTGTGGCGTAGCAGTAGAACTGAAATACATGGTTACTGATTAAAGGTGCTAGACCAGTTACACACAGATATAAAATGTGTAACTCGACGATGAGTCTTGAGGGACTCCACAGCGTTGTTTGTTGAAGTCTGAGTGAAAGGTACAAGGTACAAAATACATTTATTTTTCAGTTAATTAAAACCACAACAACGGCAATATTAAAACAAATATCGATTTTTGTGTTGTCTAAAGATAAAACTATTTCTTATGATATTTACACTTCTTCCTATGTAATGTAAACAAAACATTTAATAAAATTACCTAATATTAAAAACAATATCTCAAGTGTTACATCAAACAACTATTTTACCAGGCCACTAGCCTTGTTTTGAATGTTCCTTTTACTAGATTTTGAGGCTAATCAAGGGTCGACTAGGCTGCTCAGGAGCATTTTGAAATATACGTTCCTCAGGAGTAAGTGGTCCCCTTAGCATAGTCTCAAATAATACATCTTGTAAGCATTTAACCTTACCACTAGTCTTTATTTGATATTTCCTTATATTTAATTAGGAGTTTGGTCAAAGGAAAGAGGTCATCCAGCCTAAGGTGCTTCTTACCACACCCATATCCCTCAAGCTTGAGAGCAGGATGGGGTGGGAAACTGTGTCTAATGCGGTGGACAGTCTAATAGGACCAGAAACTTCTAAGGCTGCAATCAAAAGAGACTCTGTGCAATGAGATGATAGGAAACCCACCTGGGCTGGGTCATGGAGAAAGTAGTTTCTGAAAATGTAAATAGCTGCTAATTCTCAGTTAATCCAGTTGCTTATTTCATTAAAAAGCGGTAAAGGGAGTGGGCAGTAGTTTGAGAAAGCAGCAGGAAGCACATTTTTGGTAAAGGGGATTTTCTATTGCCTTGCCATGAGAGAGGAACTGTGGGGGACCCAAACTACAGTACACATCAGTGAGTGGTGAGGCATTGTTTCGTGAACCAGGTTAATGCCCTTAATCATGCGTTGTTTATTTTAGAGCTCAGGAAAGTCCCTTTCTTATCCAAACCAACCACCAAAGGCTTTATAAATAATGGGTGACTCTGTCTTTGATGATGGAAGTGATCATCTAATATTGCACGTGCTCTTCTACAAATTTTCTAAACGCGATAAATCACCTTTACTGACTCTAATCTGCTGCTATTTCCTTACCTTTAAAAATGAATGTAAATATGATTAATTTTGATTGAACCCTATTGGGATTACAGAGGCCACTAAACCCTTGATCACATCCTTATAGTGCTCACAAATGAATTATTAATGTTATGAAGAATCAAGATGTCAATCATAGGATTATATTTGATATTCATAAGTGGTAGACTATCTCTCTTTGTGAGCAAGATCTGTCAACAATCCAAATGTGTTTTTCTTTATCATTTCGTAAAGAAACCTTGCTTGTAAAAGACAATATTTCACCTTTTTGTAATTAAGACCGTAATCATTGTACCTTAAATTGAATATTTTTTTTTACGAAGGTTAGCTCCTTTTTATTTGCACCCTTCTGTAATAAGTCCATGTAGTCGAGGTGTAGTATAAAGATGTATGCTTTATTGATACAGTTCTTAGTTGTAGGTAAGTATCAAGCATAAGTAGTACAGAACCAAATGTATAGTATAGGTCTTCGTACAGATCAGAAAGAGCCCCACCAGGAGCAGCTTCCTTGCTGCTCAGCCCATCCTCTCAACTGACACTCCACACATAGGCATACCAGCATTCTATTACCTCACCACACATACCAACATACCACTGTACATCCACACTGGCTGAGCAGCAAGGCAGAGAAGCAGGAAAGGTGCATTATACTAAAGACCAGCATACTACACACCTTCCCCCTTTAATGAACAGCAACAAAAGAATTATGTAAGAAGTAAACATAGTAAATGCTGAAATAAACATAGGTGTAAAAATGCTGCAAAGCATTTAGAAATAAGACATACAATAATCCATAAGAGAAGAGACATTGCATAAATTAACCAAAAATGACATAACACGCCTCTTCCCTTTTTACGGAGAAACTGAAGAAAAGTAATAGTAAATGCAAGACGCTAAACACTAATTACAATAAAAGATAAATCTTGCAACAAAGGTCTGAAGAAGAAACAGAATAGATCAAGGAATTCACGAAAATAAGGAACAGAATGAGAGAAAAAGAGTATTTCTCATCATACGCGCAGCAAGACTAAAACAAACGAAGAACAAAAACAAGAGCTTGACATCAGGGTTACCAGCAAGACACACCAGTTGGCCATACTAGCATGAAGATGATAAACAATAAATGTCAAACAATGAGAAGAATTAGCGCAAAAATGAGAAAGACAAGAAAAAATACTCCAAAAACGAGAGACACTAAGAAGGACTCTCATACTCACACATACAAGGAAAAGGTTGGTTGCGATCCAACACATAATCCCTGGAGGAGGGAAACTAGAGAGAAGAAAAAGAGATGAAAACTACACCCTGTTGGATTTGGGAAGTGTGTAATCACACACGGGTACCATGTGAAAAGTGAAAAACACACACAGTCAGAAAATCATAACCATAGATTCTAAACACAGTGTAGAAACACAGCAGGTTATATTTCCACGCACAAGTGAATATCACATAGCCAGTAGGCTATCAAAATGTATACCCCAAAGTGACATATTCATGCACAAGTGGAATATTACATAGCCTGATGAGGGAAGTTATCCCGAAACCCGAGCCATGTCTCGGGCGATACCCAAAAACCCGGGACATGTATCGGGTCTAGAGATTCATCAGTCCAACAAGTACCGACTTGCACCCACCTGGGTGATCCACTATTGAACTACAAGTACCAGAATCCCGAGGGGCGATCCGGAGGAGGGGCTAGCGGTGTGTGCTCCATTGCGGTGGTTTCTACTAATTGGCTCCCTTGAGCTTTGAGCCGACGGGCTCCTGGATGCTGCCCTGCGTGCCGGTTCGGGCATCGAGGCCATTGACGGTTGTTTGGCGGCCTTCTCCTCCACCCCTAACCATTTCTCTACTGATGAGGGAAGTTATCCCGAAACCCGAGCCATGTCTCGGGCGATACCCAAAAACCCGGGACATGTATCGGGTCTAGAGATTCATCAGTCCAACAAGTAACGACTTGCACCCACCTGGGTGATCCACTATTGAACTACAAGTACCAGAATCCCGAGGGGCGATCCGGAGGAGGGGCTAGCGGTGTGCGCTCCATTGCGGTGGTTTCTACTACACCCTGTTGGATTTGGGAAGTGTGTAACCACACACAGGTACCATGTGAAAAGTGAAAAACACACACAGTCAGAAAATCATAACCATAGATTCTAAACACAGTGTAGAAACACAGCAGGTTATATTTCCACGCACAAGTGAATATCACATAGCCAGTAGGCTATCAAAATGTATACCCCAAAGTGACATATTCATGCACAAGTGGAATATTACATAGCCAGTAGGCGATCAAAATGTATACTTAAATCAATGACATTCGCCTTACAAAAACTTGCAAACAAAACGCTGTAAGGAGTCATATTAAAACAAAATAGGCGACAAATCCACGTACCAGTGGAAGGTCACATAGCCAGAAGACTACTACAACATAAAGTTTGTAAAACAATATAGATGAGAAATCCACGTACCAGTGGAAAGCCACATAGCCCGAAGGATATTACAACATAAACCTTTAACTAAACCAAGCATAGGTGGAGACACTAAAGAGAATCTCTTTCAGAAACAGCGAACAATCCCACCTATGAGAATAAACAAGATGTGCATTATCAAGAAGAAAGTAAGAAAATGTAAGACAGGTACTTTAACTGCACCAACAAGATACTTTGAAAAAGGAATGAGTTTCATTATGCGCACGCTAAACTAGAATTTCGATAGTGACAGAAGATAAATTAATAAAAATTCCCATCTGGAAACCTGTATTCAAATTAATTCCCTAAACATAGAAATGCATACTAGAAATAAGAGCACTATGTTGAAGTATAACATACCCAGTAGATGATGCTCTATGCACAGAATAAATAACATAGGTGGCTCTCACGACATTGAATGAGAAACCACTTTAAATATAACTTTCATAACTTCGCCGTACAGATCACAGTTTAAAGCCTTGAAGTATGACCCAGTACTAAAGTACTTCCTTCAGCATTGCCGTTTAAGAAGTGTTACACTTTTTTTACTTTGTTTGTTGGTTAAAAAATGTTACTTGGAGTAAATGAAGATGCAGGCAAAATAAAAGTCCCACTGACCTCCAGAAGATGGCAGCAAATATCCATTCACTCCCGCCGGCAAAGCCAATAAAATTACATCGCCGTTTAAATTGTAAAAACAATGGAGTTTACCCTTCAGCTCGGCTCTTGAGCCTCTCAATCACCCCCCTGACCTGAAGAAGCATGTGACACACCGACCGGATCTCGCCCCCATTCTCCGCTTCTGGGTCGTCTCTTCCTCCGGTTTCATCTCTCTGATGCAGATCAGGGATCACTGTCGGTAGACATTTCTTGTCCCGGTTCTGTTTTTCTACCCCCCTTCTGGGCTCTCTGAAGATTGAAGGAAGGCAGCAAAGCATCAAGGCATATCCCACAGAAATGTTTCAGTTATGTGGATACTTAAGTAAAGGAGTGCAGAACACTCAGGCAGAAACTTGCACATTTCAGTTGTAGGCGACCGATGTCGCAAGAAATGGCAGACTGCAGGTCAGTATGTAGAAACAGCAGGTAGAAACTGGCACATTACAGTTGTGGGCGACCGATGAGAGGTCACTGGTGGGGCTCCAGGGTGCCAAGTTTCTTTAAAATCTGTAGCTTAAAGTTTCTGTAGGTTCCTGTAGTTACCTTGTAGCTTCTTCAGATTTAGAAATTTGTAATCCATGAGCAGGTACACGTAGATTCTTTCCAGATCGTCACCAAATGTAAAAAGTCCATGTAATCGAGGTGTAGTATTAAGATAAATGCTTTATTGATACAATTCTTAGTTGTAGGTAAGTATCAAGCATTAAGTAGTACAGGGTAAAGAATCACAGAGCGAGCCCCACCAGGAGCAGCTTCCTTGCTGCTCAGCCCATCCTCTTAACTGACACTCCACACACAGGCATTCCAGCATTCTATTACCTCACCACACATACCAACATTCCACAGTGACTGAGCAGCAAGGCATAGAAGCAGGGACATTACACTAAAGACCAGCATGCTACACACACCTTTGACTTCGGTCTAGAGTTCCTCTCTTAAAGCGATGCTGAACTTGTAGCCTCACCAAGTCTGTCTCCGGTGGCTATGAAGCAAGCAAGACTACAGTTCCAGTGGCCTTGTGCATTTTAAGGTGATCAAGGAGAGGAAAAGCCAAACCTTTTACTGCTCAGGCCTGCAAGAGGCGGGATTGTTGCCATCCAAGGTCTCCATCCAGAAGTAAGCCGTCTAAAAAGGAGCATTCTAAAGAGAAATGATCCAGCCAAAACCACAAAAAGTCTCACAAGTGGGAGTCCTCTTATCCCAATTTCTCCTGATCCGTGAACAAGCCTGTAGTGTTGGGCATGTACGTAATGATGTAAGCGTCTTAGACGTTGTTTAGTATGTTGCCTAAGTCATAATGCTGCTCTGCTCGTGACTGTCACCGCTAACTCTGTGGGGATTCAGTTGGCGGTTGAGGAGAGCATCTGACAGCCATTTCTGTGCCTGGTTGCTCAATAAAGAGTTTTACTCATTCTAAGTGTTGCGTTTTCTCTACAATTTTCTGGCGACAATACAGCAACTAGGAAGGAGGACTCCACGCCTCAAAGCTCTTGTTGTATTTGATCTCTACCTTCCCCGGATTTCTCCCTGCGGATCCCAGCATTTTATCCGTCGAGCTGAAGCCTCACCCCTTCGCTGGTCAGGATATTGACTTGATTTTACTTTTGTTATTCCGGCAAGCAGGGGGTTGTGTTATGTTTGTGTTGTTAGGCAGCCTTCATTAAATTGCATTTCTCCGCCTGCATTCATTTAGCTGCGCGTGCCCTTCACGCATCTCTAACACGGCCACTCTCATCTCCTCGTATATGTATTCAGAGGGTTGGCTACCAATCAGTTCTTCACATGTGTCTTCGAATACGCTGATTCGCACAACTTCAACGCGCGATTTAGAGCATTAACAGCTCTTCGTCTGGTCACTGTCAGTTACACCTTATGGAAGTGTTTGTTGGTCAAATTTTTTAACACTGACTCGCGCAGCTTAAACGTTGGGTTCAGCAGTTTCACACCTATTCAGGCTTTACTGTTACTCACAGCAACCTCTTCACACCTTGTGGCTTGGTTCTTAGGATTAGTTTGTACTGTGTTTCTTTGCAGTCTGCTACATGTGCATCTCTGCTCTGCTCGTTTGTATCCTCGCCTTCAACCTGATTTTCACAGACTTGTGTGTCGTTCAGTAGTTTTGCACGTGCATGCGCATTCACACAGCTCATTATGTCGATTTCACCTTATCTGTTTTCACGTTGATCAGCACAGCTTTTGTGTTGCTCATTTGTGGGTTTTTTCTTCTTCTGTAATATTGTGGTATACTCTAATGTTGTGTTTTTACATTCTCAACTTATGTGATGGCAACTTTTGGTAACCAAGAACAAACACAGTTGAAATGGGTTCTTCATATATTTATTTCGGGAGACATCTCTCTTCAAGCAGGGGCACTCGAGCAACTGTCCCAGTGGAATGCCCTGCTCCATGACCTCAACACATCCTTCTGACATTCCATTCTGTGGCTGACATCACCACACATCTCCCTTTTAACAAAACAAAGTGTAATACTATTAGTGTTCTAATAATTATTCTAATATTCATCATCCCCCTTCCCAATGAAGCAAAAAGAAAAGGAAAGAAAAGAAGAAAGAAAAAAGAAAAGGAGAGAAGAGAAAAAAACAATAAAAGAAAAATACATACAAATATAGGATAAAAACAGAGAAAATCAAATCTAAACAAAATCATTTAATTTCCTAGGTGGAACAGGATTGCGAGAACTTTTCCTGACAATAACAGTATTCTAGAATTGTTTTTTGACAGGTGCAGAAGATTTCAAGTAACTTTTTACAATCTTATTGGTTACATCATGACGAGGAACAAGTGCTACACGAGACATGCCCCACCAATTTCCATCAGAAAGTTTAACAGAATTTCTTCCTAATTCAGATACTTGAACAGGATCTCTAAATTTAGATAACTCTTTTCCAACAAGAATAGGATTTTTTACACGTACCCAATCACCAATTTTCAGTCTACATTCTTTCTTTGAACAAGAATTGTCTTTGACAAATCTTTTTAAATTTGCAAAATTGGAATTGAATTCAGCTGTTTTCCACCACTCATTTACATTTTCATCTTTTTGCAAAACTTTTGTTGTCCAGAATGGACAAACCTCTGTGCTGGATTGTCTACCTCTCATTAGTTCAAATGGGGATTTCCCAGTCACTGAATGTGGAGTGGTACGATGAGACCAAACTAGTTCTTGAATAGATTTAAAAACACAAAATTTGTTTTTTATAGAAATTGAATACATTCCACAAGTACTTTGTTAAAGCGTTCAACCTTACCATTAGTTTTAGTTTTTAGAGGGCTGTTCTGAGATGTTTTATTGCACAGGTTTTTTTTAAAATGAAGACATTTCAGAAGATGTAAACTGAACCCCATTGTCAGTTAGAATCCCTCCCGGGAGACCTTCTCTTGAAAACACCCTTTGAAAACATTCAATAGTTTTTTTAGTGGTAGGTTCAGAAATTGCTTCTACTTCTACCCATTTAGATAGATGATCAACCATTACAACAAAATATTTCATGTAATTGGGTAGAATCTGAAACAGACCTTAAAAGTCAACCCCAATACGTTGCCAAGGTTTTCCAGGACAAGGATTGATTGATTGAGTTTGAGGTTCAGTAATTAGAACTTTATCACTGAGTTTACATTTGGTACAATTAGATACAAATTCCTCAATGTCAGAATCCATGTGTGGCCACCAAAATCTTTCTCTGATCTTTTTCTTAGTCATCGTAGAACCTAAATGATCTCCATGTGCCAAGTTAATTAAACGTTGATGAAAACACAGTGGTGCTATTAATTTGTCTCCTCGAACTAAAATGTCACTTTCAAGAGACAATTCATCTTTTACTTTCCAAAATATTTGAAGTTTATGTTGTAATGCATTTTCTTTGGGCCATTTAAATTTCACAAATGCGATGACTTGATTAAGAATAGGAACAGAATAAATGGCAGAAATCCAGTCTTTTTCACAAACAGAGGCATCCCCAATGTAAGCAATAAAACACTCTTCTATTTCATTTTCCCATTCTTGATTTTAAGAATCATCAATGGGGAGTCTGGAAAGACAGTCTGCGCAGGAATTATTTCCACCTGGAATATATTGGATAGAAAACGTGAATTCTAAAAGTTTAGATGTCAGTCTTGAAATGTGAGCTGTAGTGCGTTTAATGTTTTTGCCAGAAAGTATATTCAACAAGGGACAATGATCAGTTTTGAGTACGAACGGTCTTCCCCAAACATAAGCTTTACATTTTTCTACGCTGCAGACGCAAGCTAGAAGTTCTTTCTCGATTACCGAATATTTACGTTCGGTGGGTCTGACAGTTCTAGATGCAAACCCTATAGTAAATTCACGTCCATTATCCATTTGAGTGAGAACCGCTCCAATACCATATTCACATGCATCAACAGTTATGATGGGGAATCTACCTTCAAGAAAAGGTTGTAGAGCAGGGACATTCACACTTCTCTCTTTAATTTCTTTAAAAATGATTGTTCACAAGACTCTGACCATACGAAATCTGCATTCTTCTTTAACAATGGTCTGAAAGAAAAATTGGCATAGAACTCACACATGCCTAAAAAGGAAAGTAATTGATCTTTGTTTTTTGGAGCTGGAGCATTTGTTATACTTTTGACAAGATAAGGCTTATGTTTAATCCCTTGGTTTGAATAAAACATGACCTAGATATTCAATTTCTCTGGCTTTAAAAATACATTTGTCTTTTCTCAATGGTGCTCCTCTGGATTGAAGTATATTCAGAACATTTGTTATCAAAAGATCATGTTCAGTTTCATCTTTGGTGAAAGGCAAAATGTCATCTTGGAAAACAGCCACTTGAGATATACACGAGAACATTTCAGACATTAATCGTTGAAAAATAGCCGTAGTAGATCCTATGCCGAATGGCATTCTGCAAAATTGAAATATTCCATCAGGTGTGACAAAATCTGTAAGATGACGAGAAGCTTTGTCCAATTCCACCTGGTGGTAAGCAGATCTCAGATCAAGTTTCGTAAACTAATTAGACTGTGCAATTTTTGTTATTAAGTCTACAATCGTGGGCAAGGGAAAATTATCTACCCAGATGGCGTTGACACTCCTTAAGTCAACACACATTCTACGTCCAACTGTCTTTTTCTTAGCTAAAACTATGGGAGAAAGCCTTAAAGTACCTTCTACTTTTTCAATAATCCCTTGCATACACATGTCAGACAGCATATTTGATAGTTCTTTTCTAATACTGAAAGGTATGTTACGCACTTTGTGTTTGACAGGTGTAACATTTTGTTTGACTTTAATAGAATATACAAAATCTGAAATTTTTCCCAATTTGTTTTGAAAAACTTCAGGGATCTTGTTTTCCCAATCAATGTTAATGTTAGTGACAGATTTAACATCATATTTTTCAATAGTAATAGGATTTTTTGAACCAGGTCTGATAGTTAATTTAAATTCGGCTTGATGAATGAGACCTAAGACATTAATGCCTTTACGCGCTTCATAGATTTTTCCATTTATAGAAGAATCTAATAGTTTAATAGAAGACCAGAAATAACCCATTAAATCCACTTTGCTGCCTTCAAAAGCCACGGTACGGACATAAGGAGGCAGTAAGTGATGAGAGCTCCAAAGTTGTTCATATTTGATATGATCTATAATAGTAATGCGAGCTCCAGTGTCTACTAGAAACATGATGGGTATATCATTAATCAACACTTCAATTTCTGGGTCAGCAATGGAAGAGATTTGATCTTGTTTGAATCATCTAACACCTAATGATAATTCTTTAACTAAGGTGTCATCAATGTTTTCATCAGTATCATGGTCATCATTTATTACACAACATACAGGATTAGAATTATTGAACCTACTTACGGTACTAAATTTTCCACTCCTGCAGGCTTTAGAAAAATGACCCACTTTACCACATCTTTTACATTGTTGGCCAAGTGCAGGACAATATTTAAAATTAGAGACATGGTTTGGAGAACCACATCTGAAACAAATAATTTTCCGAGAAAAATAATGGGTAGGTTGGGTAGATTGAATTGTAGGTTTGATACTGTTTTGTTATTTTTTACATCATTTTTGTCAAAGTTAGAAATATTTTTGTTGACAACAGCACCAGAAATAGTAGCTTTGTTGAGTGAGTCCTCTAAAAAATGTACATCTTGACATGAACCCTCAATACTTTTAGCTATATCAACAGCTTTATCTAAAGATGGATTCTTGCACGTGAGGAGGCGTTCCTGTATTTTATTTTAATTGCATCTGACAACCAACTGATCTCTTATTAACTGAGAAGTAAAATCTTCGAATTTACATGTTGCAACACTTTTAAAGCAGTGACATAAGAGTCATGTGGGTTTTTGAACACGTGTGAAAAATGTAAATCTATGGCCAACAAGATTTTTTGATTTTGAGAAATACTTATCTAATTGAGCCATTGCAATCTGGTATTCATCAAGGTCAGTTTCATCAATGTCAGGACAATCGGACAAATTATCAAAAATATTTTGCACTTCTACCCCAAGATGATAATACAGCAGACCTTTTTTTCTATCAGGTTTAAATTTTGTAGCATCAATAGCTATTAAATAAGCATTAAATGAATAAATCCACAATTTCCATTCAAGTATAGGTTCACCCGGTTCTTGAAGAAAAGGTGCTGGAGGTGAAATACTCTGCATTTTATTTTTTACATTAAATATGCTCAGCACAAAATTATAAAATATTTTGGGAGTGTTGCGTATATCACATGAAAAGAAAAAAAGGCTAATGATATATAAATAATGTAAAATTCTTTCTAAATCACAGAATGCATATAAATATAACAAAGGGCCATATGTATCAAGCCTTTTTTGATTCGCAAAGGCCGAAATTCGCCGAATTTCGGCCTTTGCGAATCGCAAAAGGCTATTTTGCATGATTTGAAATGTATCAAACAATCGCATCTTAAGGAATCGCAAATACTTGCGATTCCTTAATTTGCCATAGCATTTAAGGAATCACAATTTTGCGATTCCTTAAATGCTATGTATGAAGCATTTTACTGTTGCGAATTCAGCTTAAGGAATCGCAATTTGCCACCAACTTCCAGTTGGTGGTAAATTGCGATTTCTGTTCAAAATACACTAATTTGTATTTTTGATTGTGGCATGTGATGCACATACATGCCCATAGGGCATGTATGTGCACCATATGCACACACATGTAATTTACAGGGGTGCAGCAAGGTGTCCTTGAGACACCCCTGCACCCTTGCAATAATTCTCAAATTGCGATTAGCAAATTGCGAATTCGCAATTTGAGAATTATTTGGAAATCATTCCTATGGGCCTCCTGGCCCATAGGAATGCATTGGAAATTATTCCTTAATTGCGAATTCGCAAAATGCGAATTCGCAATTAAGGAAGATTAAGGAATTGCTAATTAAAAGCGAATTTCTTCATACATACCATTTTGCGATTCCTAAATAGCGATTACTTAAAAATCGCTATTTAGGAATCGCAAAACGGAACTATGATACATATGGCCCTAAGAGTTTGGTTATGAAAATGTTATGTAAGTTACTGGACTTGTAATTTCAAAATGTGCACTTGAAATAAAAAAGTTTGCACTTGAAATAAATATGTGTGCAAATCACAGAAATAACTGTCTGGAAATTAGTGTGCAAATCACTGAAAGTTTAACTTGCACAGGAACTTGAAATGAATACTGTGTGCAAATGACAGAAAGTTTGACTTGCACCAAAACTTGCATAAATACTATGTGCAAATAACTCTTTGAATTGCTGTTGTTTAAACTGAAGTTCCATAGAAGGCCACACGGTGGCAGTATTGGACAAGGAACAGTAAGAGATACACTCTGTGACGATAACTCGATGGTTGGATTGAGGTAATGAAGAGATGATCCCAGCGAAAATCCAACTGCGAATCACAGCAGTTAAAACTTGTTCCTAACGAGTTCCTAACGAGGAATTCAAGAATACACAGGTAATTCCTTCTTTGCGCTATGTTTTTTTGGTGGACTCAAGTGATGTTTGGTTGTGCAGAAGCTTAAAACAATGTACACGTTACCGCTTCAGCTTCATTGCCGGGCCCCGGGGGAAGCACAGTCGCAGACTAGTCTTCCCCCGGGGTCTTTCGCGCAGGATAGGACAGGCAGGGGAAAGGGAGGAGTTAGGGGGTGGGTATATAGGCGCAGGGGAGGAAGGGAACTTCCTCTTCCTGCACCTGGCACCATCGGGAGGGTAGAAAGAAAGGGAGTCCAGTGTAGACCCTGTGCGTACTTAGTTCAGCGGAGTCAGTGGACTTTTGGCCGGTGTCTCATCGTCGGGGGCTGTTTCTATGGCAGCCGGTTTTTTCGTTGCACGCCTGAAGCGTGAGTTGTGGCACGATGTCGGAGGTGACGTCCGAGGAGGTCCGGGCGGCCTTGCTGCTGCTGGCGCGGCCGGTCGCGAGGATCTGCTGCAGCCAGGTGTGTTGGGCCAGGCATGGGTGGGGGCCACTAGGGGTACGAGCGCGGCCTCGGCCGGGGTCAAAGCCGCGGTGGTGGCTTGTCTGGAGGATGAACCTGACGCGGACGGCCAGGTGGGCGAGCGGAGGGGGGGCGGAGCGCCCAGAGACCCGGCGAGGGGCGGGAAACGTAGGAGCCTGCCCCCGCGGGCCTACCCTCCTCTCGAGTTCTTCCCTGGGGCCTCCAGGGCTGCGGTGGGGGGCGCGGCCCTCCCGCCCCAGCTGCTGGGGCCTGCCCATGCGCCGGACGGTGCGGGGATGGGGGTGGGGCAGGTGGACAGCTTTCTGCGGCCCCCTTTGCCGGCTGTGGGTCCGGTGGGGGAGTCCAATGCCACGGAGGTAGAGGGGCAGGCCGATGCCCATGCCATGGGGGAGGGGCTGTCTGGGGAGACTGTACCTGTGGATGAGGAGCGTAGGGAGGAGGCCCCCATTGACCTTTCCACCAGCTCTAGGGCTGGCACCCCTGCCCCGGCAAGGCGGGAGGCGGCTGGGGACGCTGCGGACCGGGGTGGGTCGGCTGTCCTGGTTCCCATGCACGGGTGGCCCCCTGGGTTTGGCCAAGGCGGTTTCTTCCCCCCGGGGGCTGAGTTTATGGGCTACTGCCCGCCTCCACGGGTCTGGGGCGCGCTATCCTGGGAGGACAGGGCCAGGGAGGAGAGGATCCTCGAACAGATCCAGGAGGCCAGGTGGGCGGAGGAGACCAGGGCCAGAGTAGGCGCTGTGTGGGGTCATGAGGTCGAGGGCCCCCCCACCCCGACCTCTGAGGAGGAACGGGAGGCGGAACGGGAGGATGAGATGAGGAGAGTCAGGGCCAGAATGACGGTGGAGGACCCCCCGCCTCCAGAGAGTTATGGCGGGTGTAGGGACAGCCAAGACGGCTCTGAGGCCCGGTGGTGCTGGGGCCCGCTCAGGTTGGAGCAACCTGAGGGGCGGGAGGGGATCCAAGCCGGCGGCTGTCGGCAGAGCCCGGGGGTGCCTGGCGGGGCGCAAGACGGCTCCAAAACGCAGGACTGAAGCAGCAGGGCAGTCTGCGGTGGCTCTCCCTCCACCGAGGGCTCGGGCTCCTGCGGCGCGTGTGGAGACTGGAATGCGTGGCCATGGGGGCTTGCAGAAAGGTGTGAAGCGAGCGGTGAAAGAGGTAGAGAGTGCGCGTCTGGATCCGGAACCGGTGCTTGAGTTGGATTATAGTGATGAGAGTGACGAGCTGGAAGACGGGGAGGTGCGGGATGACGCAGAAGGCTTTGGGGGCGCTGTGGACAACGGCGACATTGGTGTTTTGCAGGCCCCGGCGGTGACAAAGACCAAGGCTGGGACGGCAGCGGTCCAGGTGGCGGCGCCCAGAGGACGGCCCAGGGGACGGACCGAGGCACTCACAGGTGAGGGTTCCTGGTGGGCAGCCTGGGAGGACGGTCCCGGGGGTGGGAGGGGCGTAAGAGGACTTGCAGGTCAGTGGGAGTGGGGGACGAGTCAGTCCGGGAGCCGGAGAAGCCATCGGGCAGTCCACTTGAGGATGGTGAGAAGGTGGACGGTAAGTCGGTGACTACGGGGGTGCAGATGGACAAAGGGGATGGTAAAGAGGAGAAAGGGGTGAAGATCCCGAAGAAACTGCCGTGTATGGGTTTGGCGATGCCGTTGGGCTCGCATCTCTCTGAGAAAGTCAGGGCTCGGATTTGGAGGCACGAATTCGTGGATGTATTTAAGTTACTGCATAGGGAGGTGCAGGCTAAGGAGGGTTCGAAGGAGGAGGAGTGGGAGCTGACTAGGCGCCCCAGGGTGCCAGTGACGATGGAGAACTGGACATCAGCGTTCTTGATTTATGCCAGTATCTACTGTGAAAAGTATTTGGACAGAGCAATTGCGCTGTTCAAGTACATGGACATCATTCGCAAGGCTCAGATGCAGTTTGGGGGATTTGCCTGGCTGAGTTATGACGAGGAGTTTAGGGCCAGGGTCAGTGCGAATCCAGAGAAGAGCTGGGGGGAGGTGGATCAAGAACTCTGGGTGCAGTGGATGGCGTCCACGCACTCCACCACATCCACACACACAGCTAGCGGTTTGCCGGTGGTGTATCGGTCTTTTCCGCTGCGTCCCGCCCAAAGCGGGGCGGGAGGAGGTGCAGTGCCCAACACCATCGTCTCGGGTCAACAGACTAAGCCAGGGCGATATTCCACGGGGGCCTGTTGGAGCTACAATAAGGGGTACTGTTCCCGGTACCCCTGTAAGTTCAAACATGAGTGCTCGAAATGCGGAGGGAAACATGCACTCACTCAGTGCCTCACACTTGCCACGCCATCAGAGCAGTGGAGGAACGCCCGAGGGCGGGGCCACCCTGGACAGAAGGGCGCCTACACCGGTTAGGGTGGAGGCGATGGCCCCGTGGCTCTTGTGCTACCCGGATCAGGAGGTGGCGGCGCGGCTTTTCTGGGGTTTCACGGAGGGTTTTAGAGTGGGCTATCAGGGCCCCAGGGAGCGCCGATGGGCCTACAACTTGCGATCTGCTAAGGAATTGCCTGGTGTGGTGGCCGCTGAGTTGAGGAAGGAGGTTGAGGAAGGAAGGGTGGCTGGCCCGTTTACTGACTGGCCTTTGGACGATCTGATCATCTCTCTGTTGGGTGTGGTGCCGAAGAAGGAGGAAGAGGAGTTTAGGATGATTCACCATCTATCGTGGCCGGAGGGCCAGTCAGTGAACGATTTTATTGCAGAGGAAGATTCTAGGGTGCTCTATGCGTCGGTGGACCATGCGATCCGGCTGGTGCGGGTGTGTGGGGCGGGGGCTGAATTGGCGAAATGTGACATCAAGTCAGCTTTCCGATTACTGCCCATTCATCCGGCGGATTTCCTGCTCTTAGGAATGCAGTTTGGGGGGGCCGTCTACGTGGACAAGGTTTTGCCCATGGGGTGCGCCATCTCCTGCGCTCTGTTTGAGCTATTTAGCACCTTCCTGCAGTGGGTCATGGTGCGAGTCAGTGGGTGCCGTGAGGTCACTCATTTCTTGGATGATTTCCTCTTCCTGGGGAGGGCGGATTCCGGGGATTGCGGCAGGGCCCTGTCACGATTCCAAGAACTGGCCCTTCATTTTGGGGTGCCTCTTGCGCCGGAGAAGACGGCTGGTCCCAGCTGTTGCTTGACATTCCTGGGGATCGAGCTGGTCTCGGTATAGTGGCTAGCGCGCCTTCCTGCAGCCAAAGTGGCGGAAATACTGGCTTGTTTGGAATGGGCGATTGAAGAAAAGCGGATCCCTTCGAGAGCGGTTCAGAAACTCCTTGGTTTCCTTAACTTTGCATGTAGAGTGGTGAGAGCAGGGCGGACGTTCTGTAGGCGGCTGTCGGGGGCGGTACTCCCACATCACAGAGTCAGGGTTTCCATGGGGGTGCGGGCTGATTTGAGAACCTGGATTGCATTCCTGAAGGATTTCAATGGTGTACCCCTGGAATTTGATGAGGAAAGGGTGGTCTGGCAATGCCACATTTTCTCTGATGCAGCTGGGTCGGCGGGGTTCGGTGTTTTCTGGGACGGAAGGTGGTGTGCGGAGAGCTGGCCGGTTCGATGGCTCAAACAGGGGAGGAGCATTGCTTTTTTTAAAAATTTTCCCTCTACTGGTGGCCCTGGAGGTGTGGGGCGGGGGGAATTTCGGAACAGGTCAGTGCTTTTCCATGTGGACAACATGACGGTGGTGGAGCTGGTGAATCAGCAGAGGGCGAGGGACCTGAGAGTGCTGCGGCTGTTGCGGAGGTTCATGTTGGCTTGTCTGCGGCTGAATGTGGTGTTTCGGGCAAAGCATGTCCCTGGGGCGAATAATGACATTGCGGATGCTTTGTCTCATTCGCAGTGGCAGCGGTTCCGGCACCTGGCACCGGGAGCGGATACATGCAAGACCGAGCTGCCGGCCGGCATCTGGGCCTTGGGGGAGTGAGGATGATTGGCCTGGTGGAAGGTTCTGTTGCAGAGACGACGAGGAGGACGTATCGTTTGGCATGGTCTGAATTTAGTGCTTTCATGGGTTGGAATCTGGAGTGTGTCGTGGGTGTTGAGTCTGTGGTGGAACAAGGGCTGAGACGCTTTGTGCTGAATTGTATTGACAGAGGTTTGACGGCTGCTACGATCTCTGGTAAATTGGCAGGGATATCCTTTTACTGTGCTTTGTTTCTGGGTTTTGATCCGACTAAAGATGTGATCGTGAGCAGGATGTTGCGGGGTTGGGGCAGGGAATGCAGGAATGGGGGGGAGTAGCCTGAGGGAAGCAGTTACTTTTGAGTTGTTGGTCCGGCTGGTTGGGGTGTTGCTGGAATGTTGTTACGACCTGGTTGAGGTTGGCCTTTTCCGTTTGTGTATGGTGTGGATGTTTTTCGGTGCGTTCAGGGTGTCTGAGTTGCTGGGTACAAGGGGAATGGCTGGCAGGTTGTTTGAGGAAGTTCGTGAGGATGGAGGTCGCCTGGGTATTTGGTTGCGGTGCTCGAAGACTGATCAGTTGGGCAGGGGTAAGTGGGTATGGCTGAATGAGACGGAGGGCAGGCCGGTGTGCCCTGTGGTTGAATGGCGGGCCTTCCTGGGGACGGCGAGTGTGGCGCGTGGGGAAATATTTTGTCACGCATCAGGCGCGAGACTGACGGCGGGCCAATTGTTGGCGGTGTTGCGCAAGGCTTTGCGACGATTGGGTCTGGATGCGTCTGGTTTCGGGACTCACTCCTTCAGAATTGGGGCTGCGACAGCTGCGGCCCGGTTGGGGTGGTCTTTGGACAGGATTAGGCGGATTGGGCGGAGGAAGTCCCGTTGTTGTGAGAGGTATATGAGGAAATGAGATGGTCCCAGGTAGGGAGTTGGTTGATTCATGGTTTTGCTGTTTCTTGTTCTAACATATATTTTCTTCGTAGGTTGCGTGGGTGGACCGGGAAATAAGACGGTGACATGGATTGTTAGGCACTCCTTCGTGCATTGGGCATCCAAATATGCGGAGCAGCAGGTTTACGGCCGTAACCTGGGACTGAAAGGACACTTGCACGAGGTACATTGGTGGGGCAAAGGTGGCATGCGATGGGGGGCACTACTGCCCTGGCTCGCGAAGATGGTCCCACAGAGGGGATGCCCTGATTTGCTGATAATACATCTGGGAGAGAATGACTTGGTGCAGCTGTCAGGTTTGGCGCTTGTACAGCTCATGCAGAGGGACCTGGAGGTGCTGAAATCTAGGCTTGCAGGGACCTGCATTGCCTGGACAGATTTGGTCCCCAGGAAAGTGTGGAGAGGGGCAATGAAGCATGGGGCGATCGAAAAGGCACGAAGGAAGCTCAACAGGGCAATGAGACTATACTGTGGTGACAAGGACATTAAAGTGATTGCTCACGGAGGGATTCGACTGGAGGAACCTTTAGCTTTTAGGGACGACGGAGTACACTTGTCGCAACTGGGCAATGCTTGGTACATGAAGGAGATGCGAGACGTTGTGAGCAAATTATGGAAGGAAAATATCTGGTGTGTCAGGGAATGATTGTGGGTGTGCTGGTGCAGGCGGACTGACCGGGGTAGGAGGGGTGGGGCAGGGAACCGCCCTACAGGGGGTTCCCTGGTTGGCGGTACTTTGAAGGGACAGGGGGTCAAGAGCGGGCACACCCATCCCTTGGGGGGGGAGTTCGAATGGCGGATAGAGGCATGACTGTAAGGACTCAAGGAGTGGGCTGGATGACAAGTGATTGATGGGCAGGAATAAGGTATGGTATGGAGCTTGTAGGGGTTTGTGATGAGGTGGAACGGATGAAACGAATGAGGGGGGAGTGTGAGCGGGGGTTTGATGTTATTTACCTGTTGATGTTTATTGTTATGTACAGATTACGCAGCCTGGTCTAATAAAATGGCCTTTTACGCTTACACACTGCGTGGTCTGTTTATTGCGCGATGCCGGGCCCCGGGGGAAGCACAGTCGCAGACTAGTCTTCCCCCGGGGTCTTTCGTGCAGGATAGGACAGGCAGGGGAAGGGGAGGAGTTAGGGGGGTGGGTATATAGGCGCAGGGGAGGAAGGGAACTTCCTCTTCCTGCGCCTGGCACCATCGGGAGGGTAGAAAGAAAGGCCACCCACCCACCCGGCAGTTGGAGGTGCAGTTTTGGGTAGGTCCTTGGCATTGCCAGTTTAGGCCAGAGCTGCTTTAGGTGGTACTTTGAAGGGACAGGGGGTCAAGAGCAGGCACACCCATCCCTTGGGGGGGGGAGTTCGAATGGCGGATAGAGGCATGACTGGAAGGACGCAAGGAGCGGGCTGGATGACAAGTGATTGATGGGCAAGAATAAGGTATGGTATGGAGCTTGTAGGGGTTTGTGATGACGTGGAACGGATTAAACGAATGAGGGGGGAGTGTGAGCGGGGGTTTGATGTTATTTACCTGTTGATGTTTATTGTTATGTACAGATTACGCAGCCGGTCTAATAAAATGGCCTTTTACGCTTACACACTGCATGGTCTGTTTATTGCGCGAAGAGTGCTCGCGCTTCTGTGAAGATGCACTTTGTTAATATATTGTTAATATTAAAATCCTCACGTACGCACAGCTCGCGCTTGGTCTTGCTCGCGCTCAGTGTTGTCGTTAACTTGCTAGCACAGGCAAGATACGAAAATAGGATTATTGATCTTGAATTTTAGGCTTAAATTTAGAGAAACACGCTCCGCACAAGAAGAAATTCAATGCTTGAGTGCCCCTTAAGGTTGAAAGACAGTACTTGTCAAAAATTGCCCACAGTCAATCGATAATGAAGACGCTTGAGTCCAGTAATAAATAAATAATAGGTACTCTAAAAAGAGCCTTGATGCGAGTGTAATTAACAGTCTCACCTTGGTTGTTCAATTACTAGTGAACAATGTCGTTCTTATACATTTTTTGCTCCCTGGCCCCTCTTCTTTGTTCAATCTGTATCCAGCTTGAAGGAGGTCATCAACATCATCCCATCCTCGCCGCCAGTTTGTCAACCCACCAAGGGAATTTCTTTGTATCCCAGGAGATCCCCCAGTCCCTTGGTTACAGTGGAAAGAATACTTTTTGAACTTTACTTCCACTATTCACTATACCAACAAGCTTTCTGCTGAAGGACCGAACAGCCGTGCAGAGCTAACAAGAGGAAGACGCCAACTGACTTGGCCTCAGCCCTACAGGCCTGTATCCCCTCGAACCTGCTCCTGCAAACTCCTGGTGTGTCCTGCAACCTCAAAAAACCTGGAGGACCTGCCTGCCTTCACTTCCAAAGACTGCTTCTCACGTGAACACCAGATTTGTTTAACTGCAACCTCTGACAGCAGCCGGAGGCCGCAAATCCAGCCCACTCTACACCCGCCAAACCCGGCCCGAGCTTGAGTGGAAAAACAGCACGAGGAGGTCACCCCGGCGATCTTGAATCAAATTTCCAGCAACCCCTGACCTGCTTCAAGCCTCCAGCTGACGCCTGCAGTCTAAATCCAGAAGGCCCCCCTAACCGCGACCAGGAGCTGGGGTCACCTGGACACTATACACACTATACCTTATTTTGGTGTAGTATATGTAGAGCCAGTTTCCTACAAGGAGCAATAGTGTTGGCTATTCAGGCATTAATAGGTCACATATGTTACTTCTGCTACATGTTTGTCCCTAAGAAAGATGGGAGCCTTCAAAACATTCTGGATCTTTATGTCCTGAACTTCTTTCTTAACCAAGGGAAGTTCAATATACTCTATTGCTCAGTTCCTCCTGACCTTGGTGTGGGTATCGCTCAAGCTCCAGGACATATACTTGTTTTGCTGTCAAAGTACATTTTTTTTTTTTTTTTTTCAAAACCTTTATTGAAACAAACAAAGGCGAATAAGGGTGAACAGGTAGTCTGGTACAAATCATTAAGTGCATGTATACAATCGTTTCCTGTGATGCACAATAAGTTCAGAGTATACAATTTGAGCACCTAAGTAAAAAGGCAAAGTGAAACAAAGCGAGGAAGTCCATTCGCAGAGCCCAGTTGTCATCCAGGTCCAGGGCGACAAGAAGGAAAATAAAACACTGTGATATCAACATTAGTCCAGCGATCCCGGATGACACAACTAAGGTGGAACAGAATTAAGGGCAATGTTCCTTCACCCATTCGCCCACAACTCCCCACAACACCCTCCCCCCTCCTCCCCCCCCCCCCCTCGCTGCCGGGCCGAGCAAAAAGAGCAAGGAGATCAGAAAAAAAATTAAAGAAATAAAAAATAAAAATCATTATTATATATATATTTTTTTTGTCTTGTGGGCATTAATCATGGGATAGGGTTGAAGCTACCCTACCTCTGCGGCAGGTCCTCATGTGCCGGGCTGTTTTGAGCAAGTGAGCCCACCTGATCTGTGCATGTGGAAGTCAGGGTCTGCTGTGATAGCGGGGCGTCTAATCTCATCAGTTCCTGGATCATCACTCCCCAGGCCTGCAGAACCTCAAGTAACTTCCCATCCCTCCTCGTATGCCTCATATGCGCTTCTTCCGCCAAAGCCCATTCCCCCAGATCCACCCTCCACCTCTCTGGCAATGGGCCCTGTGGGGACAGCCAGTGGATTGAAATACGGCGTCGAGCCGTAACTAGGCCCAATATAAGGAAACGTCTGCTCACTTTACGTTTTGGGTCCTTGGGGATCAAGCCCAGGAGGCACGGGCGCAGGTCTAAATCAATTGCCCAACCTGTAATCCCTATCAGGGTCTCCAGAACCGACTTCCAATAAGATTGGAGGGTGGGGCACGTCCATACCATATGGACAAAATCCGCTCGGGCAGCGCGACATTTCGGGCAGTGGGAGTCTCTAGTCGCATCAATGACCTGAAGCCGTTTGGGGGAGAGGTAGGTCATGTGCACTATATTATATTGAATTTGTTTAAAGCGGTTACTCACCGACACCTTCCGCACACTCTCATGTATTTTTTCCCATTCGCGGGAGGTGATTTCCTGCTGACACGCCTGCCGCCATTTGGCCTCTATAGTCAAAGGTCGTAATGTTTTATCTTCCCGGAGAGCCCTGTAAAGGTGGGTCACGAACTTCCGGCCCCCCGCCATCGCTAGCATAGTGACTAAGGTATGGGCGTGAGGTGGGGCCTCCGGAAACGAGGGCCATAGCTGTCGCGCGGTAGCCGCAAGTTTAGCGTACTGAAGGAACTGTCCCGGACCGAGCTCAAAGGTCGTGACCGCATCTTGGTATGTGATAAATTGTCCATCTGGGTATAGGTCGGCTAACATCGAGCAACCCCCCTCCAGCCATTTGTCCGTGGACATGACCCTCGCAATCTGAGCAAAGGATGGCATCAGCCACATATCCATGTCCGGGGCGAATTGGGTGCGTCCAATATGGCGTCTCACCACCCGGTCCCAGATAGAGGCCCCCAGCTGCACCAATGGGGGGACACCATCCTGATGTCCCCCTTTCCGCCAGAGTAACGCTCCCAGCTGTTCAGTGCCACCGGTGCCCTCCAACAGGGTCCGCTCCCAGGAGGGGTCCGTGTCCAGCCATGCGATAGTATGCTGCAGCTGCGACGCAAAGTAATATAGCTCCAGGTCGGGGACTTCCAGGCCCCCCGCCCCCCACTTGCGCTTCAGGACTTCCAGGCCTACTCTGCACCGTTTCCCATTCCACAGGAGAAGGATCAGAAGGGAGTCCAGTTCACGGAAGACCCGGTGCGGTATCTCGTAGAAGGAACCCTGCATTGTATACAGGCAGCGCGGGAGAACCACCATTTTTATTAAAGCGATCTTCCCCATCAGGGAGAGCCTCAGGGTGTTCCAAAAAGCTATGCTCCCCTTTAGACCCTGGAGTATCCGTCCCATGTTGTGACGGTAAAAATCAAGCGGAGTCCGAGCGATCCGAATCCCCAGATAGCGAAGCGTGTCCTCCACCCAAGGGAGTCCCATCTCCGGGCGCTGGGCCCCCTCCCAGTCCGCCTGTCCGCCTATAGCATAAATTTGGGATTTTGCCCGGTTCACCGCGAGGCCCGAGGCGGCCGCAAAGTGTGATAGTTCAGTCAACAGGATAGGGAGCGATTGCTCCGGTTGGTTCAGATAAACCAGGGCGTCGTCCGCATAAAGGGACACTATATGTTCAATTGCCCCCACCCTAATACCTTGGCCCTGTAAAACAGAACGAAGATGGCATGCAAGTGGTTCCATTGCCAGGGCAAAGAGCAGGGGTGAGAGGGGGCACCCCTGACGTGTTCCTCTCGAAATTGGTATCTCCTCCGAGACCCACCGGCCCGTGCGAACTCTAGCCACCGGTCTGGTGTACAACAGCTGAACCCATTTCACAAACCCCTCCCCAAGGCCCATTTTCAGAAGCACTCTCCAGAGGTAGGCCCAACGGATAGAATCGAACGCTTGTTCGATGTCCAGGAAGACCAACGAATTATGCTCGGCTCGCCCCTCCAGGGCGCGCATAACAAGAGCCAGGCGGCGGATATTGCGCAGAGTGTTCCGACCCGGGATAAACCCTGACTGATCGTCGTGGACCAAACGTCTGAGATGGGGAAGGAGTCTGGAGGCCAACACCTGGCTAATAATCTTCAGGTCCACGTTCAACATGGAAATGGGCCTATAGGACCCGGGAAGGGTGGGGTCCTTGCCCGGTTTGGGTATCATTACTATCGTCGCCGCCCTCATAGATTTCGGAAGTGAGCCACGATCATAGGCCTCCATCGCCACTGCTCGGAGTTTCGGGACCAGCACCTCTCTGAACTCCTTATAGAGTTCTGACGCCAACCCGTCCATCCCCGGGGACTTCGCCGTCTGTAGGTGGGCAATCGCCGCCCGTAGTTCGTCCTCGAGGAGAGGGCCCCCTAGGTCTTCCTGGCTATCTGCTGCCACCACGGGGAGCTGCACCTCAGCAAGGTATAACTCTATGTCTCTAGTGCCAGCGACTGGTTGAGAGTCCGAGTATATCCCACTCAGATGGGCATGGAACACATCATTAATGGCCTGTTGGGTATACACCACGCGGCCCTTGTCACTCTGTAGGGCCAAAATCGGGTGGGGTTGGGTTTCAGCCCGGATCAGGCGTGCCAGTTGTTTCCCGGCCTTGTCACCCTCAGCGTACCACCGACGCCTACTAGCCGTCCTATTAAATTTACCTAGCGAGGCCCAGGCATCACCCAATTGGTGCCGCGTGGCTGTCCATTCGGGTCTCTGCTCTTTGTCAATGGGGAATTCTTTTTCCATCTCAGCCAGGCGATCCTCGTGTTGGCGGAGTTCTCGTTCTAGGACCCGTTTAACCCCTACCTCCGTAGACATACATGTCCCACGGAGGACCACCTTCATGGCGTCCCATTCGGTCGCCCGTGTGGTGGTTGACCCCCAGTTTATCTCAAAATAAGCCTCTAGTGCTTGCGCTATGGCCTCCTTATACGTGGGGTCCTCAAGAGCGTCCGTGTTAAGTCTCCAGAGTGGGATCCGAGGCCGCGGGCTACCCAACGAATAGGTGAGCAAGAGCGGGGAATGATCAGACAGGTATCGTGCAAGATAAAGGACCTCTTCTACCTGGTCCAACACCATGCCCTGCAGGAAAAAATAGTCCAATCTACTGTGCGTATTGGCGGCAGGCGTGAAGCAGGAGTACACCTGAAGAGTGGGGTTGCGGTGTCTCCACACGTCAGTTAGGTCATAACTTTGTAGCATTTGGGTCATTGCCTCCCGCATTTTTGGTTTAGCATCCGCCTTTGGGGGGCAGCGGTCCAGAGTCCCGTCTAGTGGGCAATTGAAGTCCCCTGCTATGATGAGCTCCGTTTCAGGGTCAATATCCAGCTGTCCCAGCACAGTGCCCAAAAATCCCCCCTCGTCAGTATTAGGGGCATAAATATTTATGAGGCATACACTACGCCCATCCAGGGTGCCAACCACTATTACAAACCTGCCCTCCTGGTCTAGCTTGGTGGATGTAGCCTTAAAGGGAGTCCCCGGTGCCACCCAGATTAGGGCCCCCCTGGCGAACCCTGAGTAGGACGTCGCAAAGAACTGTCCCCGCCATCTACGCTGAACATACTTAAGGCAATCTCCCCAAAGGTGCGTTTCCTGTAGGAAAGCAAAGCTGACCCCGTAGCGCCTGAGATAGGTGGCTATCCTAATCCGCTTGATTCTATTGTTAAGCCCCCTAACATTCCAAGACAGAAATTTGTATTTGCTTATATCACCTGCCATGAGTTGACCCCGATGTGTTGCAAGACGGCCCGTCATTGAACTGACGAGGCAAACCACACAAAGCAAAAACAGAACAGGACCCGGCAGCAACCCTCCCCATCCTCAAACAAACAACCCCAACAGTGTCCACCCGCAGGCGGTAGTACCACATCTCCCAATCCGAACCCGGTCAGGAGACCGCGAACCCCGCCCCAAAAGAAAGCACCCCCCCTCTAACCCTCCCAATTCAATGCACAATTAGGAACTTAACATTAAACACACTTCGTCTATGTGCAAACTGATCGCCTCTGTGTCCTTCACTCCCCACAGTCAGCAATGTTAATCTAAACACTGTAGTAGTAACGTGAAAGAGACGACCCAAAGGAAAATGGTGACCAGAAGGTAAACTATAAGAATAACCCCCCCCTACACCCCATGATTGAGCCTTCAGCCAATTGTCTGGCACCGCCCGGCGCAGCCCGGCCGAGGCCTAGCCGGTCGTGGCGGTACGGTACAACTGGCCTCCTGCAATTGGATTTAGCACAACAAAGCAGTCACTGGAATCAACAGGTCCTCTGTGCCCCCCTTCACCCAGTTCAACAGTCTTAGAGTTCCGGAAGGTAGCCCAGTTCCAGGACCTACAGGTGGTAGAACCTCCCCCATGCAAGGAACTAAAGATATACTCACAATGTCAATGTCAATGACCCCTCCACAGCAGATACTGACCACCAGGTGTAGCCATCAGGTGGCACGCGGCTGGCCGGTGGTCGGGTCGGCGGTACCCCCCTGGTCCGACTGTGTCTCCTGCACCAGGCAAAGTGGGGAGAACTGGTTCTGAGTCGGAATTTCCTCCATCTCCGCCCGGAGGGTACCATCCGGGCCCACCGTGATGCGTTTATTCTGTGTGGCGGAGCGCCCGCCCGGGGACTGACCTCCTCCCTCTCTGCGATTGCTCCGGCGCCTGGCATTCCGTCGTCTTTGCTCCTGCCAGCCTTGCGCTTGTCCGCGATCCTCCAGGCCCTGTGCGTCCATCCATTCTTCCGCGTCCGCCGGGTGGTCAAAGAAATGTGTTCGGTCACCGTGTTGCACTCGCAGCCGGGCTGGAAAGAGCAGGCTGTATTTCACCTCATGGGCCCGAAGTCGTCGTTTGACTTGCAAGAAATCATTCCGCAGGTTCTGAACCTTCTTCGTGTAGTCTGGGAAGATGTGGATCTCGGTGTTCTCATATTTAGGCGGTCCGGACCTGCGAATATGCTGGAGGAGTATGTCGCGGTCCCTAAAATAAAAAAAGCGGGCTATTATCGCCCGCGGCGGGGCTCCCAGTTTCGGTGGCGGCCCCAAAGTCCTGTGGGCCCTCTCAATAGCAAACATTTTGGACAGCCGTAGGCTCGGGAAGGACTTGCCAATCCAGTCCTCTAGAAAGAGGTCTGCCGCCGGTGCCTCTGATCGTTCGGGAAAACCCAAAAAGCGGAGGTTATTCCTCCGGGACCGGCCCTCCGCGTCCTCCGCCCGATCCTCCAGCCTGGTCGCGTGCTCCTGGAGGGCCGCCACCGACTCCCTCACTTGTCGGACCTCCGTTTGCAGTTCGGTGAGGCCGCCCTCTGTGGTGGTGACCCTGTCCGCCACCTTCCGGAGGTCGAGGCGTAGATGGTTAATATCCATGGCCATGCCGTCCATCTTCCCCTCCAGCGCCAGCCTGGAGTCTCGGATTGCCGCTAGGATATCAGCCTTGTCCTGCGCGGCCGCCTCCGGGCGGGGCTCCATCCTCCGGTCAAGGCCCTGTCGCTCCGCCGTAGTGGGACCGGGGACCGTGTATTGTACTATCTTGTTTGCCTGGGTCCCTCTCGACGGTCGGTCTCTTCCCATACTAGTCCCAGGGGTGCCTCCCAGAGGATAATACAGGGGGCCAGGTAGCGTCCGCGTTCTGTGACCTCAAACCCTCCACTGGGTGGCCAGGCAGCGCAGTCCACTGGTCAGTCGCGGTAAATGGCCGCCGCAGCACCGCAACCGGCACAAAGCCCTCCAGTGGTAACAGAGCAGCTCTCCACCCCAGGGGCCCCTCGGAGCCTCCGGCGGCCAGTGGTCAGGCTCCAGGGCACCGTAAGGAAAAGGAAGGAGGGGCACGCCAGGGCTCCACACCCCTCCGCAGGTGGAAGGCCGGCTCCGGTCGAAATTCTCGGCGTCCACGCGCCGCCAGTATTGCGCAGGCCTCAGCTCACCGGCCTCGATTTTGGAGCCAGTCCTGGGGGTCAGGCGACCCACTCCGCTCTGGGACGCTCACCGCTCGCTCCCTGCACCGCCGGGGGGCCAGCCGTCATTGAGGCAGACAGTCGTGGCAGGTCCCGGTCCGAGGTCCCCGGCGTCCGTGCACCGCCAGGGGGTCACAGGCCTCGATGCCCCGGCCTCAATTTAGGAGCCTGCCCCGGGGGATCACCGGCTCATCCCACCGCCGCTCCGGGGCACTCACCGTCGCTGCCGAGGGTTGCGGAGGTCGCGCTTCCCTTCCGCCGATCTGGGCACCGGAGGGGGGGGGGGCGACTCTCCTCTCTGTCGCCGGGTCGCACTCTCCTCGCAGGCACCGAGGCACCTCACCGCGCGGCAGCCGCCATTACACAGGCACCGCCGCGGCCAGGATCAGCAACAGTCGGGCAGACCCCCGACGTGTCCAGGGGCACCGCAGTCGGCACCAGGCAGCCAACGCGATCCAGGGGGGCACTACACCCCAGGAGTAACTGCCAAATCTGCAAGTGTGCCAGGATTCTGTAGGATCTAGGGGACAACGGGCAGGAGCTAGACTACAGCACGTCTAGTCGGCCATTGCGCCAAGCCACGCCCCCCTGCTGTCAAAGTACTTGTGCATTGTGGGGGGTTTCAGTCATGGCCTTACCTCAGCACTTTAGGTCCTGTTGAAGTTCAGTTGTTTAGAGCTCAGTTGTGCAGGTTGGGGACACGTATTCCCATACCTTGGTGACTGGGTGTTGAAAGAGGGCTTACCTGTCTTGATGTAAGATAAACTTGAGAGGATAATATCTTTGTTCTTTTGCCAGAAGTTTATGTTCAGCTATACATAGTAGCATCTCTAGCCAATTCAACACTTTTCATTGGGTTGTTCTTGAATACAATAATTCTAAGTGTGTTTCCCGAGCCTAATGTGTCCGAGACACTTAGGACATGATTCTGGCGTTCTGGTAGGGGCTTATCTTTTGCTCCTGGCAGCCATGTTTCTACTGAGCCTTCTGGCTCCCTACATTTTGCTTTTCCCACACACCTGCTGCTCTCTTAGCTAGCACCTCCATTTTCAGTGGGCATAAAATTGGATGAACTTTTCAGAAATTATTCATAATTCTCCAGAAGAGTCCTGGGACCAAGAGTGGTGGCCATGGAATAACTTTTTGACCTTTGGAAAAAACACTGAAAAGGGTCTGTTGGGTTTGTCACCTTCATCACAAGGAAGTTGTGGATGTCATCAGTGCTGCATGCTGTCCTTCCACAAATTCTGTTTATTTCATCTGCTGGGCATACTTCATGACACAGTGAAATGAGGAGACATTTTCTGCTCCAAGTACAGGTTGACTGATGTTTTCTGGTTTATGCTTTCCTTGTCACTGCAAGTCTTTGCTATGGACACATGAAAGTTTACCTGCTGGCTTTATTTTTTGTATGCCGTTTCACCCGTCAGTGTTTAAATCACCGGTTGTGATGTAGTTTCTGATGGGTTGGACTCTTGTGCTACCAACATGCCGATAGGTGGTGCCAGGTGGCTCAGCGATGACTCCATATCTCTTTGGAATTAATGGACAGAGTGCATATAAGTGCCACCCCTGCACCATTCAACATGGATCCGGAGGTCCGTTCCCAACTTTTCGTATCAGCTTTCTAACTGATTCTAAAATAGCACTCCAACAGTGTATCAAGTACAATGTCTACCCTGTAAGTATTAGAATTCAAGCCTTACCATGACTGTAAGCAGCAGTTCTTGGTCACAGACTAGCAAAACATGTAATTTTGCGGCTTAGGCTCCAGTCATGACTCAAATTTGTGCAATAAATGTGCCCTCATGCACTCGAAGGCAATCCAGGAGCGGAAGGTGAAATGCTACGATGGCGAATATAAGAAGAGTTCACAGTTGAAAACAGACCCTGCTCCAAGTCAAGGAGCTGCTTGTGATCCCTTTCAAGTAGTTAGTCCCCCACAAAGTTCCGTTCTCACTCAAAGTCTTCTAGTTCCATGTCTTGTGTAAAATCAGGGGTGTGCCCTTTTTTACTAGGATACACGTACCCCTAGAGCCAGTGGTATAGTCAGCGGGGACCAGGAGCTTGTAACCCCATCTATTAAGGGCCTTGCTTTTATTTCCCACCAGGTGGGTTTCCTGCAGCAGCACAAGATCCAGGGACTGTCTCTCTAGATGTTGCTGGACAATACCCCTCTTTATTTTGTCACCCAGTCCGTTAACATTCCAAGATCGGACAGAGAGCACTAGTTCCTTATCAACCCCCGTCCCAGGGCATGCTAGTATCCACAACCTGATAGTTCAACAATACGTCATGACGTGTCATCCAAGCAAGAGCAATTCTGTCATACCTGTGTCTGTCACTCCTGAAACCAGCCTGAATACCATCACATAACAAAACAGTAAATGTACAGTTTAACTTATCGCAAAAATACCCCTCTTTCCTCCCATTCCACCCCTCCCTGTCCCCCTGCCCGTGGATTTGAAACTACCCACACCCAAACATGGCAGAGTGCCTCTCTCCTCCCCTAGAATGCTGAAAATGCACGGGGTCAGTCAGTCAGTCCCTCCCTTGCATATACATATCACAATTGATGAGTCTTGCCATCCACTTTATATAGTCACTTTATTCTTGGGTGGATCCTGTGAGTTAGGCCCCCAATACCTTACCAGATTGCCAGTGCCACCATCAGTGTCCATTCTAAAGATTGAATAATCGTGAACTCCTTGTTACCCCCGCTTTGCTAAAGCCAGACTAGGAGGACGGTCCTTCCCAGTCAGAACCACGACTCTATGGAATTCCGTGCCTGAATACATCAGAAAGGCCAACTCAGAATTTACCTTCCGGAAGTCCTTGAAGAATTGGCTCTTTAGCCTCCCTTAGTACCCTGTGGCATTTGACATACTCACCCCTCCCCTCCCTGTCTCAACTGCTTGCGCCGGGACATCCCCGTTGGGGGTAGCCATGCGCTCTACAAGCTACGAATAAATAAATAAATAAGGGCATAAATGGAAAGGTCACACATCACAGGCGTCTCTGATCTGGTCTTTTAGTTGGCTCTGGCATGCCCCAAATGTGTACATCAGTCCACATGTTCATGAAACCCTTCTGCCATGACAGCCTGGGTCGATGGTAGGACCATGTTCCCTTCTCGGTTCGGTAAGACTTTCTAGTCAGAGCACCTCCCTTGACCCTCTTGGAGGTACTGCTATGGTATCTGTCAGGAGCTCCCGATCCTGTCTGGTATGTCGGCACCCTCAGGTGTCACTGCTTGCTCATGTTTCTGTCCACTAAGTTATTGGGTTTTTTCACAACCCTGCACCGGTCCGGGACTGCAGCAAGCATCGGACAGCTAAGTGCAGTGGGCTTTAAGGCTGCGTGTGAAGTCAAAGGCTGTATGACTTTGACATTTTCTGTTGGTATCGTAAGGCTCATCCTTGCATATTTGCCATGTGAATTGGTCATCTGGTATATGGCACAAGTGACTTTTGATTCAAGACTATGACATTTACATATTTGTCTCGCGCTTTGGGTCATTTTATGTTTGAACTCGTTTCAAACTTCTGAGAGTTTTGTTTCTACTCTATTTGTATACAACTTTGAAATTAAGACGAATATTATGAACTAGATACCGTGCCTTGCACATGGAAGCATCCGGTTACCTCTTTGATCATCCTATTGTATGGACAGTGGTTTATGTAGCCCTTCGGGATTGTTCAAAGATGTGAATATTTGATTATGGGTGTTTTGTTCAAGCAAAACGATGTGTTGAGGTGCCATTCTTTTGCCTGGTTGTAGATGACACACTGGGGTCGATTCCAATTCGGGAAAAAAAACGTCCGTACGATTTGTATCCGGAGCCCTCTCTGTACGAATCGTACCCGTCCGTCCGAGTCGCGTAGTACGATCCGTATTCCGTAAATTCGTCCGAATCGTCGCGATCCATACGTATTGCAAGGCTGAAACCGTGAACCGTACGACCCGTACTCATGCCGTACGACTCGTACACATGCCCTACGACCCGACTAGTACCATCCGGACCGGGGTATGGGGACGCAATTCGTACGGTCCACGTCAGGTAAGGGCGAGTCGTACGGAAAAGCACACAAACACATACACACCATACGGTCCGTACCCCCCATGATCGCAGGGGTCTGCACCGTACCCCTGCGATCATGGGGTGTACGAGCCGTACCCCATGTACGATGGGTGTATGAGCCGTACCCCATGTACGATGGGTACACCCATCGTACATGGGGTACGGCTTATACACCCATCGTACATAGGGTACGGCTCGTACACCCATCGTACATGGGGTACGGCTTGTACACCCCATGATCGCAGGGGTACGGTGCGTACCCCTGCGATCAAGGGGGGTACGCACCATACCCAGGGGGGCCGTTCCATACCTGTTTCGGCGCGAACTCTGCATTTAGAGCTGTTTTCATCTCCCGTAGAAAAAGGGTCGTACGGTGCGTACCCGACACGTATCGTACTTGCTGGGTCGTAAAAACCAGCCGCGAACCGTACAGATGTCGCGTACAGCGGGTTCCGAGGGAGAATCGTACGGAGATTAGAGTTGTACGGTCTCTGTACGAGTCGTTCAGAGTACAGCTCCTGGTACGAATCATACTTCGTCGTACGTACGGGGGACATTGCAGGGTCCGATTCGTACGGGAAAATCGCTCTGAGCGGCTATTCAGAGCGGTTTTGCCCAAATCGGAATTGGCCCCATAATCATAACCAGTGACTCCTTTTTGGCAGCATTGTTCTTAGAGAACTGTTATTTGGATTGTGTTCTCCTGCAACCTCCAGACAAAGGCTAAGAGAGTATCTTAGCTCCTCTTGAGAACCAGGTGACTAACATAGCTCCCTTATTATAAATGTTCAGTGTTGAGTGTGCCTGTGTGACCCAGAAGTGTCTCTGTACTCATCTGTTGCATTTCTTATTTATTAGAGAAGGACAAGTCCTCAAAAGGCGACCCTACTCAGCAAACAGATCTCCTTGAAGGTGCCGGGCTAGACTAGGCTGTGTGGAGTAGCGGTGTTCTTTCTCTTTTTCTCGTCCATTCCCCTTCCCTTTTGAGACTCTTACTGGGACAGTTCATCGCTCCTGCAGACAACCTGAACTTCGGGTGACTGGCTGCGCCACAGTCTTACAGTATCTATTTTTAAGATAAGGAATCTACAGTTGGAAGTATACATCAGAAAAACAAATTACTTGCCTTCGGGAACACTTTTATTGGCTGATCATCTGTCTAACCACAGATTCCTCACTATCCTCCCACCTTTTCTTTCTGGTAAGCGAACTCCTGAACATCATATTGAGGTTCCAAGTTATATTTTGACACACTGTCACCTGCATTGTTTTTATAATGCTCTGCTTTTAAGAGCGCAGAAAGAGAAATATTAGGAAACTGATGTCAGCACTCCGGGTTGGTACTTAAAGGTGGCTCTGTTCCATCTCTTCTGGGGTTGTACAGAGTCACTATGTAGCCAAATCGGGCAACCTATTGGCGCATGGGAGCGTTGCTGAGAAATGTCTATGGATCTGGTCTGGTGGATGAGGATATTCTTAGGGTGAGGAATGCACAGTTATTGTATTCATCAGAAAGAGTATTAATTAAGATAAGTAACTTGTTCATCATTTCTAAATGGAAGTTACTAATTTTTCTCACAACCCCTTGCTGACCACACATTCAATAATCGCATAGTAATCATGCTAGATCAAGGAAAGGTTGGCAAAGACTTATGTATTAAAAAGACAAAAAAATAAAGCTGTCTACATTGAACCAACTAAAGCTAAATAGTACTTGAAACAAGCACAGAATTTAATGCGATTTATTTTATAGGTACTTATATTGAACTTCCCATACACCTTACGAGGGTTGAGTAAGTAGCTACTCTGTATGTGTAAATTAAATAGTGATTTGTAGCCCGGAAAAGGACATATAATTACTGCTATTTTTTCTTATTAGTTTCGGTTACGATGATGAAGACACCATGTATAATGTATGTATAAATTGTTTTGTAACGCGCTCCGTTACTTGGGAGTATTCTGGCGCAGGTAAGTGAAACTCTTTATTCAGACCTCCACAGATCCACAACAGACAGCTTCATATAAAACAACTTAATGTTCACTAGTCAGCTCTCCAAGTGCCAACATTCTAAGGCAGCCTCACAGGCAAGGGTGGGGTAATACCAAATGGTAAGAGGGAGGAGGGGTGAGAGGGGGGAAGGAAAATAAGGAGAATATCTTTCCAACTGACCACTATCTAATGGTAATCAATAAATAAAATAACATTGCATAAGAGAATATAACAGTTTCCTTGGTACCCTTGAGGTGCATGATGTAACCACCAAGACTGTTCAAATATTGTAGACTTATAGTCAGCCTACTGGGCTTTATCGGAATTTAAAGGTCTGTTCCATTGGAATGTTGGGAGCTCCATTGAAGACAAAGAAGTGGGTTTGGTTTATAATGACTGGAATAGGCTTTCTGCTCCAACATTCCAATGATTGTCCTGTGTGCCCTGCTACGCAGGCTCCATTTCACTTTGCCCTGTTCAATCCATATATTTTGGAGAGGCAGGGAAAAGAGCGAGGCAGAGACTATGTATTAGGACATTGTAATTTGAGAGCAGTGTGTCAATACCAGGGGGGCTGGAGCCATTTTCAGAGTGGTTGTGCAGCCATCAATGTTATATCACTGAAGTCAGAAACATTGTCAAAAATCCAAACGCCACACAAAGAACACGTGTAGCAAATGACTTTGTGTAGTATTTAGCGTTTTGTGCATTTTGGAATACTGTATTGCAAATATATTTCTAAATGATGGTGAGATAGTGCACTGTCATTTACAGATACCACTTTTACTGTTGAAATGGACACGAAATTCGCACTGACATGCAGTTTTACTGATACAACTATATTCCTCACAAAATGATAATATGTGGAAATTGGGTTTTTCAAAATATTTATAATTTCCTCATCCCCGAGTAATGCATCTTGATTTGTTTTGATACTTTTAAAATCTTTGTTTCTATCTCACTTCAAATTTTTTAAAAAAGTGCTTAATTTGTTAACTACTGATCTATTGTGAAATATTTGTAAAGTTCATTTACAGGTATTTAAATTTTGTTGTGTGATTGAAAAAGACTGACATGCTACATGCCTTTCCTTTCACACATCCTATATCACAGTATGATTGTCAGATAGTTCACGTTCCGAAATCCTCAAACTTTACAGTCAGAGAGAAAAGTATATCTCAATCCCAAATTAAAAGAATAAGCAGCAATTTCTCAATCTATATCCTGACATCTGATCCCTGTATTTGAACGTTCAGCAAATGTGAGAAGATAAAAACAAAATGTAAAACCCTCTTAATCATTCACCTTCTGAACTCCAGCATGGTTATTGTGGGGGTGAGCCCTCTTCCTTGAACGCTCCGGTGCTCAACGAGAACCCCATGCCTGATGGTGAAGTCCGATATTTCTCTGAATCCAGAGCCGATTGATTCGCTCTTGAACTCCGTCCCATATTGCGCTCAAGTTGCTGTTTTACAGACTCTATTTCCTACCTGTTGTTCCTGATTCCTGTTTTTCTATGTTTATTTTCCCTCCTGCATATCTCTATTAGCTGTGAAGCGCTCTGATACCCCCGGGTCCAGCTAGCGCTATACAAAACTTCAATAAATGAATAAAAAAAGAAAAAAAAAACTATGGCCTACAACAGTTTATATAGGCCTCTGTTGCTCCATTGTCTTCAATGGAGCTGACAACATTTTATTGTTCTAATAGACCGTACAGATGGCAGACAAGGGTGCCAACTCGTGTAGACTACCTTCCAAAGAGATACTAAGAAGCCCATCACCTGAACAGGCAGCTGTGTCGAGAGAGTAGAAGATTATATGACTATATATGTAAGACCAGTCATGGAAACACTTCCCTTCAACGTGCCTGCTAAAAATATTGAAATCTTGGTTTACTCTGCCTACTGGGAATAGAACACTTCCTAGGAATGCATTTTCTGCCTGAACCACTGACAATAATTAAGAATGAAATCTCCACTAACGAATTTGTATTATAAAATATTTCTCCACGTACAGCGATATTCTGACTGACATGGTTAAGAATTCTTGCAGGTGCAAATTTTAATTTGACCACAAGGTGGAGCTGCTGGACCTTGAATAAGGATTATTGCTGAGCAGCAGACTGGAATTCCCTATCTTGAAAGAACGACCCAATAAGAAGTAGTGAGTCCAACGTCTTATGTTCATGTCTGACACACGCAAATGAAAATACTGAAGCCTTTTTGAAAAGGTGCTTTTTTCTTACTAAAAGCAATATAAGACCCATAATAAATAAATGCTTCCACGGAACAAGATTTTTGTGGGAGGATCTCCCAATGAGCACAAAAGTAAATTTATATGAATCCCATTAACGACGTGTAGCATGTACTGGAATTAGTGAACTAATATGGGGCTTACACTTGTCTGCCACAAATTGAGGATGCGTCACCAATACCTCAAACAGTAGGAGCATTCACAAAGCGGAATCAGTGGAATACCTGTTCACAAAGGTAAAGACAAGTATTTCTTGATATTTATATTGCATGGACCTTGCTGGTTAGCACCGGAGCACTATACATTGTGGAAAGTGATCTCAAGTGGGGGTTTATATCTTTGAATTACACTCATTTGCCCTAGCATCGTACACATTTAAAGTTTAGGCACAGTGAGATTAAGTGATTTGCCCAGAACTGTACAATTTTCAGTCAAATGCCGATCTTTAATTAAACCCAGGTGCCCAGGTGTCAAGGTGCTGCTGTTCAAAATATGACATTGGAGATCGGTTCTTGCTGCATCCACTATCAGTAGTGGCATCACCCACTGACAAGGTGACACAGAATTTTAGTGCAGAAGGGAGCACAGGAGTTGGTGAAATGTGCTGTATAATTTGCCTTAGCGTTATTGTTGTGCTGCTTGTTCACACATTTCTCACTCTACCATCTCCCATTTCACACTCTTTACTTTGATGCCTCAGTCACATTCTCATCTCCGCTCATTTCTTTCTTTTCCCTCCATATTCTTGCAAACATTTGCTTTCTTCTTTTTCACTATTCTCTTACTCTACTCTATCTTGTTCCACAATTTCTTCCATCAATCCTTTCTCTTGCACTCTCATCCTCCTTCACACCTTCTCTTCACTTCCTATCATAGACTCAACTCGGCCTGTGAACCGGCTCTCTATGTATACCAGGGAATCTTCTAGTGCAATGCTTGAAATCAACTATCTGCAAATGAGCTCCACAATCTATTTATATGACCTCTGCTCCATCTGTGATTGGACTTTGCTCTATCTGGACAGGGGTTCAGCACCATGTATGCAGAGGCTGTATCTGTGTTTCAGCTCAGCTCTACAAGAAAATGGGACCTGTTTATGAAAAAGTCTCACTCTTTTTTGTTTTTGTTTTAATGTGCAAAAACTAATGTTTCCAGTGCAGATAGTTATCCCTATCTTGAGACGAGTAATCAACATTAGTAATAGGTTCCTCTTCTCGATAAAACAGGCACTAAAATGTGCTTCTCTAACCCAAGCAGTCCTAACCCGTTGATAGCTACATTGGGCAGCAATACATTGCATTTGAACCGCTCATCTATATTTACTGTGTCTTTTATTCCACAATCTACTGCACACTCCCTTCCTCCTTTGCCTTCTTCACCATCCAGACGTTGTTGTGAATGCCATCTTAACAGTCATTGCTTTTAGGTCAATTTGATATTCTTTATGGCCTACATTTTATTGGGAGAATATTTAGAAAGAGCAGGGAAGTAGAGGCAGTGGGATGGAGACAATGGTGAATAAAAAAGAAGACAAAAGTGAAATGTTAGGAGTGGGAAGCAGCAGATGAAGGAAAAATAAAAAGGGAGATTATGGAACGGTAGAGGAGGGTGCGGCATGTGGAGAGAGGAGAGTGACAACAGGGATAGAGAGTAGGATGAACAGTTCTAAAGCTGAGGTGATGGCCTATAGATGATGTAATGATAGTCAAAATACATTGGAGCATCTCGGATCTTGGGCAGAAAAGCAAAAGGCAACTAATAAATGTGTCAAGTGAAAGTTTTTATTTCTTGGCACCAAGCTTCAGCTTTAAAATCCACTCTTCACGCAGATGTTAAAAAGCACAAGATGGCACTTGCAGAGATGGTAAAGATGACTAAGAGGTAGACCCCACAAATTGCTGAGCTATCTGGGGTTTACCATGCTACTGAAGCAGAAAGCTTCAGTAGGCGCTGTGCCAGATTCTGTCCATGCACCGTGCCAAGCTGATCCGCCTCTTCAGTCTATTATGTGTCAAGTCCACTAAACACAGGCGACAGACACAACAGGGCCTTCTGTGAAGTAGACTATGATATGTTAGCACCCAGTAGTCCCAGTAGTGGCTGGTATCTGCTCTAAGTACGGGTGGGGGGGGGGGCATGGGGGATGAGGAAGGAGGAGGGACTAACTACTACAACAAAAATGAAATAAAAAAATAACTTACCTGCTCGTCCTGCTGCATCGCCGCAATGCAGCTAGGATCGGATACAGCTTCAGTGCGCATGACGCTTTGGCCTGCATAAGATGTCCGGACAAACAGTTATGCACACTGAATCACAGTGCCCACAACTCTTCCTCTGTGACTGCCCATTCCCCCATGATGGCCACGCCCCCAAGACTTGCCTGAGAGAGAAAAGTAAAATGATAATAAACCTGGTTTATTCTGATTTAATTTTTTTATTTTACATCTGCTGGTGGTTGGGGCGGAACGACGCTCCTCTGCCATAGCAGAGGAGCCACCGCTGAGTAGTCCCCGACAAAGGGATAGGGAATATTGCCCCTCATTTGTGTCCAATATGTAGCTTGCATATCCTGCTCTAGCCAAACTTAGCCACAGAACAAGTAAAGGCAGAGGAGCACAGTGACCATGCTTTGGTCCACTGCCTGACTATTGACTGTTAGAGTAACTTTGTGACATGATGTTATTGTCAAGCCATCACTCTGAAGCCAGTACGGCATGACAGGCTCACAAGCAACATCAGTGCTTAGGCCTCAGCTTGCCTTCCTTCTGAGATAGAACAGGACGCCAGATATATTTAACTCAGAGTATCTGGACTGCTGCCTGAGGGACTAATTTTTAATAAGACCCTGTCCCCACCAATACGTATTGCCACTGGAATTATGTAATTCTGCTGCCACAGCCTTTTTTGCATCAGTATGGATTTGCATTTGCCAAATACTGCAGATTTTAGCAGAAAAAGGGATTTCCAGCTCGAATGGGTCAAAGGAAACTGAAAATGCAGTGACATGTGTTGATTCTCAAATATAGTCTGGTAGTATATAAAGACTTGATAGGGAAGGCAAAATTAAGTTATTTTACCAACCGCATTAATGGTGCCAGGAGCTCGCCTAAGGAGCTATTTCACACGGTTTCGAGTCTGGCCGCCCCAAAGCCGGCTACTACACCCCCCAGTCTGGAACTGTGTGAGGATCTAGCTAAGTTCTTTTTAAACAAGGTGGAGATTATTTTTAACTCCCTTGACGGTCAAGTCAGGGCCAACTTGCCAGTTGCCAGGCCTGAGATCTCAATTGCCAACACAAATGAGGTCAAGTTTTGGAACTTCTCCCCGGTAAGTGTGGAGGAGATTAAGAAACTGCTGTTAGGCACAAAATCAGGCTCTCCCCGAGACCCTTGTCCGGCCACAGTGGCAAAGCTAGCTATGGCTCCTATAGCCACCACTTTAGCTACTTTGTTTAACAACTTGTTTGTGGCTGGTGAATTTCCATCCAGCTGGAAATTGGCCTCGATCCTACCCTTGCTAAAAAAAAAATAAAACTCTACATTTCCGACCCCAATAACTACCGTCCCATCGCCAGACTTCCGTTACCGGCCAAGCTAATTGAGAGAACCATGAATAGTCAGCTTAGCGCATTTTTAGGGGCCACACAAGCCCTCGATCCATCGCAGCATGGTGTTAGAGTTTGTCATAGTACTGAATCTGCCTTAATTAAATCGTCCGAGGAGATCAGGAAAGTGATGGACGTAGGAGGTAGAGCAGCCCTGATCCTGCTGGATCTGTCAGCGGCCTTCGATACGGTCCACCACACGATCTTGGTGAACCATTTGGAGGCCTGCGGGATACATGGGAAAGCTCGTAAGATCTTGAAAGCCTTCCTCACCAATAGGAGCCAGGTGGTGGCACTGGGGGAGTTCGAGTCTAAACCATTCGTGCTTCCCTGTGGGGTCCCCCAGGGATCTTCCCTAAGTCCCACCCTGTTTAATGTTTATGTTTCCTCATTGGCCCCAGTTATTCGATCCTATGGGTTCGAGCTTATATCATATGCGGATGATACGCAGATTGTGGTATCACTGCTACCAGGTAGAGAGGAAGGCATAGCCAGTAAATTCAAAGAGTGCATGTTAGCAGTTAGGGGTTCTGATTGATGGTAAACTTACCTTTAGGCCCCAAGTTAATGCAATGACATCAGCCATTCATTTTACACTGAAAATAATCCGGAAGATCCTTCCTTTTTTACCCGATGAGTGTAGAATAACAGTGGTGACTGCATTGGTCTTATCTCGCCTTGATTACTGCAACAGCCTATTGCTCAATGCCCAACAGGGGCTCCTTAAAAAATCCAGGCCTTGCAAAACGCAGCAGCTCGTCTTATCACAGGCGTACCAAAGTTTGCCTCCGTCTCCCAGGAATTGGTGAAGCTGCACTGGCTCCCAGTGCGGAAACGGATCTCCTTTAAAGCCTTGTGTACAGTCTTCAAGGCCTTTCGGGGGCTTGGCCCGTCGTTTCTAGCACAGTACTTTCAATGGTACCAGCCGGGTAGACATCTTAGGTCAACCAATCAGGGGCTGATCGCGATCCCTCGGATAAGGAAAGCACGTTGGGGTGGCAGAGGCTTTATCTTGGGGGCAGCGAGGGCTTGGAATGCTCTCCCGTAGGCTCTTAGACAGATCACAGATTTAATGACCTTCCGCCGCAAAAATGTGAAAACATGGCTTTTCGTTCATTAAGTTCAGGCCAGGCTAGGGGAGCTTTTATTTAGCGCCAGGACACCTTTTGGTAACTGCACGCTCTGTAAATGTTATAAATAAATAAATATCAATGATTCATAGTGGAAGGTCTTATGCAAAGGCTAATTGGACACCATTAGTTGCTTTTTCCTGTATTTGGGTGTGAAACTAGCACTAATGAAATCAAACATTAACCTAGGTGCATAAACACCATGAAATAATGAAGTAAGACTATCACAAATGTGCCGCATTACACTGCAAAGTATCCCTGTTCATGCTGAATAATTTAGTGAGCCCTGCTGCATAATTTTGTCATCCCCTGTCGTATAATTTCAGTGGCCCTCTTTATAAGAGAAGCTGCCACCCACCAGCAACCACTGAAACAAAGTACTGCTCATGACCCTATTTTCCAAAACCACTTGGCAGGTTCTCATTTTTTTTATCGGCTACTTTTAGAAGAAAAACCATAAACCCCTTCCGCCTCAACAGAATGGAAGATGTGATACTATTGATAGAAATGTCTGGGCTGTCTGGTGGACACTGAACCACTGCAAACCCATTTCGAAAGAAAAAAAGAAAACAAATCTCCTCTTTATTGCATTTATATAGTGCTTGCTACTGCTCCTTGTGGGTAATAAAGTGCTATATATAAATGCCATTGCATTCAATACAGATTGACATTTTCTGCCAATTTTCCATTTTCTGAAAACCCATTTAAAAAGAAAATATTTACTGCATTTTAATGCAGATAGTCTCTACCTCATACCAGTGCTGATCTGCAATCATTAGCTCTCCTTTAAAACAACAGTGAAAGCTCAAAAACATTGCCCTGCACAGAGAGCGCCCCCACCATGAGGTCTGCACCGTAGGGTGTTGAAAGTCACCAGTTACCCCCACCCCTTCCTTGGAAAACATTTAGCGGCAGTAAGAGATACGGAACCTATCTTTTTGAAGAAACTAAAATGCCTCCTCTGACGCGGCTTCTGAGGTTTTACCTGAGGCACGGGACTCTCGAATATACCAGTCGAGGCTATTGAATTGCTGTGTTGGGTGTGAATAGTGTAGATGACCTGTTTACTGTCTTCGCATGTGTTTACTATGTGTGTTGACAGTGTACATATGTGTCAGTTCATGATGTTCAGGGATCAGGGCCGGACTGGGAACCAAAACCGGCCCTGGCAAAGGGCTTGGCCGGCCCCCAGGGGTGGGAGATTGGGGATGCGACCGAGCTCTTTGCCGGGGCCAGTTTTCGGCTGATTTTGTTACTGGGACGATTTTGCAACTATGCTGCAAAGACGGCCCTGTAACAAAATCGGCCCTCAGGGGCCCAAAACCGGCCCCCACCCTTGCGGCACACCGGGGGATTGCCCGGTGCCTGCAACGGCCAGTACGGCCCTGTCAGGGATCATACTACATACAGTGCACAAACCCTCTGGTTGCACAAGGTCACACCTTAAAAGAGGTGCCCTGTGTGCTAAATTAGGGGCCGATAAGGATTGCGTTTTTTCCGCATCCTCCGGGCCGGCGGAAGCCACCGCCGGCCCGGAGGATGCGGAAAAACCGCTGCGGAGCCTTCAAAGACCCCCAGCCAGATTAGGATGGCTGAGGGGGGTCAGGAATACCGTCCGCAGCTTTTACGCCGGAAAAGCTCTAACATGTCTGGTGGTGTCTATCAGACACCGGCAGGCATATTAGGATGTCTGCAGTTCTATGCCTTTCCACGGCGGCATTTACGCCGTGGAAAGGCATACGGTCTTTTGTTTGGGGGCCCGTTGCGGGCCCCCAGGGGTGAAGGGGGGGTGGTGGTTGCACATGGGGGGTACCTAAGGTACCCCCCTGCCTTTGCGTGCACGAAGCGGCAGGCACCACGCGGTACCTGACGCTTCTTGCATGCAAAGGTAAACATGCATTTTTTAGGGCTCGGACTCCTCCCCAGTGAAACTGGGAGGAGTTTCGAGAACTAATGTTAAAGGAGAAAAAAAAATCTCCTAGGGCCTTGGTGAGAGGAATTCCACACATTCCTTAGCGTTTTCTGTCATGTGGTCAGTGATTCGTCTTCCCTGTGCTGTGTATGTAGTAGCCTTGAAGTGATAGGCTGTAAGTAATTTACGCGTGCCCGATGTGGCATTTTGTGTGCGAGAACGAGCGCGGCAGAGTGATTAATCTTAATTACGAGCTGTCAGAGTGCCCGTGTAATGCAAGCCAGATGATGCGAACGCGTTCACAACGGTGAGCGCGTTCAATGTTAAATGACGAGAGGCAGCAGGCGAGGCTCACAGAAGATGACTCATACATGCTCGTCCACACTGTAGTTCTTGTGTTTCCTGAAGAGTCTCATTTCCAAAGGGCGCCATTTCCTTCTTTTCCTCGCACGCTGGCTGCACTGCACTATTTTTGTCTTGTTTAAACGCTGTTAATAGTGCATCCTACTTGGTCTCACCCCAGCTGGCTTCTCGTCACGGGTGCAAATACTGTATTGATAACAATATAAGAGGTAATCAATACAGTGATTCTTAAATTCCCAAGAGGTGAATTTCAGATAATTAGCTCGCCTGTTCGTCATGGCTCTGACCTTTGGAAATAAACCTGCAACAGTCGTTGTCCTTGGTTTTCAAAAGCAAAATCACACGCGAGGCAGGGTCACTCGTAATGATTGGGGAAAAGTAAATTTTGCCATGTTCTGTGTCACTACGTGTCCTCCATCTTATGTTATGTGTGCATGATTAAATATGCATATGTATCCCCCATGTTTGATTAAAGACGCAATTATAGTTGTGTCCATCACTAGTATGCCAGTTTCCAGTTCTCGTGAATACTACGAATATCAGGCCTATGTAAAGTTGCGTTGCCACGTTTCTCAGTGTGCACGTTATTTCATTGTAAAGTCCCCGTTTCTAGGCCTCAAAAGGGCCCGGACACCAGATTCAGCTCCTGTCTCCTGAACCCTCGCTGAGGAGCGATACAGCCCCCACCTGTATCCTCGACCCTTCACTTACTTCCTGCCTCACAGTGCCCGGCTCAGCCTGGCTCTGCCTACGAGTCTGCCAAGAGTATGTTATGATTCTAGTTATCAGTCCAGCCCTCCTTCTCTGCATTCCTAAGCTACTGAATCGCATCAATAGTTTCCGTCATTGTCTAGCCTTTACGTCTCCATGTAAGAGAAATACTGCATTTAATGGTCATTTAATATTCTTCATCACGCACTACATGTAGAATAATGCATGCTCCAGTCTTAGAGTCTGTTAGCCTTTTCCCTCCTGACTTTTAGTTTATATCAACATGTCCTCTAAACATTAGATACTAGATACTGTTTAGGTACATGTCGCCCTGACTCTCCAGACTTCAGTCTCTGCTCCTAGCACAGAGTTCATAGCCCCCAGCTTCTCCTAGTAACACGTCATTGTCAGTTTGCGCGCACCACTAGGTTAGAGGTCCCGGCTCCTTAGGTAGCCCCCTCCATGTTTCCGCCCCATTTATGACATATTCTGTTACGTTTACATCACATGTCTATGTATACGCCCTGTTACACCCACTTTTATGCCTTATCTTTCGCGACTGCTATTGACCACACCCACTGCTCCGCCTATTGTATGCATTGTAATGTAACTGTTTTAGTATATATACTTGTGTACTGTTATTAAATGTTACGCCGATTCTGATCCTGCCCCGGCAGCGCTGCCATCCCGTTCCCGTGCAGGTTGTCCTGTTCCTGTCCTTTATGCTGTATTAAAACCTGCAAACTCCTACTACCTCGAATCTTGACTCTTATTTATTGAGCTATCTGTTATTGCTATGTCCAGTAAAACCTAGATCCGGTATTATTTATTTATATACCACATAATGGCGCCCGAATAGGGACTTGCCCTTTCCCCACGCGCCGGTGAAGCCACGCCGGCCCCCTGACCCTCTGCAGCCGTGACGGAACCATACCGTGCACGTGCAGATATTTCTGCTTCAAGTATCCCTCAGGCCCACGGAGGAGACGGAGGTGGCGGTCCAGCATCCAGACGAGGCGGTGGAGGAACGCGGCGAGTCCCGACCAGAGCCCAAGCCGAGAGTCCAAGGTCCGAGGTATCCGGAGGCCCATCCGTAACAGAAGTCCGAAGTTCGTCCGTCCGGCGTCGAAGCAGTCCAGTCCAGTCCGAGGCCTTCCGTTCTTGCTGCCCGGTGAGTACCGTTGCTGGGGTAGTATCTAGACAGGGTGGTACACAGACCCAAAACGAAGTGTCCACTTTGGTGGATACGGGTCCTGACGTGTTTCTTTATGAGACCGGTAAGTTTCGTACTGTTTCAGCAGTGCATCTAGTTTCTGTTCTAGTCAGTTCTGTTCTCGAGAAAACTCATGTATTCTGTTTTCAGTATTCCAGGTAGTATTCTGTTCGAACTGTTATTTTAAATGTTCTTCATGTATTTTAACGTCGTGGTATGAATGTGGAGTAAGTATCGTGTTCATTGTGTATTGTATTGTGTCTAGATTACAGTTCAGTCATGCCCTTATTCTCGAAATTACGTCAGTTAAAAACTAGAAAAGGTCTGCTAGAAGCAGCAGTTCTTGTCCCGCCTAGGGACAGTCCAGGTCATTTTATGTATCAGAAGCATGGCATAAGTGCCATATTATATCTAGATTTATGGGTAGAGTATACCAAAGAGTTAGAGGAAAAGTATAGATGGCCCGTATCAGGTACGTGGGATGCCGAGTGCATCATGAGAGTAGAAGAAGCATTATGGAAAAAGAAAGCCAGACAGTCACAGAAGGATGCCATCGAGTTATGGCGCAAAGAATCTCATAAAAGAACCGAAAAAGAAATCAGAAAGTCAGAACTAAGTAGAGAATCCTTGGAACGAGCCCAGGAAAAGGAATTGATCGAGATAGGTGAACGAGTTAAAACAGAACAATCAGACAGACAGAGGAATGCCCTCATTAAGGGTATGTACCCTCTCCTTGCCGAGGGCTTGCCAAAAGCGACCCCGGAGGCATCCAGTAATTTTCCGCCACCATTAGTTCCGACCAAGCTACGTCACAAACCGACCGCAGCTGATATTTTTATTTCGTCCTATTTGGACGACACAGTCCCAGAATATGCGAATCCTGTTCCGCCAGTCCCTGTAAATAATGTAAATCCAGCTCCTCCAGACACCGGAGTACCTGTTACGGTACCCCCGGTCCAGCCTACATTACAACTTCCCGCCACTCTGCCAGCACGAAGAATGTCAGTCGACGATTCCAGTTTAGGGGCCGCAGGAGGAGGTCCTCCTGGTACCCCGCCACCACACCAACGTAGAACGTTGGCCGAGTTACATGAATGTGCGTTACAGCGTACGCCCAAATATAAGTCCGTTGCAGATATCCGACGAGCTCTTACTGAATGCCGCTATGATCCAGTTGCAGGTGATGATAGTACAGTAATATATTCCATCCGTGTAAGACGGGTGACCGGGTATTTGGACACCCTACCAGATATGAAAGGAGATCTAGACAGAATATATCGTTTCATCCGTACAGGGGATGATCCAGAAAGTATTGGCGAAGCCATGTCTCAAAGGAAAGCTGAGATCCAGCTCATGATATTAAAGTTTCTGATTAATTGTCTAATAAGAGAACAAGATTACCCGACTAAAGATCCGGCCGAAATGAGAATCCTGACAAGGTGGAGTGATAATATAGCCGAGGGTAAGCACAAGACTATCAGTAGTATAGAGAGTATGTACAAGAAAATTCGTAAGGAAATACTAAAGTTACACGAACAACGTAAAGCAGCACAAGTAAGCGAGAAAGAAAATGACTCTACTGAAGAGGTAGAGGACGAGAATCCCGCTAGAATAGCGTATGTAGGAAAATCTAGATTTCCAGATCGCCATTTGCGCCTAGAACACAAGTCAGTTTTACATCATCCAGCACCAGAACAAGGTTCTCTAGAACAAGTATTTCAAGCTACCGATCACATTCTGAAATCACGAATCGGTTACAGTGAATTAAGTACCATGCATGAACAAGAACTAGCCCGATCAGCAGTCCGATGGATTACTGATTCTACCACTTTTCCAGACGAAATAGTGGCACAAATGTTTCTGAAACTGCCCCCAGCCGAGCAGCGACTGGTGGGTATGTATATGATCCAACACCTCATTACTCTGTATGAGGGTCAACATTCTGATCCAGGTCCGTTACACGATGTCCTGAACGAGTTACTCCAGTATAGATGGAAAGGTCTAGGTACCGATTTAATTAGTGTCATTCTAGAACAGCGCCACAAATATAGAACGTTTTTGAACCCGCATTTTGTTCATGTCTCACCCCCAGAAAATAAACCCTTTTACATAGACAGACAGAATCCGTTACGAGAAGTACACCCAGTTAGGACAACAGATGGTGAAATGCAACGAGTGTTTGTTTACACTCCGATTACAAAGATGGAACTCTTAGAGATGAAGAAATTAATTCCCTGTCATGATAAAGATCCAGCAGGGTTCCACCGAGAATTAAAAGACATGCTTCGTATGGGAGAATACACGTATCCAGATATAATTAAAATGTTAAAGGTCCTGTTGCCCGCAGGGGTATATGAAAAACTCAAGGAAAAAGATTGGGAGGTGGGAGAGAAAAAGATCGATTGGGCAGTTCTAGAAGCTGAAGATAAGATACGAGTACCAGGTACCGGTCTAGGAGATAAATGTAAAGAATTACCAGAACTATTAATACAAGTTTTGCCAAGATTATTAGCCACTAAAAAGGAAGACTGGGATGCAATCTCAGCCTGTAAACAGAAACAAGATGAAGACACTAGTGATTTTTATTCTAGATTTGAGAAATGTTTTAGTATCAACAGTGGCCTCAAGACAAGTAGCGAGTCATACCCTCATCTTTTTGTTACTAAATTAGTCGAGAATTCAAGCCCACAAGTTAAGAACCGAGTTTTGAAAGTCGAAAGTACCTGGCAAGCTAATACCCCGTCCCAGATGTTACAGATGCTTCAATACCACCAGAATAGAATCAGAGAAGAGCAAGATCATGAGAGAAAACGTATGAAAGACACGAAAATGAAAGTACTAGTTGCACAATCTGTTCCTCAAGACAGTCAGAAGAGGGGTACGAATCAAGCCAGTCATCCTGCAGTTCCCGTTAAAGGGACATGCAATTACTGTAAACAGCCAGGTCATTATATAAACGAGTGTGCAGTTCTGAAACATAACATAGCTACTGGTAAGACTAAAGAAAGACCACGTCCGCCTAGACAAGAACAAGTTTCACAGACTTCTCAGCCACAGAATGCACCACAGACAGTTACAGCACCGCAGCCTATTGCTGCAACACAGCATGTTACACAGCAGATGTACCAGTATGCGCAGTCCGAGTATCCAGAATATCAGCCATATTCATGAAACAGCCTAGAGAGGGAGGTAGGCTTGCCTCTCATCGAGATACCTGTAGACCAAGAGGGTCCCTATGTTCATAGTCAAGTATTAGGGAAAGACAGAAAGTTTCTGATTGATACAGGGGCAAGTAGGACCACCATCAGTCACGCCGAGGTTCCAGGGGCTCCGCTCTCAGGCTCTAGAAATGTTTCCCTTGGATTTTCAGGAAAGCCTATTATAAACGAGATATCAAAGCCAGTTACTCTAGAAGTAGGTCCATTGTCCCGCACTACTGATCTGTTACTTACGAAGTCATGCCCAGAAAATCTGTTAGGTATTAAAACACTGAAAGAATTAGGTGCAGTTATTTGCTGCTCCCCAGAGGGAATACGACTGTTCTTACGTGACTTCAAGGGTCACTATGTATTACGAGATTTTGATCCGAGATTGTCTAATGTTCCGCAGCATCTATGGGCACAAGGTCCAACTGATGTTGGTTATATGCAAATCACACCCCATCGTGTGACTCTCAAGCCAGGTGTAGTCCTGCCACGAATCAGACAGTACAGATTGCCACCTGAGGCTGTAGCAGCCTTATCCAAAATTATTGACGAGCTCATCGCTCAAGGAGTAGTTGTAGAAACTGACTCCAATGTATGTAATTCTCCGATCATTCCCGTCATGAAACGTACTGATCCAAATGCACCCCCAGTATATCGATTAGTGATTGATCTTCGAGAGCTTAATAAATGTATCATTCCCCAGTACCCAGTTGTCCCAGACATCTCTTCCCTATTGACAGCCATTGATTCCGAAGCCTCATTTTTTACAGTTATAGACCTCAAGAACGCGTTTTTCAGTGTCCCCATTCATCCAGACAGCCAGTTTCTTTTCGGATTTTGTTTAAATGGAAGGAGCTATATGTTCACACGCGCTCCTCAAGGTTTCACAGAAAGTCCTAGTATTTACAGTCAAGCACTCAAGAGACAACTAGACAATATTCACATGCCAACTGACACTGCCCTGCTCCAGTATGTCGATGATCTACTGATCACAGCCCGTTCTGAACGTGCTTGCGAGCGAGCATCCCTTACTGTCTTGTATTTCCTTGCCGAGATGGGGCACAAGGTGTCCCCTTCGAAGCTTCAATTCTGTGTCCAGCAAGTGATCTATTTAGGCCACTTACTGTCCAAGAGGGGTAGGCAGTTGACACCTGACCGTATCCAGTTAATAGCGAGTCTTCCTCAGCCCAAGACCCAGAAGGAGGTACGTGCTTTTATTGGCCTCACTTCTTACTGCAGACAATGTATTCCTCAGTATGCATTTCTAGCCAAGCCACTGATACAGTTAACGACACAGGAGGCAGCCGTATCGACTGTTCTCCCTTGGACATCTGAACATACACTTAGTTTCAATGAGTTAAAGAAAGCCCTATGCCAAGCTCCAGTTCTAGCTACACCGAACTACAGTAAGCCTTTTACACTTTTCGTCACTGAACGTGAAGGTACAGCATTATCTGTTCTCACACAAGATCAAGCAGGACAATACAAGCCCTGTGCTTATTTTTCGAGCACACTAGATCCTGTAGCCCAGGCTCTGCCTGCGTGCCTCAAGTCAGTTGCAGCCACAGCACTAGCTATCAGACAAAGTGATTCCATAGTATTAGGACATTCCTTGACAGTACAAGTTCCACACTCCGTGGAAGTTCTTTTAAACCGGACACAGACTCAGCACTTGACAATTGCACGTTTAACAGGTTATGAATTGACACTGTTCCAGCCACACATAGAAATCAGACGCTGCAACGTTTTAAATCCTGCTACACTGTTACCATCAGTTAATCCGAATCCCGCCACACATGACTGTGTGGAAGTAGTTAATACTATGACAAAGCCAAGACAAGATCTGACAGATATTCCATTACCAGATCCCGACCTGACACTTTATGTGGATGGTTCATGTATGAGAACAAGTACAGGAGAACTAGTAGCCGCGTATGCTGTGACTACTGACACTGAAGTTATTGAAACACACCGTATTGACACTCTGTCCGCTCAAGCAGCAGAGCTAGTTGCTCTGACACAAGCCTGCATACACGCCAAGAACCTGAAAGTTAATGTTTACACAGATTCACGTTACGCATTTGGAGTCGTACACGACTTTGGAGTGCTCTGGCAGGAGAGAGGTTTTATGACTTCTCATGGAACCAAGATTCAGCATGGTCTCCTTATTCAGGCTCTGTTAGATGCCATACACTTACCGACATCTATTGCTATTATGAAATGCAAAGCACATACGAAAGTTACTGACACTATTTCCCAAGGTAATGATCTAGCAGATCGCACAGCCAAGATTACAGCACAGACACCAGACATTCCAGTTAATAAGACACCGACACACACTCCAGATCCAACTACCTGTATGACAGTTAAGGACCCTACTCAAGATGTCATAGATATCCAGTTACATGCTACTCCCGATGAAATCAAGAAATGGTCCGAACAAGGAGGGGTCCAGACAGATCAGGGATGGGTAACGAAGGGTAAAGCCACATGGTTTCTCCCCGACTCTATGGTTCAAGTCATTATCAATACCGCACATAGTCCAGCACATTTAGGAGAAAAAGCTATGTTAGACAGTATCCAGAACATTTGGTTCAACAAGCATTTACGAGCTGCAGCCAAGCAGAAAGTCCGTACCTGTATGATATGTTGCCAGTTTAATCCAGGTAAAAGTGTCCCGGTGGAACAAGGTGGATTCCAGCCCCCTGACCACCCTTTTGAAGTCCTCCAGATGGATTATATTCAGATGGAGCGATGTCGAGGTTTCAAGTATGTCCTTGTAGTTGTATGCGCTTTGTCCAGGTGGACAGAGGCATATCCAGTCCCAGATTACACAGCCGCAACCACTGCCAAGCAGTTGGTTCGTGAATTTTTCCCCCGCTACGGACTCCCTAGAGTCGTATATTCTGACAACGGCCAGCCATTCTCATCTGAGCTCATGAAACACATTTCCCTTTTGTTAGGGTACCAGTGGAAGTTTCATTGTGTACGCCATCCAGAAGCAGCCGGTCTCGTAGAGAGACATAATCAGACCCTGAAAATTCGGATTGCAAAAGTATGTAAAGAGAAAGGTGTGGACTGGCTAGTAGCTCTGCCAGTTGCTTTGTTTTATATGCGCATGGTCGCACATTCCAGATCAGGTCTGTCCCCGTACGAGGTCGTTTTCGGCCGCCCCCCTAATATGTGGGGTACACCTAGACCCCGAAGTATTACCGATGTTTCAAGTAATATGCTGACAGATTACCTAGCTTCCTTGATGTCTGCCCTACACTCTTGTCGTTCACAGGTTGCCGCCGCATTTCCAGACAATACCGAGGTGGCACCGCATGAAATCGTTCCCGGATCCATGGTTCTCGTCAGGAACTTTGATCGTTCAAGTCCGCTGGAGCCTCGCTGGAAGGAACCCCGACTGGTCCTCCTAACCACCCGTACAGCCGTGAAGTTGGAGGGCAGAAAAGGCTGGGTGCATCTGTCGCATTTAAAAAAGTTTTATGGACTGAAACCAGTTTCAAAAAACATTTCCGAGGATTCTAAAAACTGCCAAAGTACTATTCTTAAGGACTGTCCCGCAAAAGACATTGCTACGAACCCTTCCCTGTTAGAGAAAACTCCGCAACAGGAGTATAAGCTTAAACTAAGGTCTAGTAAAATAAGTCAGCCAGTTTGATTGTCTAAGTCCTCCCCTAGGTGAAACGGTTAGACCGGTTTCTGACATGTATATAATAGACCCCCACAGAGAGAGAGTTAGTGAGAACTCTAAAAGTTGCACTATTATTTTATGTTTTCTGCTATATTTTAGCATTATGATTTCCTGTACCAGTTATGCATTTTATTTGTGTTTTTCAGTTTCTCATGTAAATAAGTCTGCTATTGCTACAGTAGAGCACACGTTTAGTGATCTGCCTCCTCATGAACTCTCTTATCGTCTTGCTATGCGTAATAATTCTTTTATCCGCATGTTACATTATTCACACCAGACCAGCAATGCCACTAATTGTTGGGTGTGTGGTCGACTCCCCCCTTTCCAGACACCGAAGGGAGTTCTGCCACTCTTTCCTTATCCATTTTCACATAATGGTTCGTGTGGAAGCATGGTTCACGTTAACGTCATCCTCAAATGATATGTCCCTACTTAACAGTACATGTTTTCCAGACAAGCAAGGTCTTCCCCACAGAACAGGGTTAGATCTAGAAAATGAAGTTTATAACTTGGGTAATTATTCTTCGAATTTTATGGTCCTGAATGTCCAGTCTGATTCTACTCCAGACTTACCTGCTATGTCAGTATTACCAGTCAAAGGTGAATTATGTGTCCGAAATAATGGTTCCGTACATGTAGGCCATAGTGATTGTACTACTATTGTCAAGTATAGTGACAGTGGGAAATCTATTTTCAAAGCTTCACGTCATTCTTATTTTGTTTGTGGTCAGACCGCATATGTTCGTCTGCCCCTCGATTGGGAGGGAACCTGTTACATTGCCTTCCTACTGCCACCAGTTTTCCTAGCCCCACCTGACTATCATAGGAATTCCCATCTAGTACATACTAGACACAAGAGAAATCTCCCGATTGTCGATTATACTGAAACTGCTCTAGAACAATACATAGATATCAATAAAGGTGTCTTCCCCTACTTAGGTACTGTTGTAAATAGTAAACTGATACGTAGATTAACCAGAACACTTGAAGCAGTAGTGATTGAGACTACTTCTGCTCTAGGTAACTTAACTGAAGAGCAATCCTTTATGAGAATTGTCGTGCTCCAGAATCGTCTCGTCCTTGACGTCATACTGGCCGATAGGGGTGGGGCATGTAGAGTCATCGGATCTAGTTGCTGCATTTTCATTCCTAATAACGCACCGTCTGTTTATTCAGCTATAACCAGACTCCATAATATTGCCCATATGTTACACCAGAATCCAGGCACCTGGACATGGTCCGGTTGGTTCTGGAATATAATTTCCGCCTGGGGATGGAAAGTATTGTCATTTCTAGGTATTGCAGTAGCGATCATATTCAGTTGCTGCCTCTGTTTACAATGTGGCCCTGCGATTTGCGGCATTTGTGCTACCTCTTGTATTCCTAGTCCCAAGTCCCGTCCTAAATCCAGTTCCAAGAAAATTCGAGACGAGCAAATGATACTGTATGAAATGATAGATGGTATCATGAATATTGATGTTTCCTGATGGAAACGTAGTGACAAGGAGGGAATGTGGAAAAGTAAATTTTGCCATGTTCTGTGTCACTACGTGTCCTCCATCTTATGTTATGTGTGCATGATTAAATATGCATATGTATCCCCCATGTTTGATTAAAGACGCAATTATAGTTGTGTCCATCACTAGTATGCCAGTTTCCAGTTCTCGTGAATACTACGAATATCAGGCCTATGTAAAGTTGCGTTGCCACGTTTCTCAGTGTGCACGTTATTTCATTGTAAAGTCCCCGTTTCTAGGCCTCAAAAGGGCCCGGACACCAGATTCAGCTCCTGTCTCCTGAACCCTCGCTGAGGAGCGATACAGCCCCCACCTGTATCCTCGACCCTTCACTTACTTCCTGCCTCACAGTGCCCGGCTCAGCCTGGCTCTGCCTACGAGTCTGCCAAGAGTATGTTATGATTCTAGTTATCAGTCCAGCCCTCCTTCTCTGCATTCCTAAGCTACTGAATCGCATCAATAGTTTCCGTCATTGTCTAGCCTTTACGTCTCCATGTAAGAGAAATACTGCATTTAATGGTCATTTAATATTCTTCATCACGCACTACATGTAGAATAATGCATGCTCCAGTCTTAGAGTCTGTTAGCCTTTTCCCTCCTGACTTTTAGTTTATATCAACATGTCCTCTAAACATTAGATACTAGATACTGTTTAGGTACATGTCGCCCTGACTCTCCAGACTTCAGTCTCTGCTCCTAGCACAGAGTTCATAGCCCCCAGCTTCTCCTAGTAACACGTCATTGTCAGTTTGCGCGCACCACTAGGTTAGAGGTCCCGGCTCCTTAGGTAGCCCCCTCCATGTTTCCGCCCCATTTATGACAAATTCTGTTACGTTTACATCACATGTCTATGTATACGCCCTGTTACACCCACTTTTATGCCTTATCTTTCGCGACTGCTATTGACCACACCCACTGCTCCGCCTATTGTATGCATTGTAATGTAACTGTTTTAGTATATATACTTGTGTACTGTTATTAAATGTTACGCCGATTCTGATCCTGCCCCGGCAGCGCTGCCATCCCGTTCCCGTGCAGGTTGTCCTGTTCCTGTCCTTTATGCTGTATTAAAACCTGCAAACTCCTACTACCTCGAATCTTGACTCTTATTTATTGAGCTATCTGTTATTGCTATGTCCAGTAAAACCTAGATCCGGTATTATTTATTTATTAACAGACCACTTTTGCGGTCTGATAAGCCGGTGAAATGTTGTAATTAATTCAGTAGGGAAGAGGCTGAACACAGCTCAATAGTGCTGAATGAGTCCATTAAAAGCCACGCAGGCAACATTTGAGCCGGTAAACATTCCCTTCTGGTGGGTTTCCGTGCTATTAGAACATTCCCATCTGAACTGCTTTGTCAGGACATTTTGAGAGCTTCTGTACTTCTACCCCCGCCCATCACAATCCCGGCGCTTTTTCAATATGCCGTCTGAATACCTGTTCCATTGATGGTCCTATAGAATTCAGATGCCAACCAATCAGCTCCTCAGAATACCTGTCCCATTGACGAAGCTCAGTAGAAATACTTCCTAACACAGGAGCGATCATGGAATAGCCACTAACTAAGGAGGGAACATCCGAGATCCTCTGAACCTACCTGTCTGGGTGGTCATCACTCGAGCTTTGCATCGCAACAGCGCTGTTGACAACTACATATTGTGCTCGACATTCTTGTGCCGGGGACTATAATAGTCACAATTTGTATGTAAGTAAATCTAAGCATCAAAGTTACAATGTCAGCTAATTCGTCTGCTAGAATTCCTATGCCAGGAACTTGCCCATCACTGTTCCTGTTCTGGCACCCTGACCCTTGGAATTTCAAGGCAAGTTATATAAGTGGCGACCCGTCTCAGCTTTGTGAGCCTACAATAGCCAGGCATGTATAGTTCCAGTTATTGGTCACCATGGAATTAAAAAGTTTGTGATTGCGTCGAAACACGATAGGCAAAGTTAGCTCTGCAGCCATCCTCACTCAGGGGGGCACGGCACCTTGTTGGAATGTCAGTGCTCAAGTTGGATGGTCATGTCTTGTTCTCGTCTGGCCACTGACAAGTGCACGTGTTTTCTTTGAGGATGGGCATGTTCTCTGTAGAGAAATGGTCAGAATGTAGAGTGGGTTCCTATCGACTCTGCAGCGCAGTGTGGTGCATTAACGCTCCGGCTCTCTGCCCGCGGCACCCTTCGCAATCCTAGTGCCTTAACACTGTTAGTGCAAAATGTTTCAGCCCCTGCATGCTGGGCTTCGATGGTATGTCAGCAACGAGAGATGATGCCATGAACCATATGGAAATTCCTTAATGGGCTTCCTGGCAATGGAATAGTGTTAAGGAGTGTCGAAGCTTTCATTCTCAAAATGGCGACTTGGTACTTCATTCACCGAAGACATTCAGTAAAAAATAGAATTTAAGGACATTGAGAGTGGAGAGAACACTGGAAATGCTACACGTTGGTAGCAGACATCCAGAACTCGCTGCAGAAACAGGCATTGCATGAAGCCAACGTCTTTGGAAACCTTGGCAGTTTTACGATGTTGTGAATTTTTTATGCTTTTCCCTTATAAATATGGGACAATGTGTCTCAGAAGCTAAACTTGGAGAGGCAGTTGCTTAATGTGCTTTTGTGCATTAAAAAACAACTGCAAAGAAAAGCTCTGTGTACAATTTCCATCTTGGCTGTTTCGATCAGGTTGGAAATGATCTTGACCTGTGGCTCATATTTACACGGGCAAATATGCAATTAAACTGAGGAACTTCTCCAACTTGAATGTCGGAATCCAGACACTTGGCAAAAGTAGCCTGTGTAAAAAAAAAACCAAAACTTTTTCCATACCCTTAATTCGGACCCCTCCCAGTGCAGAGGAAACGCCGAAGCTGTGCTTCACAAATATTGACAAATTCAGGTTTGCCCCCACCCCTCTGCATGCATCTTAAAGTTTACGTATAGAATTTATTTAAAATAATGTAATGTTTTTTAAAGAAATACTTACATTGACTAAAAGTTATTCACATATTTTGTAATAACAATATTTGTTTTATTTATATATACTTCTTAACATGAAATAAAATATATTTATGTTTAAAAGAAGGTTTCTACGGAGAGTGTTGCCGTACAACTGTTTGTCCGTGTGAGTGCAGAGTAGTGAGGGCAGAGTAGTGAGGGCAGAGTAGTGAGGGCAGAGTTGTGAGGGCAGAGTAGTGAGGGCAGAGTAGTGAGGGCAGAGTAGGGAGGGCAGAGTAGGGAGGGCAGAGTAGGGAGGGCATACTAGGGAGTGCATACTAGGGAGTGCATACTAGGGAGTGCATACTAGGGAGTGCAGAGTAGGGAGTGCAGAGTAGGGAGTGCAGAGTAGTGAGGGCAGAGTGCAGAGTAGTGAGGGCAGAGTAGTGAGGGCAGAGTAGTGAGTAGAGTAGTGAGTAGTGAGTGCAGAGTAGTGAGTAGTGAGTGCAGAGTAGTGAGTAGTGAGTAGTGAGGAGTAGAGTAGTGAGGAGTAGAGTAGTGAGTAGTGAGTAGAGTAGTGAGTAGAGTAGTGAGTAGTGAGTGCAGAGTAGTGAGTAGTGAGTAGAGTAGTGAGGTGAGTAGAGTAGTGAGTAAAGTAGTGAGTGCAGAGTAGTGAGTAGAGAAGTGAGTAGTGAGTAGTGAGTAGTGAGTAGAGTAGTGAGTAGAGTAGTGAGTAGAGTGGAGAGTAGTGAGTAGTGAGCAGAGTAGTGAGTAGTGAGCAGAGTAGTGAGTAGAGTAGTGAGTAGAGTAGTGAGTAGTGAGCAGAGTAGTGAGTAGTGGGTGCAGAGTAGTGAGTAGAGTAGTGAGTAGAGTAGTGAGTAGTGAGTAGAGTAGTGAGTAGTGAGTGCAGAGTAGTGAGTAGTGAGTAGAGTAGTGAGTAGAGTAGTGAGTGCAGAGTAGTGAGTAGAGTAGTGAGTAGTGAGTGCAGAGTAGTGAGTAGAGTAGTGAGTAGAGTAGTGAGTGCAGAGTAGTGAGTAGAGTAGTGAGTAGTGAGTAGAGTAGTGAGTAGAGTAGTGAGTAGAGTAGTGAGTAGTGAGTGCAGAGTAGTGAGTAGAGTAGTGAGTAGAGTAGTGAGTAGGACATCACAGGCAGCAGCTGTGCAAGCTTCTTACACTCACAAGGAGACCACAGGCAGCTGAGGTGCAATCTTCTCCCACTCACAAGAACGACATCACAGGCAGCAGCAGTGCAAGCTTCTTACACTCACAAGGAGACCACAGGCAGCAGAGGTGCAAGCTTCTCACACTCACAAGAAGGACATCACAGGCAGTAACGGTGCAATATTCTCACACTCACAAGGAGATCACTGGCAGTACACACCACATGAACACACTCCATAACACATAGCAACAATACATTGGCATTTACAATGCCATTAGCTCAAACTCAAATAAATCCGAGCCCGATTGCATTTCTAATGCTTGTTTAACCTTGCGGCGGGTGCTGCTTTAAGCAGCACCCGCCGCAATGTTAATAATACAGGATGTGACCGCCACCCTGGCGGTCACATCCTAATCTGCTCGGAGGGAACGCCGCAGCCCCTGCGGACGTTCCCTCCTCCTCAGGGGTCGCGGACGGACTCAAGTCCGTCCGCGATCCTAATCGGCCCCAAAGTCTAAGCACCCATTGACATTGCGTTAACTTCCCCCAGGGATGCGACAAACCAGCACTGCCATGGTATCAGTGCAACAACATCTACGACAGCACAGCCTACTGCCAATCAGTGCCGTTTCCCACAGTGGAGGCATCAGTCTGTGGGGAAACTTGGGAGGGTTATGTTTTCTCTTGCAGGCGAGTGATGAAATTGGCTGCACCCACCGGGAAGGGGATGTATGGATGGTGCCATATGATTGGTTGAGTATAGGACATTCATATTCATTGGTCGTACCCAACAGGAAAGCAAATGTAAATTGTGGCCAACATGTTTCTCACTTATGCTGATGGCGCAATGCTAGATCACCATGCATGCCTTGGTGTTACCTCCTACATATTGCTGACATTAAGGCTTCGTAAATCACGCCATAAATACACTCTGCATCAAGCTGAGGCGGTGCTGCTTGTGTGTAACAGTTGGTGTTGACAAGCAGCACTGTCGCACTGGCAAAGTATGGTATGTAGCATTTGTATGTGTGATATGAAATCTCCTAATAGTTTTCATATGTAGATACAGTTAATGATGTAGCATATGTAGACTGTAGGTTTGGGACTGTGTTCCCATGCACCTACTATGTAGAACACTTCACAGTCATCATACTATGAATTGACTCTACTATTGTCCACAAGTATGACGCCATGCTGTTTCCTGCATGGCCCCTTTTAGTTTTCCCTATGTTAGCCTAACTGTGCACGTTGGAGGCCTAATTTTTCCTTTCAACGAGTTACTAAATAAACACTCTTGCTTTTGTGCCACATTGTACTTTTGCACAGAACCTGCATCTGTTTTTGCGCTCTGTTCTTTTACAGGAAACAGTTTGAGATCGCTAGCAGTGCATCTGCTTTGGTTCCCTTTATCTGGTTGCAAATATGGTTACATTTGCAAGAATAGCGATTGCAGGATGGAGCGTGGACGTTGCCCTCAGAGAGCAACAAAGACATGCCATACCACATCTATTTTTTTTCCTGTTTTCTTTGTCTCTAGTACCTGTTTTAGGGGAATACATAAGATTTCTCAACAAAACAATCTCCCAAAGGTTATACAAGGTCACCTGCATGCAGGACATGTCCAACACAGTGCATTCTGGGAAGAGTGCAAAGACAAACCTTACAAAAAACCTCACTGAGCGAGATAATTCTTCCCCAACATTATTAGTTTGATTTATTAGAGATCCACTGAATCGGAATGGCAGTGGAATCCTGACTGAATACCATGATTTGGACTTATAAGTTGGATTTTCCCTTCAGTGTGTTAAACCCTTGTCGACTCAGACCTGTGTTGACCCTGCTGTTGTTCTTCCAGAATGAGAAGCTGAGTGTCACACATTTACTCTTGACAGGGAACAATCCTTAGGACCCAGCTGAAGTTCTGTTAGCCCATTCAGTGACTCACCTTGCTTGCTTTGAAGCCCCCAAGGAATCTAGAGATGTAGACGCAGCACATAGACACCACCTCTTCCACTGGAGATTGGAGAAGGTTGCAAATGCAGGTAAACTGAGTGGTGACTTTGCACTATCTTGTACTAGTGGGATTTTTCTCTGACCCTGCTTTCAGGCATATGTTTTAAAGAGGTATGCTTTCACTCTAGCTGGATTGAGAGGGCCGAAGTGTTACAGCATGTGACCCTTTGTTTCTTAAGGGCTAAAACACTGTTGTTTGTGAAGATCAAACTGATGTCTTCCCACTCCATTGTCAAGGCTGGCCCTCCCTGCCAGTAGAGTCACTTACCTTGAGTTAACTTGTGAGATATCCAAATTCTGAGAGCCCACCACTACCAAACTCCGAACTAGGAGATAGGTGTATCTTCCAGAGTATGACACTGCACACTCCTTAACTCCAATGCACTTTCAGTTGATTATCTGAGTGAATGCTTTACAATTCCTCTGTTTTCAACTGTTGCTGCTTCTCTTGTTTGGACAAGTTTTTGGTATTCGCCTATATTTGGATCGTTCATAACAAGGTTTGCAAACCCATAACAAAGTTACCAAGAAGGACTGCTCGGGTCAAGGGTGATACCTGTTAGGCAGTCTTACTCCAGGGACTGTGAACCAGGAAGCTGCTGCCCCCAAGAGAGTAAAGGACCCTCTCTGTAATCAAATTCGCTCCCCAGTGCCAGTGATAAAACATGCAGGATACATCATCTCTTTAAATGTTATATCACAATTAATACCGCAGCATTCCCTCTTTACAAACCAAACTAAGAGGTCCATTAGGATGGCGGACGGACAAAGTACGTCCGCCATCCTGTCTGAGGACGGGACCGTCCGCCACAGGTGAGGAGGTCCCGTCCGTGGAATTAGGATGCACCCGCCACAGTGGCGGGTGCATCCCGCATTTTTAACATTGCAGCGGGCGGTGCTGAAAGCACCGCCCCGCCGCAGTGTCAAAAATGCATGTTGTGCGTTTCAAAGCACAGCATGACAGGCACCGCGCGGTGCCTGCCATGTTGTATTTTGAAACGCAGGTGTGCACCCCCCACCCTTCACCCTGGGGGCCTGCAACGGGCCCCCAAAGCAAGGACCGTATGCCTTTTCGTGGCGGCATTGCTGACACGGAAATGCATATCCCCCAGCACATCCTAATATGGCTGGCGGTGTCTGCTAGACACCGCCACCATATTAGAGCTTTTCCGCCGCAGTCGCTTTGCGACCGCGGCGGAAATGCGGCGGACGGGCTTCCCGTCCGCCACACTCCCCCGCCACTGCAATATGGCGGGGGAAATAGGTGGCGGACGGGCAAGAATGGCGGACGGATCGCCACCGCCTGCATGGCGGTGGCGAACCGTCCGCCATCCTAATTGACCCCTAGAGATGTTCATGGTTTGTATTCCTTACTTAGAATATCGGAATAAAGAAGCTGGGACCTCTGCTCATTTCGTAATCACTCCAAACAAATACTGACGCTGGAATCTGGGGATCAGGGTTCGATCCCCGGCTCCGGCGGCAGGTTAGCCGAGCACCATGTGTCTCTGGGCAATAGGTCGCTTAATCTTCCCGACGGCCCCCAGCGCCTAGAGACCCTTACGGGTGATTGTGCGTTTTACAAATGTGGATTATTATTATTATTATTACTTTTACACTTATGTAAATCTCATAAAAGGGACAGTTATGGGAGTTCTGCTCCAGGTAAGGGGAGGAGTAAATCTCTTTTAGGGTGAGAAATGGGAGGGAAACACCTGAAATTTAGAGTGGTATAATTGAAGGTGTTCTTCCAAGGAGAATAATTATGTCCCGTGGGAATGGGAAAAAAAGTTTTGAGTGCAAATAAACTTTCCTCAAACAGTACCCCTTCGGAAATATACACGTTACATTTTTGAATGCGTAAATGTCTACTCCTGTGAGTACTCTAGGGGAATTGTGACAGGTGCAAATTCCCAGGAGCACTACGAGAATTATTTTTTGTGAATTTTGCAGAGATTGAGAAATTTGCCTCAAACACAGGAGTAGGTTTGTAAGAATACACTTCCGACTTTATTTGTGAATCAGGCAGTTTTTTAATTCCAAGGAAGTTGGTAATTTGACCCATGTATAGGAGTAGCAAATCTATCTGTGCACATAAGTCTAATTCAGATGAGAATTAGCTGAATTTAGAAATGCAAGTTCATGTTTTGTATTCCCGTTCCCAAAACTTGGGAAAATGACATTTACTCACATCTAATGTTATACCAGTATGGAGAAATATGACATGGGAGGCAAGGATCTCAGAGGGTGGAGAGTGGATGCTTATTGGTGGGAAGGCATACAAAAGTTGGTTACTATCAACCAACGTGCACTTTTTGTGTGTTCATAAACCTCGACAAGATATCACGTTACTCGAAATATGCTGCTAAATTTCTTCTATTAAGGGTGACAGTAAATACGTGTTTGGGGCTGGAACTTTGGATTGAACATTCCTAAAATTGTGTGTGGAGTAAAAAAATGTAAATATAGTTTAGCGTTACATATAAGTATGTGTAATTGCACACAATGTACATTTACATATGCCTGAATGGTAATGTAGGTGAGTAACTTGGAATTGACAAAATAATTTCACTATTGCAACTGTCACAGGTTCCCACTAGGACCTGTGGAAACTCTAAATGTATGATAAAATCTGCAGGGATATATTTTACGCCTGGGCGGTAAACCTGGGCGGTAAACTCTGCTCTGTTCGCGGAGTATACAGAGTTTTCCCACTCCGCGTAGAGCGTGTAGTTCTGAAAAACTCTGTGGAGTGGTGTGGAGCAGAGTTTTCCCTCTCTCGCGCCTCGCCAGTGTTAAGTTGGTGAGCATGAGCAAGGAAAATCCAACTCTAGACCACCTCCCCGCGAGATTTCTCAATGCGGGTGGTCACGGCAGGCCGCTACCGCTCGCGTTGAGAAACCTGCTGCTCATACTCGAGTGGCAGAAAGAAGCTGCACCCTCTTGCGCTGGGCGTGGTGCCATTAGCGCTGATTTTAATTACAGGAAAATTGCCTGGTGCTAAAAATCAGAGCGAGCAGCTTGACTTACCTCACTCTGCCGCTTGCGGAACTCCACAGAGTGCGGCAGAGTTTATTTTGTCAACTCCACCCAGGCCTAATATATTTTCTGTTACTTTTTGTGAATCAGCCTTTCTGAAGGAACTGTGGGGCATATTATCAAGAAAGGCAATAAAATTATCGCAGTTTTAGCGGCAGAAAACTGCCGCTAAAACAGCGATAATGGGCTTGATAATATGCTCTATGGAATTCCAATTGAAGCCCATGTTAGATGTCCTTCACATTTAACATGGGCTTCAATTGGAATTCCATAGAGCATATTATCAAGCCCATTATCGCCGTTTTAGCGGCAGTTTTCTGCCGCTAAAACGGCGATAATTTTATCGCCTGTCTTGATAATATGCCCCTGTATCTTTTGCCTTTCGCCCACTGAGTCTATCCTCAGAGAAAAAATCATTAACATGTCTTTGTCTCTTCATTTTAACGCAGGTATTCATTTAAGCTAGTGGTTTCCGCTTTTATGGACGTTCCACGAAGATATCTGAAGCATGTTTTTTAAGTTAAGAAAGAACAGTAGTCATAGGAAGTTTCATTTGGAATTAGGTGTAAATATTACCCGGTTTAAGGATATTCAACTACTAGCCCCGGAACCCTGGACTGGCCTTGCCTCGATTCGAAGTCGGACCCGCAGGTCACCGCATGTCTCAGTGGCGAGCATTTAACTCACAGAGGGGCATAGTATCAAGAACGGTGTTAACATTATCGCCGGTTTAGTGGCAGAAAACTGCACTAAAAACGGCGATAATGGCCTTGATAATATGCCCTAGAGAATTCCAATAGAAGCCCATGTTCACACCAGAACATGGACTTCTATTGGAATTCTCAAAGGCATATTATCAAGCCCATTATCGCCGCTTGAGCAGCAGTTTTCTGCAGCTAAACTGGCGATAATTCGTAAAGCCATTCTTGATAATATGCCCAAGAGTCTTTTTTTGCCAGGTAAACCCCCATCTCTTATCAGTCACGACAACCACTGGGGAAATGACTGTAGATAAATGGTAATTATAAGTTTACATTGTTTTATTTCCATTGCTTTACTTATAAAGTGTTTAAAATCATATGGAGAAGTTCAAGAGGTAGATTTCCAACTCCATGTACGTTCGGTTTGAGAATTTCTCCAAAAATGTGGCTTCCCTGGCACAACGAGGGGTATTTAAAAGCTTTCCGACCAAACAAAAAACAAACGCAAAATATACCCCTGTGTAATTAGAGAGTAGAGAACGCTTTATACAAACACACATAAAGCCGTGGGCCCGGGCCAGCTCCCTCTTTCATTACACCCCAGAGTGATTAATGCCTCACTGGCACATTGAGTGTTGGTGAGGGAGGTGTTAACACAGTGCCCGAAACAACAGCTCGTGCAGGCCAAGGGCGCGCCTGGTGGGCCTCAGAGGTCACAAGACTGCTTAGAACCCTCATAAATCACCCTGTTGCCTGCATTTGGATACTAGAGAAACCCAACCTTCCATTTTGATGTTTATCTTGCTGTGTTTTGTAAAAGGACCGCACTTCGAACAGTTTAGATGTGGTGCTTCCTAAGTGAACTGCACAGAATGTGGCAAAGTAAGAGATGAAACACTGCAATTTAGAGAGCGACTGTAGAAAATAGCTGCTCGGCTGCTCCAAGCTGCCACCCCCAGGCCTCAAGCACACTGCTGTGGTCCTCGTGGACAGCTACGCATAAATTATGGTGGAAATATTTAGACTTGCATTAGCTTTATCGCCCATTTCCACCGCATCCACAGGACACAAGTAATAAAACAAGCATTTGCAATACAATCGGTCTCGCCTTTGGGACCTTATAAGTATTTAGCAATGCAGCACATTATCGCACATTACTGCAACGTAGCTGCACTCACATGTATTGTTTGCATCCCCAGGTGATGGTAATCACCACAACACAGGGAAGGCCTAACGACGTCCCTGTGATTATTATATATATATATATATATATATATATATATATATATATATATATATATATATATATATATATATATATATATATACATATATACATATATATATATATATTTTTAATCACAGAAGCACGAGGTAATAAAGCAGTAAAGTAATTATTATTGGCACAATCCACTAAACTGGAATGCACCTTGATAAAATACTTTGGATAATCACAGGCCTGCAATGAGGAAGGTGGGAAAAGATTATTGGGTAAGATGGCTCAACAAGTTACATGAAAATAGAAGTAGCCGACGAAATTAAGGGCATGGCTTAAAAGACTTAAGCTAAAAATCTGTGCTCAGCGTAGTGTGCCACCCGGCTGGTATTTTGCTACTACCAGTTCGACCGTGAACCATCGAGAGATGCTTCAACAAACACGGGAGAGATTTGAACTTTCCCCTGACAAAGAGCTAACCCAGCCCGAAATGCATTGGGTCGTGGACTATATAAATGTGTTGTATCATCTCAACTATAGATAATAAATTGAAAGTATTATTAACATTGAGGAAACACAGGATGATGGAATAAATCCTGCGCTGTTCTACCTTAAGGACATAACAATGCGTGTCTGAACTTTGTTTTAAAATTGAATTCACTTGGCTTTAACATATATTCAAGTTGTCCAACCACAGTGGACTACCAGCGGTGCACGAAGGGGACGTCTCCCAGGCGGGGAGACGCATTGTGTTTCAGTATTTTGCTACTTCTGTCATTGCATCCAGCTATATAAAACAAGTCCGATTACACCAAATATTGAAATTGGTTCAGTTTGTGGCATAAGGCTAGAGTTGCCGACTTTGGAGCTAGCAGGAAGCAGGCTCGAGTCATGGTGTTGGCAGGGTCGGATTGGTAATGCGGGCACTCAGGCAATACCGAAGGGCCGGTATCCGAGTTCCAGCTGTGGGTTGCTTTTTTGAGCAGCCTGGGAGGCCGATTTGGGTGGTTTCTGCGTTGTTCAAATACCGCCAGTGGCCCAGTGGGTGCCTGAGTGGCCTTTCTGGAGGTAGATGGGCGTCCATTACCTCTCTTTTTATCAACGGGCAGAGGTGTCACTCCCTTTCTTTCGCTGGGCCAGCCCATTATTATATGCATATTGAGCGGGGGCAGGGGGTCTGAGCAAAAGTGGCCTCACTTGTTTTCAGGTGTGTTTCACCAGTGTAAACTAATCCATGCATTTTTTTTTAACCCCCTCCTTTTTTTAAATAAAATTTCACTTAAGCAGTGTTTTGCGGAAAGGCAATATGCAAATGTGGCCATTTTGTTTTAGAGCGCCAGTGCCGATTTTTAATCCCAATCCAACCCTGGGCGTCGGCTCACCATTCTGTGATTCTGGAAAAGCTTCTTCCCCGTTCCTACCAAAAATAACATGAACGCTGTCTTTGTGTAATGTAACTGATACCCATGTAAAATACTTCAATACCTTTGGGCCGAATTTGCGCTATATAGAGTTGAAAAAAAAAACGTGAACTGCTGCTGAGCTAAGATTTTTTTTCAACCCCTAGGGTGAGGGCAAAAACGGAGACTTCGATAGGGACCCGTCTCAGCACCTGCTTGGACCCAGCCCACCTAAAGCCCTGAGTGAAGTGGTGTAGTGCTGACATTATTTGAACATGGAGGAAGGCATGCGCTGTGAATGAAGTGTTAAGAAAATCTTGGACCCTAAAATTAAAACCAGTGTAGAAGCAACCCAAAAGGATACACGCAGAACAAAAGGGGGTGCAGAGGAAGGAGCAAAATGGACAGGCAGGTGGGAGGGGAATAAGCCACAAGAACAGTGGGTGGAAGAAGAGGAACCACACGGACAGGGGGGGTAGAAGAATGGCGCCACTCCGGTTACAGAGGTGAAAATAACTCCCCAATGCATAATCCCACAGAGGAGAGTCCCCGGTTTCAGACGCAGGGGGTGAATGGCAAAATAAAAAAAATAGAAAACGAGCGTCGGCTCAACATCCGATGATTCTGGGCAAATCGCTTAATCTCCCATGACTACCAAATAATTAATGTGTCCTTGTGTAATGTAACTGGTGCTCATGTAAAGCGCTCCAATACCTTCAAGTCGAGTTTGCACTATGTAAAACTATCACAAAAAACAACGCCTGACCTTCAATAGCCAGATGGGAGGAGGGAAGAGAGGCCATAACAAGCTATACTGTGAGATGGCCAACCAAAATGTTCTCTCTCTGAGTGAAATCGCAGGAAAGAGAGCTAAACACACAAAGGAGGGAATTTTACAGAAATGCACCTATAAGAAGTCAGCATCTCTGAATGCCACATATAGTAGCCAATGGAAATTGGTGGGTTTGCCAAACCCCACAAAAGAGATATAACAGGTCGATCGAAGCTCGACCTAAAAACAGTGGGGGGGAGGGGCTTGTTAGAATAGGTAATGTGCGTAGGCAATGCTGAATAACATTATACGGAGTGATGTCACAGGAAGTGATGCCATAGTCCTATCATTTCCCTTATGTCAAGAGGGTGAATCTATTTTACAGTCAAAGGTGAGATAAAATGTTTGCCAAACAGGATGAATGAATTCTAATATTTAAAAGTATACAATGTATGTATCCATATCTAAACCACAATAAGGATGCCTGGTTAGGGACTTGGGAGTCTAGGGGAGGTAGAATTCAGTTCCACCACTAGGGGTAATAGCGTCAGATTAAGGCATTGAAAGGTTGCTACAAATGGTGGTTAGACCACAGTTCAGTGTATGACAGTTCAGTGGAAGGAAATGCACAGTAGTTGTGGTCATAAACTACGGGAAGTTGCTGGCCCCACACTTTTATTTTTTGTCTCCAGAATTAAGAGAAAACGAACAAAGATTAATGTTCTGTTTGTTGGCTATATTTATTTTTACCCTTATGAATTTGTCAATACTGTTTTCAAATTTTCATGAGTGAGAAAAACACTGTACAATAAATACACATTTATACATATATACACAACTACTTCACATTATGCATATATACATTTTATAGACAATCTTCTTCTATAAGGCGATAGTTTTTATCCACAAATAATTACTCTTTGCAAGATAAATGTCAAGAATGGGATAACCAATTCACTAATAAAAAACACACAATGGGGGTCTATATCAGGGCCTCACATGCTCCAAATAATCAGAAACAATAAAAAAACACCGCTAACCAAGTAAGTGGATCTTGCTGAGGCTATGTACCGTGTAGCTAACTCATGAACTGCCAAACTATGTAACCTATGTGTTGGAATTCACTTCAAATGTCGAATAGACCCATACAGAGAAAAAATGGATGTCCATCAACGTCAACGTGTTCAGTGTGCCCCCAGACCACTCGTTCCCAAGAGATAGATATAGGCACCAGTCGCCCATGGGTCGCCCGTCCACAGCTAAATCCTGGAACTCACTTCCCACTCACCTTCGCCTTACTCAGAACCACCTAACATTCAGAAAGCAACTTAAAACTTGGATATTCGACAAGTAATTCCCCACCCTTCCTCAAGCGCCTTGAGACCCTATGGGTATGTAGCGCGCTATATACATCTCTTGACTTGACTTGACATGGGTACAAAAAAATGTCACCAACTGCAACAGCTCAAATTTGATCTATCTTCTGACATGTCCTTGCAGAATGAAGTATGTTGCGATGACTACAAGGAAGATACGCACCAGAATACTGGAACACAAGAGTGTGTTCAGGTGTAAAAAAAACGTATCCAAACTGTCAAAACATTTCTTGGAGTGTAATCACCAAGAGACAGATTTTCTCTGGACAGTTTTGGAGAAACCGCATGTTCCCCCACATGTTGCCGACATCTCTAGGTTTCTCTTTTTGAAGGAACAAAGATGGATATATAAACTGACCACAGACAGCAGTGGGCTAAACTATGAAATTCCGTGGACAGCCCTGAACTGAAGCTTGGGACACCTGAAGAGTTTACACTGTATGTGCTGTCACGGCATAATTGAGTGGCTCTACATGGCTGATACCACACTATATATGTGTGACTGTACAAATCGTAATGATTGTTTAAATACTCCCACATAGGACATATTCCACTACTTATAAATATAAGATCACCTTATTGACCTGTTTGACCGTATAATATAATTTTTTCTGTGATGATCTCCCAGTGTGGTGAGTAAAGCTCTAGGAGTAGATAATTGCATTATTGTCCCTTCATAGTTGGCCCCATGTTGGTCGGATAGCCTGTGACGATTCATATGGTGATTTGGTTTTTGGTCTTTGCAATAAATACTTTCCTTTTCAGCCATTCGTATTATCTACTAATTTTTATAGTAGTAACATCTAAGATGGTTGTTGGTATGAATTTACTGAACTTATGCCATTTTTTGTGGTCAGGTATAAGTGTTTGTGGCGTATGATTGAATAATAACTGAAGAACTACATCGTTTCACGCGATGACTCGCTTTTGTAGTTCAATTCTCAGCTCTCGCGAGAGCACAATACCAGAACTACATTCTTCGACGCGATGACGCGTTTTTGTAGTTCAACGTCCACCTCGCGTTCGAGAGATAGATCACACGAAACACGTAATGGGACAGAAGAGTCTAAACTATGTGATCGGCGTGTGTAAAGACCAAAAAACAGCGTGGCTTTTACTCATGGGGTACGTAGCATACTAACATCGCACGTTGTTATGCACTAGGGGAACTCACATCATGAAGTGGGCTCCGCCCCCCCCATATACGTTTATAAGCATTCAGTACATCGCCCTCGTTGCCTCCCTCTGAGCTCCGACGAAAGCGACAAGGCAACGACGGATAGGTGAGGAGAGCACTTAGTTAGAATAAGAGTTAAGGTAGTGGGTATGCAGGACTTTACATGCCTTCTCGATAATCTGGTTGTGTTAGGTATACAACAGATGTTTCCTCTTGTCTAATGTTTCTACAAACACTGATCAATACGACACAGTACACATTGTCTTCTGACTCAGTGATGCATAGTCTGAGATGGTCCCCCGTACTGCTTGGGGAGGGGGCCGGTTCACCCTTTTAGTTAGAGATCTGGTTAAAGCTCCAAAAGGTATTGAAATCATAAGGGTGTCAGTAAAGAAAGTCAGGAGAGAGACTAGGCTACTTCAGCCTATGGCTTCTCTTTTTACCCCCTTTTTCTTTACCCTTTCAGAGCGGGCCTCATTTTTTCCTGAGCAAGGGAAGGAGAGGTGAGGTATGCTCCCTGTACAACGCAGGTCAGTATACAATAAAAGCATAGTTACCTAGGTATGGTACTAATACCAACATGTAATCTTTGTTTTGGGACTCACGTTATATATTTCTGTATATTTCTTTTGATTTCTTTGCGAACAGATACATCCGATACTGCTTGATACAGAGGACTAAGAACAATATGTTTGACACAGTTGTATCCTTTGATTGATTCAGTTAAGTTTTTCACTTTTTATGCAGTAGCAAACGTTAAGGACTGTGGCCCTGAAGAAAGCCATGGGATTTGTTTCCCTAGAGGCTGAAACATGTTGGCCGTATACATCCAGTTATATGGTTAGACTGCATCTTTGCACTGTTCTTGGTTTTACTAAGGGAGCGATCAAGTGATATTAAAGTTTTGTATTGATCTCCTATCCTTTTTTAACCTCACTTCACACTATATATTTTTGCACTGCACTGGACTCCATCACGATGGCAGCTCGTAAGGTCTTCACTACATCTGGAGATGTGACCCAGACACTTATAGGGTATGGATTAGTCTCAATGATCATGGGACAACACCATTCCTACGTGGATGACCAAATGAGACTACATGATCTACATCTGACGTTGATGGACATCCATTTCTTCTTTGTATGGGTCTATTCGACATTTGAAGTGAATTCCAACACATAGGTTACATAGTTTGGCAGTTCATGAGTTAGCTACATGGTACATAGCCTCAGCAAGATCCACTTACTTGGTTAGCGGTGTTTTTTGATTGTTTCTGATTATTTGGAGCATGTGAGGCCCTGATATAGACCCCCATTGTGTGTTTTTTGTTAGTGAATTGATTAAATAGGGGATTCCACCCTGGGCAGGTCTTTAAATATTTTTCCCTCCGACCGTTCCTCCTCTGGTTTGTTTGGTAAGAATGGGATAACCACAAAAAGAATAAGCAAAGAAATTGCTAAAAGGAAGCTCAAAATCAAACTTTGAAAACTGAATCAAAGTAGCAATTAATGAAATCGTGTTGTCTTTCTTTTATGCCTGCCTGCCGACGCGTTTTGAATCCGTTGTTTACAATTGCCAGATTCTCATTGAGGCCTCTTTCGTTGTGGGTACTCTTCATTCATGGACGGGCGGTCCCGCGGGTCCACTTCTTCTAGTAGTGCCAAAACAGTCCTCAACCTTTTGTGGGGACGGATCACCTTATTTCTTTAGGCAAAACGTATGTGCAAAGACTTCGGTTCTTCATTTATCGCACTCGTCGCAATCTGACTCGCTCATTATGAACGCGGGGGTTTATAGTTGTTTGGCACTTTTTCTCCTCCGCGCTGCTGTCATCAGCATTACTTGGTCATGGGGATTCCCTGTCGGTATCTGCTCTGGGACGGACATGCGAACGTTCTCATCTCCGTCCCAGAGCAGATACCGACAGGGAATCCCCATGACCGAGTAATGCTGATGACAGCAGCGCGGAGGAGAAAAAGTGCCAAACAACTATAAACCCCGCGTTCATAACGAGCGAGTCAGATTGCGACGAGTGCGATATATGAAGAACCGAAGTCTTTGCACATACGTTTTGCCTAAAGAAATAAGGTGATCCGTCCCCACAAAAGGTTGAGGACTGTTTCGGCACTACTAGAAGAAGTGGACCCGCGGGACCGCCCGTCCATGAATGAAGAGTACCCACAACGAAAGAGCCCTGATGAGAATCTGGCAATTGTAAACACCGGATTCGAAACGCGTCGGCAGGCAGGCATAAAAGAAAGACAACAAGATTTCATTAATTGCTACTTTGATTCAGTTTTCAAAGTTTGATTTTGATCTTCCTTTTAGCAATTTCTATGCTTATTCTTTTTTGTGGTTATCCCATTCTTGACATTTATCTTGCAAAGAGTAATTATTTGTGGATAAAAACTATCGCCTTATTGAAGAAGATTGTCTATAAAATGTATATATGTATAATGTGAAGTAGTTGTGTATATATGTATAAATGTGTATTTATTGTACAGTGTTTTTCTCACTCATGAAAATTTGAAAACAGTATTGACAAATTCATAAGGGTAAAAATAAATATACCCAACAAACAGAAGATTAATCTTTGTTTGTTTTCTCTTAATTCTGGAGACAAAAATTAAAGTGTGGGGCCAGCAACTTCCCGTAGTTTATTGCATTTAATTGGTCCAGCTGCCCCCTCGTCCCAGGACCACACTCCGCTGTGTTACAAACAGTAGTTGTGGTCAGCAGGACGCAACGGGGGGAGGGTGTGCTGGGTTAGTCAACATGAAACAGAGGATTGTAAGGCTTCTTGTTGGTCAATGTGGGGAGGAGTGATATTTTAGGATGTGTGCTTTTCCTTTATGGATTCATTTGATTTGCTACTTGTACTATTAATAAATGGTAATAAAAAGAAACTTGAAAAAAGACTGCTGCTTGGTTGTGTTAGGTACAGCCTTTAAAGATATAGTAGATTTCCTTCCATGGCCTTTGTTAAATGTTTCAGATGGATTCTGTTCGCTATAAAAGCGTAATCTATATTGCTTTATTGGCCAACTTAAGTCTTTAGCATTCCATGTGTAAAATGTTAAGTATCCACCCATGTGGGCAAACATGGAAGATGCCTGTGTAGACATAATACATTTATTTGAACTACTCATTTGGATATTCTTCTTGATGCATCAGTTGCAATTTATGCCCTGAAGAAGTCCAAACGTATAGGGATAAAATGAGTTGGGTGTGATAGGGCTGGGTTCCCCTCTGCCAATTTACTCTGGAACCTTGGTCAATGGACCGTTATTACCTGCTGAGAAGTGCAGAGGGGAGAAATAACTCATTAAGACAACTTTAAAGAAATTTGACTCTGAAGAATCACAGACTTCAAATCCCAAGTTAGTGGGTTTATTACAAAACCAAAAATAACTGGACATACAGACGCCTCAAGGCGTGGTTGTAGAAGCATATTGGAACTAATACAAATCCAAACCTACCGGCAAGATTGAAACGCTGGAGCATGAAAAGGATGACAAACTCCAGAATTAGAACGTAGGTAATGATTGTCCCACGTCAAGATCAGTCTTCATTTGAGGTTGAAAAGTGAAAAGCATTAGTCTGTCCCTACACTACTACTACCGTGACATCCCTATTTAGGATTCCCCAGGCAAGATCAGGAAAAGGTGTCAGCAAGTGAAGACTTCCTAAGAAGTGCACTCTCGTGTATGGGTCAAGCAGCCAAAGCTACAGAGCTCGTTCTAAGATGCTTCTTCCCTCTCCATCAATCTCCTCACCTCTTCTCTTGATTCAACCCCCGGCGCACTGTCCCTAATTGAAAACACAGAACACGCCCACAGCTTGCATCTGGATCACTTCATCCTGCTGGGCACTTCTCATAGGTGATTTTCCATTTATTTTCGATACTCCCAGTTCCTGGCTCGATGACCTTGATTCCCAGGCCTCCTTCAATGAGAAAGAACACCGTCTCTCAATTATCAGCATTCTTGCATCAAAGTATCCTATCCCCCTGTGAGCCTAACTCCTAAAACAAAAGGCGTTATTCTAACTAACAAAGATCACTTTCTCCACCTGCAACAGAAACATGAGACCAGAACAAATTCCACACTAGTCCATCACCTGTTGTTTTAGCCTTTGTCGCCCCAAGTGGGATGGGTATGCTCAGACGTGAGTCCCATGCTCTCCACACCACTGGAGTCAAGCTATCCAGGCTGATGACGGCTGATAGCCAGAAACCGGTCCTTGGATGCTTGATTCCGGTCCAGGAAAGAAATGGCTTGGCAGTTCGGGCTGGACTGTTCCCATGAGGCACAGGGTCAAGGCTCATTTGCATATGGCCATGTCTGACCTGGGATGGTGTGGAGTGCAAAAAAACGATGGATTTAGGCCCAGATCTCTGTACTGGGGTAAATGTATGACAATGATCTGCATTCTGTCCATCACCTGTTGTTTTTGTTTTTGTGTTAGGACATAGACACCTGAACTTTTTGAACAAACGTGTTTTTTATCACTTTGGTTTAACAATCTTACCGACCCTCTTGGTTTTCTTGGGATAACTCAACATCTCTGAGCTCAGTGAAGACGCGCCATGCATTTTTGTGGTATCCATTAAAAGAGTAAATAAATACCTCTGTGAGAATTATAATGTACCTTCACCCACAGCAGAGGGGTGGCTACTGCACCCTCACCAGGCTTTGAGGAGACTGATGGTTGGTGACATCTGTGATTTTAGTGATGGGCACAGGCTTTGCTCTCTGTTTTTATGAGAGAGAAGTCCATGAATCGTCTCTAGGCAAAATACATTCATTTTACCACTAGTGTGATCTTTTTCCTCCCTATGTTAAATGTTTGGTCGTATATGTGTTAGAGATGGGTAATGAGTGTCCTATGAAATGTGTCCTCTGGGATCAGAAGTTGCAATCAGCACTAGATCCTGAGTTAATACGCAGGATATATTTATTCTGGAGTCACTATCTTTATTTCAGTCTCTGAGGGTATGCCTAAAAACATCAACCATATCTGGTTTTCAGAACTGTGCCTGAACAGGAAAACTGACCAACACTGTTTTTTGCTGCTTGGCAGATCTTCCTGGATATAAGCACACTCAACCTCAAGGTATTTGATTTGTATGGTGCTCCATCTGCATGTATGCAGCCCTGGTATGCTCTTCTATGGACTATCTGGAAATGACTGCCACCTACTCAGGGAGCCTGTTTGGAAATGTAACCTTTCTACAACAGGGCAAGAGCTTGCATTTCCACTCAGTTTGAAAGCTGGAAGAAAGTCTGAAAATGAGCCAGGACAATACAAATGCTGCCTTGAGATGCTATCACTAAATGATCCGGATTACCAATTGGAACACATTGATGCCAGAACCCACAGAAGCAGATAAATCTTCACCATTATGGAGGATTTCACCTCACCAGCGGTTGCCTTCAACTCGATCACCCCATCACAGGGCTTTTAGAACAATCCCTCTAAATTTTCCAGCAACAAAATCACCGCCATTTACAGCAACTTGCCCCGCAACTGGACCCAACAAATGTCGCCTAATGCCTCCCCATCTTACCCAAATAATCAATGCTAACCACTTGGTCCATCATCACCCCAGAAGAAACTTCTGCTGTCATGAAGTCCATCCCCCACCAAGCCTAATCCAGAGGACTGCAACCTGTCAGCACTATGCTCACCTCTATTCTGAACACCTCCACCTCTTCCATGACCTTCCCAGATGCTTATATAAACACAATTCTCCTCTCATTGCTGGAGAAGCCCTCGATGGACCCTTTAACCATTGCTAACTACAGATCAAACTCCCTGCTACCATTGCCAGCTAAGGTCTTGGAGAAAATCATTAACAGATGCCTCTACGAATACTCAACGAGCATCAACTCCTCAACACAAATCAGTCTGGTTTAAGACCCAACCACAGCATGGAAATTGCCCTCAACTCTGCCACAGATGACACCTGCATGACTCTGGATGGAGGAGACATTGAGCCCCTTCATCCTACTGGACATCTCTACAGTGTTTGACATGATCTCCCTCCCCATCTTCATCCAATGCCTTCACAACTAGAGAATACAAGGACAAGCACTTCGGAAGATCTGCTCCTTCTCCAATGGAAGAACCCCTTCTTGGAACTAACGGTGCTGACTCTTACGTGGATGGTCCACACTGTGGCTTGGCAGAGGCAATATGGGCTGACTCCTTAAACTCTCCCTTCCTAATTGTGAATATGGAAGACAACAAGCAAAACACTAGGTAAGTGAGCCTTGTTGTTAGGAGCGTGGTCCTCCATTCTTGGAAAGCCAGGTACCTTGAACACACAACAAGTTTAATGAATTTTATGCCCACTTCTTGCTTTTCTAGAATTTTCCCCAATGCCTCATAGTAGACCTTCTACCTACGATCAACTGGTGATGCACTGGAGTCATGCTGTATAGTGAATAACTTCTTCACTTGGGGAACAATTGTGGTTGGGTTTGTCTCTGTCTTAGAAGTCCCTCTCTCCAGGGGTTCCTTTCTTGATTTCTATAAAATATACATACATATATATTCATTCCACCAATAACATGTTTTTACCTGTAACATGTTACATGTTACAAGTTCTTAAACACAATCACAATTAGGTGTGCTATTGTACCTTAAGCTCTTTGTATCTAATTCTTCAGAGGTGATCTCTGGTAGGTTTCAGTTGTTCCTTCAAAAGTGTTGTTCTCTTGCTCTTGATTAGTCACACTAAAAAGAGTTCTTAGTTCCTTGAACAAATACTTTAACAATCCTTGAGTTTTAGCTTTAAGTCTTTAGGAAATTCTCCAAAATGTGAGTGTTCAAACTTCACTCATGCACAAATACTGTTGGATTTCAACTCTGTACTATGTTGTTTAATTGCCATACCTTCTCGCCTTTCCTTTGAAAAGGTGAAGTTGAAGTTTCCTTGTTTTAAGCAGAGGCCTGAACAGAGCGTGATTCTTTCTGGATGCTGGAGTTCTGGTCAAAACTCAGGTGAGTCTGCAAAGCTGATGTGTCCTTCCACACTGACAATCTTGAGACAAAGCAAGCCTCATTTCCTGGGTATGGTTTAAATACGACCACACCCATGATGGCCACAGAGATTTGCTGAGATCTTATGAAATTTCAGGAACTCTCAGTGGTTCCAGTGAAGCATACAATGAGTCTATAGCACAGGCAACACCCCATGCCAGACGCAGCAGAAGCATTATGCAGGAAAATGGCACAGAGTCCCATAAATCTGAAGGCAATACGAAGTGCTCAAGGGGCTGAGATAGTATGACTGACCATTGTTGCAGGATTCACTACTGGTGAATTTAACTTTGACTGACTACACACATACAAGGTGGCTATGGTAGAGTGGACTGGTGGCATTGTATGGTGAATAGTGCTTATGACTGAGTGCATAGTGTTTTGGTGGCATTGTAAGGTGTATAGTGCTTAGGACTGAGTGCATACTGCCCATTTCTGAGTGGATTGAGTGTCATGGCATGGCAGCTCATGAAACCCAATGAGCTGCCATGCCATTGGGTCAGCCAGCCCTACACTGTGTCCCTTAGATGCATGTAGCCTCATTTGCAGAGTTCTGAAAGGATCCTTCCTGAGCCCAACCCTCTTCAGTGCATAAATGATGCGTCATGCCAGCATCATCTGCTCTCACAAAATCAGTGTAATCTTCAACACTGACAAGACACATCTCATTCTCTCCTCCACGAACAAGATGCCCAGTACCTATATCAAGTTCAATACCTGCATGATTGAAGGCACCCACTGGATGAAGATCACCTGTCTGAAGCTAATCACTGACACGTCCAAAATCGTAACCTTCCAGAGGAGTACTTCACTATGTGACTTCACCTGGTGCCCAACAGAGTTACGACAAATACCCACTCTCACCACCCATGCCAAGAATCTCAGGATTGTCAACAACAGCAAACTCAACATGACCGCCCAAGTCATGTCATGACCGCTGCATGCTTCAATACTCTGTAGATGCTGAAGAAGATTTTCTAATAGCTCCCTATCAGCACCTAGAAAACCATCAGGGACACCCTCATTATAAGGAAGCTAAACTGCAGGAAGACCTTCTATGCCAGGATCAACAAAACTCACCAGACCATTCAAAACTTGTCAGCCAGAATCACTCTCAACCTTCCATGCCACAGTGACATCACTTATATTTATTTATTCATTTTATTTTATTTGTGACATTTATAGAGGGCGAACAATTACCCGCAGGTGTCTCGGCGCTAAACAATTCGCATGACTTCGGATTTGGATTAGCAAAGCTCATGAAGGATTTAGTGAAGGTTATTGGTCAAATAGCCATGTCTTTAAGTATTTACGGAAATGGAGAAGAGAGGGGCTCATCCTAATGTTTTGAGGCAGTGTGTTCCATAATTTGGGTGCAGCCACTAAAATCTGCGGTCACCCCAAGAAACTGTTTTAAATCGTGGGATCGCTAACTGGTTTAGGGTGGTGGAACGGAGCTGTCTGCAAGGTGTATAGGGTTTCAGTTGGTCCTTCAGAAAGTGAGGTCCTTGACTGTTGAGTGCCTTATACACTATACACAGTGATTTAAACTTAATCCTATTCCAGATCGTCAGCCAGTGGTATTCCCTAATGGTTTCGGATATGGACTCGAATTTGGGCGTTCCGGAAAGCAGACGTGCTGCGGCGTTCTGTATTGCCTGTAACTTCATCGTGACCCTAACCTGGGCATTAAGGAAAATACCGTTACAATAATCAAGAGACGACAAAACTAAGGAGCTGACCAAAGTTTTGGTCGCTGCCTCTGGGAGGAAGGGGCTGATTTTCCTAATCATTCTGAGTTTGTAATGGGCAATGGTTGCTACCTTATTTGCGTGATCCATGAAGTTAAGACCATCGTCAAAAATGACTCCCAAGTTCCTGACCTTAGCTGTCGGATTGGGAGGTGTGGTGGCCACCAGCATGATGACCAAGCTGGTGAGAGGGGTCCAAAAATAACTACCTCAGTTTTTTCTGAGTTCAACTTGAGGCAATTTGTTGCCATCCAATCTCCTATTTCCAACATTCCATATTGGAAGCCTTGGGCCACCTTTTCTCCATCACCTTTGATTGCCAGTACCAATTGCGTGTCGTCCGCATAGGAGGTTAGGCTCATCCCATGTGCTTTGATAACATTAGCAAGGTCCGACACATAGATGTTAAATAGTGTCGGACTAAGGGATGAGCCTTGTGGAACCCCGCATGGCAACGAAAGTTGTGCAGATTGGTAAGGTCCCAAGGTGACCGCTTGTGATCTGTCCGCCAAAAAAGATGCAAGCAGATCTCTGGCAGTGTGACAGATGCCCAGCTTTTCGACACGATCGACCAGGATCTTATGGTCGACCGTGTCGAATGCTGCAGATAGATCAAGTAGTACCAAGATTGCTGTCCCACCCTGATCCCGAATTGCTCTGACATCATCTGCGGCTTTAATCAGGGCCGTTTCGGTCCCGTGATACTTTCGGAAGCCGAATTGTGTGTCATCTAGCAATCGGTATTTCTCAATGTATTCCGATAGTTGAGAATTCATGGCTTTTTCGACCACTTTAGCTAAAAAAGGGAGACTAGCAATAGGTCTGTAGTTTTTTAATTCGTTTTTGTCAAGGCTTGATTTCGTTAAAAGGGATTTCAATAAGGTGTTTTTTAACGAGTTAGGATATATCCCGGATAGCAGTATGGAATTACAAACTTGTGTAATCACTGGAATAATGGAATCCATCACTGGAGGAAGGACAGAGAAAGGACAAGGATCAAGCGCGGATCCTGTTTTAATTGTTGAAACAATGGTCCTTATGTGATCACTTGTGAGTGCTTGAAAACCGGTGAAAACATTTACCGGGGGTGTACTGGGCGAGGTGGCATTCGCCGTGATTGGTTTGGAAGTGAATGCTTGATAAATGTCGTCCACCTTGGTAAAAAAGAAATTAGCCAAGGCGTCGCACAGTGCCTGTGATTGAGGTGGAATGAGATCGGGGTGTTGCCTGACAGTGTTTTAGTGATCTCGTATAGTTGCTTGCTTGAGTTTTTGGCGTTGTAGATTTGCTCTGAATAAAATAGTTTTTTCGCCTTTACGATCATAGCTTTATAAAGCGCCAGTGATTCTTTGTAGCATGTCTTACTCGCCGTATCATACGTTTTCCTCCAGAGCCTTTCCTTATTCCTATTGCATTGTTTTTGTAGTCTTAGTTCATCAGTAAACCATGGAGCAGTCGGTTTGGATCTGTTCCTAGATAAAAATTTAGTAGGAACTAGATGATTGGCAGCATGGCCCAGCCAGTTATGGAATTGTTGTGTTGCCACATTAGGGTCTCTAGACACCAGTGGGCGGGTACAATCCAACTGTATTTTCAGGTCTGCTTGGTTTATATTCTTCCAGTCTTTGAATGAACCTAGGTCAACGGAGGTGGTATTCTTACTTGGATAGGTCTTAATTGTCATTTTGCTAAATATAGCATAATGATCAGTCCACGGCATCGGTAAGATGTCAGATATCTGCAGACCCTCCACATTAGAGAATATGGCATCTAAGGTGTGCCCTGCCGAATGAGTGGCAGCGGAAACCAGTTGTCTTAGCCCCAATGTTTCCATGTCTGCGATAAGGGCGGAGGTGTCACTATGGTTAACTTGTTCTAAGTGAAAGTTCAGGTCGCCTAGGATCGTGAATGACTTTTCTGTGGCTAGGGATTCCATTATGGAACTTATATTAGCAAGGAAGCCGGTCCTTGTTCCTGGGGGTCGGTATAGTAATATCCCCTTAAAGTTAACGAGAGCCGTGAGCTTAATTCCAAATTGCAACGCTTCACATGAAGAGGATGGAATAGGTACAGTTCTGACTATAAACCGTTATATCAAAAAACAGGAGCATAAACCCATCAACCGTGTTGGGATTGGGGTAAAATGTGGTAAAAACAAGAAGTATCCCAACTGGTATCATTTGTAGGCAGTTAATCAGGATATGTATACACTATTATCCACAAGGAAACAAGGAGACTCTAATTGTTTGTAGCATGTGCTCATGGCAACATTTATCCATAGAGATCAAGAAGGGGATACAAATTAAGTCATTTACAGTTGTAACAGGACTGTAATAACATAATTAAAAGTGATTTGTGACAACCCAAATTGTACGTGGTGCTCGTGGTATGTGAGTGAAGATCCGAAGTAGCAACTCAAGTGACAATGTGAACAGCGTGGGCGGCGTGAAGAAGTTAGTGCAACAATATATACAGTGAATAATTGGTACGGTATGGTTCCGGTTGACTTTAGGAGTTTTCGTTTATAGTTGAATGCATTTATTGTTCATGAACCATTCTGTTTGACGCGCCTATGGCTGCGCTGGTGTGTCGACGACGTTTCGATCCGCATCATTTGGGATCATCATCAGGACTGGGTTGGGTAAGAAGACAGTGCTTTACATGGGGGTAAAGGAAGGACATTAGGGAAGTGCGCGTGGCGCAAGCATGTAGAACTGGCTGACTACAGTAGGAGTGCTTTCCGGGGTTGGCAGGTCATGTGGACTGACTGGGGTGCCTCGGAGGATAGGTACAAACTTAGGCCGGAGGGAGCATGTGGCTAGTGTGTCAGGAACTGGTGCAGAGATATAAGAAAGGGCGTGGCCGTTAGCCAGGGCAATACGCCCGGCACGGGACAGGGACTGTGGGAGTATGGGAATGTAGCAACGGGGTAGAAATTAAGCCATAAGTTGAGCGCCGGCCAGAAGGAGCATGACCTATGCGTATAGTGGGAGTGGGTCGCGTTGAAAGAGTAGTCATGGTCAGGGGCCGGTGGAGTCAAGGGGAACAAGGAGAGCAAGGAGTCCGGCGATGCGAGTGATCACGCTTACCAGAGGCTGCGCGTGGTCAGCTGGGGGCCAGCAAGGAATCGTCCAAGGCGGGTTTGTCTGTGGGACAAAATGCGTGATGATAAAACACTAGTGGGGCAAACACGGGTTCCGTGCTGGGAGAGACGAGGGTAAACGCTTACCGTGAAATCTGGAACCAGCGTGCTTTAATCGGGCAGGAAGCGATCTCGTGGGTCCTAGGTGTCGATCCGTGTGTGATCGTGCTCGGGAGAATAAATCTGAGGAGGAAGGGGCGTACCAGGGGGTTAGAATGAGTCGGGTGATCGGAGTTGGAAATCCCAAATGGGGACCAGGGATAGCGTCATGTATCAAAGGAACAAACCTCTCGCATGCGAAGAATCGTCAAAAAGCTCGGGTTAGGCTGTCGTCGTCATGGAGACGCCTGAGCAAGCTGAGCCGTACATACTGATAGGCTGAGGGGCGTGGTAACACGGTGTTTGCCACGGTTGGAAGAAAGGGCGTCAGTGATTGGGAGGGCGAGTGGAGGGGGCGGGTTAAGGGCGGGCTTGGGTGGGATCAGAAGGTAAACTCCGGATCGGGGACCTAAAGAATGCGCGAGTGACGCATCGAGAGACTTGAGGGGACGTACTGGCAAACTCGTGCATAGGATGGTTGCAGGTAGTGTCCAGCGTGTCATGTGTACATGCAAAATACACATTATGGATTAAAAGGGCGCACCGTTAGTCTTGTAGGGAATGAGGGGAGTATAACAGGGCGGTACAGGCAGACTCGTGCAGCTGATGATTGCACAGAGTGGCCAGCGTGTCACATGTACATGCGAGATAAACAATCAGAAATAATAAATTAGTGAATTCAGAGATGGGGAAACAATACCTTGCATAGCAGTACATATGTTAACATGGGACAAGAAAAGATCACAGGGTGTAATTGGAGGACGAATCATATACGTGCTGTCTATTCATAGGTAGTCAACCAATTAATCCAATATGGAGCAGGGTATATTACTGTTGGTGGCACTGAAGAACCGGGTTATTTAGGACCCGGCGGCGCCAGGGGCACGCCCAAAGTCTTCGGGTTCACCTGTCTTAGAATACAGAGACACGGGACTCTTCGTGGTGACGTCAAAGATCGAATTTATTGACTGCAGCCAGTAACAGAAGTCCTAGAAATCATCACGGTATGAGTTCTCAGGAGACTGCTCACCTTTACAAAGCAAGTCATCCCTTTTTATGCCAAAAATCACATTCCAGACAAACACCTAATATTTACGAACTGTCCAATCACATGTATCCACACCAAAATTATCGCATGACGGTAAAACCCACTTTTCAGTTGTCCTGCCCATGATCAATGATCGGACAAACCCAACATTCTTCTTTAGACGGGCCGAACGAACCCATAATAAAAGAGGTCGCAACCCATATCATAAATAGACCATAAAGGAAGAAACAGAAACAGGTAAGAGTAGGATAAGGCATATTTGTGTGTAGTAAAACTTTATGATGTCCTGCGTTCTGATCCTAGTCTTGATCAGCTAGTGGGCAAGAACTGGCTCAGCAAGGTCGGCTTCAGGCAACGAGGTCAATTCACTTCGGGTCATGTAGAAGTCAGCACATAACCCAGCTAACAGGGCACGGGTCTTAGAGACCCAGTCAGCCGCAGTCATCGGCCTATGTGAGGGCAACCACAAAATGGCTGCCTTACACAAAATGAAAACTATGGGTTCAGAACGGGATCCTCAAATACTCTGTGAATCCTTGTGTGTAACATGGCGAAAACACTCGTATTTGCCGAACTCATTAGTTACGGTTCCTTGTTACCAAAATCGTAACGGAACCATGACATTTAAAACGCGGGTTCAGAATTCACGGAACCTCAGACCCTCCTTTTGCCCTTACATAGGCAATTACTCAGTCTATATCTGAGTCGATGTCAATTCTCATCAGATCACCAAGGTGTTGTTGAAGCATTATCTTGTTTCTCTGTGTATCTCTCGAGACAGGCGGTCTCCTGACACACGTAGTAGCACAAAGGCCATATATGGCAGGACCGCACTGTAAACAAAGACAACATGAGAAAAGAACTGCTAGAGCCGCACCAATGATCATCAGAAGCTTCCATCCTCAAACGGATAACAATCCCCAAAACCATCCAGTTAACGACCAATCTCCTTCGTCCACATGTATAGACTCTGAGATCTTATGTAACTTGGAAATGGCCTCGTATACCGTCGGAGCGTTATCTGCGATAAAAACGCAGCAACTCGATTGGATCACTTTACATTACTCCACCTCGATCTGCGAGTATGACATCTAAAACCATACGATTCTGTAACGTCATAAGGCGATCCGCTTGAAGCTCAGCTGTCAGATTACTAAGGGCACCGGCAGTTTCGTTTATGGTGGATTCAACCACTCTCGTCAATTGCCGTAAGCCTCTACTGTTAGCCATAGGCCCTCAAAACGGTAAGAAACCCTTAAAGAAGTCTCCCACTTCCTGTCCAGAGGTATCTTCCCGATTGAAGACACCTCTAACAACTCTTGTTTTGTGGTAGTTTGCAGCGGCAGTATACGTAGGAGGCAACAAGTATCCAACATTACACGTTCCCGAAAAATCAGGGGGCAACCATGTATATGCTCTGTTGTAACAAACAAAATACGTGCTCTTAGCTGCCAAAAACGGTGGGGAAGATTGAGACGTAAAAACATACGTCTGGGTACAAACGCTCTTCCCCAGCTGAGCTTCGGATTTTTGCCATTACCTTGCAGACAAAATTGACCTCGGTGGGGTACGATCCAAATCGGGGGTGACCTCTTTCATTTCTGCTTTTCACTCAGACTAACACTGTATCCGGTCGTGTTCCATCCAACATAAGCCGATAACTCTTCCTTGGGAATAGTCCTGTACGTATTGATATCTCTGCTCATATTCATAACTCCCTTCACCAAGGCTTTATTACTCAAGTTATCTCTTATGGAATGCAGAGGATAGACTTCCAGGGCATAAATGAACATCGTCTGAAAAGCCCATAACGACCCATTCTGACTAAACGGTAAGATCAGATAGGGAACAACTCTATCTGTAGTATGTGGCATAAGACCACACACCCAACAATTAGTAATGTTCACTGCCAACTGATGTTGAAGCAGTAGCTGTACGAATGGGTTATGTACAAATTCTGACCTTCTAATCTGCTCGTGTTCCTCTAAGATATAAAAAGAATGCAAAGAAGTAGTAGTAGGAAAGGTCGTAGGTTGCGAAATGGGTGCAGAAGTCAATTGAGTAGAAAAAACAATCCAACTCCCCAAAGTTAACGTCATGCTAAAAAATATCAGAACAGAATACATGTGATCAGAAAATATTTGCTATACATTATTCTACATAGTTTCATCTTAAAGTTCATTTTCTCAGCAGCTCTCTCGATCCCAAAAAACTCCATCCTCTAACTGGGCTGTTCGCGGCGGTTGGTTTTCTTCTGCTAAGGAGTGCGTCTGTCAGTCCAGGGAACGCCCTAGGACCAACCAGAACCGTCGACCTTGTGTCTACAGGGCTGCACTCCCAAGTCTTTACACCGCGACCCTACAGCTGAACCCGGATGGCGGTTGCAAAAAGGAAAAAAAGGATCAAAACTGTTTTTTGGCTGAGAGAGTGCAGTTCTAAAATCAAAAAAGGAATTATTTGTTCTTTATTAGTCCATTATTTCTAGGTCGTAGATTATAACGGTTTTTACCAAGCTCCGTCTGGTTTTGGAATAATAGTTCAGGCTCGGTGGTGTCCAATCTCAAAGATGAAGGCACGGCTGCTTGTAAGACATCATCGTATTCTTTCTCAGTCCCTCTCCATACCAACTCAGCGTCGCTGAACGGTGTGAACTTCGGCAACCTTTCAGTCTCAGTGTCGGCAATACCTTCGAGGATCCCCTGGTCGTACGGCAGAGGTAAAGGCACCCTCTTACAGTGTTTGCCGTGGATCCAAATTTTCTTCCCAAAGACCTTTACAGAGGTTCTTGTAGACAGCAACACTTGATGAGGGCCCGTCCAGCGGGGCTGGTCGTTCTTGGTCCGTTGAAAATTTTTCACAAGAACCCAGTCGCCTGGATTGATGGTGTGACCTGGGTCCACTGAGGCTGGTGGCAGGTTATCGTGAACCTGTTGATGCAAGACATGCAATTTAGCCGTCAGGTCATACAAATAGTCCACCAACACAGGATAGTCAATATCACTAAATTTTGTCGGTCTCGGCACTCCCCACACATTTGCCGGTCGACCAAAAACAATTTCATACGGACTAAGTCCGATTCGGGAATGCACTGTAGTTCTAGTTGACAAAAGTGCCAACGGCAAAGCATCGGGCCATTGGAGACCAGAACTCGCCTGAATTTTGGCTAACTTTAGCTTCAAAGTGCCATTGTAACATTCCACTAATCTAGCTGATTGGGGATGATTTGCAGCATGAAATTTTTGTTTTATGCCCAAACCCTCACACACTCTCTTCATGATCTTCCCCACGAACTCACTTCCGTTATCACTCCACACCATCCTTGGCAACCCAAACCTAGGGAAATATTCTTTGAGCAAGACTTTAGCTGTGGACGAGGCAGTATTATCTTTTAGGGGGTATGCCTCTACCCATCTAGAAAAGGCACAAACAACTACAAGGACATATTTCAAATTGTTGCATCTTTCCATGTGGAAAAAATACAATTGCAGAACCTCGAACGGATACGTCGGAGGCGCAAAGTGACCAGCTGGAGTTGGAGTTCCCTTACCTGGATAATACATCAAACACACCATACAATTCTTGACCACATTCTCCGTACATTTGGGAATCCCACCATTCTCCCACACTGGAGCCAACAACTTACAAATTCCTTTCGCACTAATGTGAGACAACCCGTGTGCCATCGTAACTACAGCAAGCACATAGGCATCCGGCAACATCCATCTTTGGTGTTCTGATAACTCAACCCAACAACCAGTCGAATCCAATCTACCCGTAGTTTCTCTCCACACACTCTTTTCATTTTCAGTAGCTTCAGCCTGGATTGATTTCACACTCTCAATCGTATATTCACACATTCCAGCTGCACCAATCCATCTCGCAGGGCCTGCAACGTACATTCGACTCATCATATTTCTCGCTGTTTCTTTCGCAACTTCATCCGCAAACGCATTACCACGACCAACATCATCCGTAACCTTCCGATGAGCACTACACTTCACAATCGCAACTTGCGTCGGAAAAGTAAGTGATTCAAGAAGCTCATTCACCAACTGCCCATGTTGGATCTTAGTCCCATGCGATGTGAGAAATCCCCTTTCTTTCCACACGCGTCCAAAACTGTGTGCTACACCAAACGCGTACTGACTATCGGTATACACATTCACTCTCTTTCCCTCAGACAAAGTACATGCTCTCGTTAATGCAATCAACTCTGCTGCTTGCGCCGAATTATGGCTCACTCGTGCAGTTTCAACGATCGTACATAATGTCGTCACGGCATATGCCGCGGTCGTACCGCCATTTGGGAGCTTGTAGCATGACCCATCAACCCATAGCGTACCATCAGGATCCGAAAGAGGAGTATCTTTTAAATCGACTCTCCCCTTCGTTTCCTCCTCCGTCCTAAGAAAACAATCATGCTGTTCCTGACCATCTGTGTCCACAGAAATCGGCAACAATGTCGCTGGATTCAATATATTACACCGCTTGATGTGCACATGACTAGCCAAAAAGCATCAACTCATAGCCCGACAATCTTGCACTAGTAAGGTGCTGAGTCTTGGTTCTATTTAACAAAGTATCCACTGCATGTGGAACCATCACAACCAACGTGTTATCCATCACCAACCCAGCGGACTGTCGGATAGAAACAGCCGCTGTCGCTGTAGCTCTTAAGCAACTTGGCAATGCTCTAGCTACCGGATCTAAAGTTGACGAGAAATACGCACATGGACGCTGCTTATCACCGAATTGTTGAGTCAAAACTGACAATGCACAACCCTTTCTCTCGTGGACATAGAGTGTAAAAGGCTTACTGTAGTCAGGAGTACCCAACACTGGAGCAGAACACAATGCATCACGTAACTCAGAAAACTTTTCTGACAATCGTCAGACCAAGGAAGAGGGTTCGGTATATCCTTACAAGTCAATGCCAACAGAGGTTTTGCCAACAAAGAAAAGTTCGGAATCCACTGTCTACAATATGACGTGATACCCAGAAAAGCACGTACCTCTCTCTGCGTATTTGGCACAGTCATTCGAGCAATCGCTTGAATTCGTTCTGGGGTCAACCTTCTTCCCTCCTTTGACAAGAGATGACCTAAGTAGGTCACCTCTTGGCGACAATACTGCACTTTGAAGGTGACACTTTATGGTGGAAGTCAGATAAATGTCGTAACAAAGAAAAAGTAGCTTCTTTACAAGTTTCCTCATCATCCACTAATAAATCGTCAACATACTGAATAAGAGCAGTACCAGCAGGCAACACAAGAGTATCAAGCTGAGTTTTCAAAGCCTGGCTATAAATGGAAGGACTTTCGCAATAGCCTTGAGGAGCGCGTTTAAACCGGAAGCTTCCGCCTCCTAAAGAGAAGCCAAAAATATCTCTACTCTCTTCGGCAATTGGAATACTGAAGAAAGCATTCTTCAGATCTATAACCGAAAACCAGGCTGCTGAAGCAGGAATCATAGTCAGTAAAGCAATAATGTCCGGAACAACAGGAAACTGTGGCACAACAATTTTATTAACTTCTCGAAGGTCGATCAAAAACCTGTAGACAGGTGGCTGAGTAGAGTCAGTGCGCTTCAGGACAGGCAAAACGGGACTGTTACGCACATTACCTCTCATTTCCTCAATCACTCCTTTCTCAATTAAATCATAAATGATTGCTAAAAGAGCTCTTTCACCATCGCTAGAAATCCTATATTGGGGAATGCGCAGCAATTTAACATTCGCTTTAAGCGTTACAACGTAAGGTGGAATCTCCAAAAGACCCACATCATTAGGACCAGTAGCCCAAAGAGTATGAGGGAGAGAACGCATCACTTTCTTACCCAATGTAAGCTGTACTCCCGAAGGAGAACAATGCAATGTTGCTGCATGCAACCTTTTCAACAAATCCAAACCCAACAAATTCTCACCACAACCTGTCGTTAAAATGAGAGGTGCTTCCAACTCACAAGGCCCTAAAGAAAGAGACAAGGGACTAGAAACTGGGTTACGAACTGGGGCGCCAGAGAATCCTACCGAGACATTCGTTAAGCCAGACAAAGGCGCGCCAGGGAGTTTAGAGTGCATGATAGAACTCTTCACTGCACCAGTATGCAAAAGAAAAGGCTCTACCACACCAGATGTGGCTACTGCAACATAAGGTCCATTCTGGTCTACTGGAACTGACACTACTCCCTCTCTTTGTCCATGGCTGTCCTAGCAATCATTATAGTCAGCATTCTCACTCTCAACATAATAGTCATCAGCATAGTACTGAGTCGACTGACCAGACGCAATTTTCTGTTGGTCAAAACAATTCATAGAATTTTGTGAGGGAAAGGAACGTTCGTTCTGAGGAAACGCACCACGTCCTCTACCCCTAGACACTTGCTGAAAACCACCACGACCTCTTAGGCCGGTATACCACTCACGCGCTGTAGTAAAACAGGAGACTCATTTTTATAATGACCTTCCTCCCTACAATACGCACACTGATTCAAGCCCAAAGGCGGCCTTGGAGGGAAATACCCAGCTTTCTGTTGCGGTCTCTGAAATGATGGATGTTGCTGAAACTGTGGGCGTTGCTGTAACTCTTGTTGATTTGAGCGAGGCGGATACGCCTGCTGCAAAAGAACCTTTGTCTTTAAGTCTTTTGTCTTTTTCTCTACTCTTTCTTTCTCGTCCTTATCCCTATTCTCGTAGTACTGTGCAGCCGCCAATATCTGGGCCGACGAGGAAACAGCCCAAGAACTCTCAGAATCTTTCAACTTATTACACAGTTCAGGAAGTAAGTTATCTACGAACAATCTTTGTCCACCTTCCGTACTCATATCCTGACCACTATGATCTATAAATGTCTCTTCAAACCTAGTGAAGAAATCAGATACACTTTCGTCCTTCTTCTGCTTACATGCTGCTAACTTGTCCCAATTTACTCGTAACACTGGCATCATCGTTTTCATAAGATCTATAATTCTGCCAGGTAGATCTGCCACTAGAGGCTCAGGTTTGGAACCACCAACTTGTCTAGCGTCAGCAGCAGCAATATTGGCCCATGAGTCACCTAATTCAATCGCATGATCCTCATGACGAATCTTTGCCCATAGAGGTTGAGGTACTACATTACCCAACAGCATATCTATGTCGGCTAAATTCATGATGCATGTGTCAACTGTCTGGGATAATTCTTTGTAATAGGCAGCTGGATTCTTACGGGGATCAGGTAAAGACTGTTTGAGGGCCAAAACTTCTACCCTCTTCCATGGCACATGTACCCATACTCTCTGAAAATGAGGCAGAACAGGAGGATTAGCGTTTGCGTCCCCTTCTCTCCAAACTGGGGGAACCTCTCCCATTGGATATTGTCGTACTTTTCTCCTAACAGAAGGATCAGACTCAAACAGACGCTGAGAAGGGAAATCGCTCCTAAACGCAAGCACCATCGCAACCGCATCCTCAATTCCGGGACCCACTATCGTCTCTTTCGCAAACTCAGACTGGACATTTAGCAATTCTACCGGGACTGAACCCAAATCATTATCTGCCCATTCCTCACGGAGGAAAGTACACATTACATCAAACACATATCTCTGCTTGGGTGCTTCCCACTGCAGGAAGACATCCATAACTGACTCTAAATTATACCTTGAAACATTCGAAATCCACCTGCGAGCCAAAAGGTCTAACACGGCCCGTTCTTCGGGACCAGGAAGCTGGCTACGTAATTGTTCACGTGCAGAAACAGGGGTCATACTCAATGACCCAAAGAAAGGAGACAAAAGACCAGTAACAGTATCAGTCATTCTTTGGCGAGCAGAAGGAGAAGCTGTCATAAGGACAGGAGACAAAGTATTTTGAGGTGATAGAAACGTAGCAGTAGTAGGAAGAGAAATCGAAGGTACAGGAGAGTAAGATGAAGAAGTTTGAGGCAGAACTGATAGCAAAGTCGGCGGCCCCAGAGGAGGCTGCGCCGTAGGAGGAGAAACTAACTGGGTAGGAGCTGGCGGTTGAGCAGGACCAGGAGGTGGAACAACTGGAGGTGGAGGAGGTGCCGTAGCGTTCTGTGCATAAGGGGGTGGTAATCTCAATAGATGCGACATTAAAGGGTCCTTTTCAGGGTCCTTTGTCACCTTCTCAAGAAGAGGTGGCAATGCTGGATAACATTTATCAATAGTCCTATTATGTTGCCTATCTGATACCTCAATTGCTTTATCTTCTTTGTCTTCTTTAAACTGCTTGGCAGCTTGCATTATCGACAACCCCTTTTCTCTCTTATCTCTTTTAGCTTGTTTGATTTCTCGTTGTCTGGCTTCTTTACGCCAAGGGTGAAAGGAGTCAAACATCGCCGGCCGGGCTTTCTTTCTAAAGAATTTCGTTTCTAAATTATCTAAAATCTCAGTTTCAAAACTACCATATTGGGGCCCATCGTAAAACCCCATCTTTTCTAGTATAACGGATCCATACTTCATTGAACGTAATGGGGCCCACGCCGTGTTTAGAATAGAGTTCATAAGTCGGTGTTCCAACTGGAGGTATCGGACATGAATCCTCCAATCGGGAATCCTTGTTACAACCACAACAGAATATCCTCCTAATTTTGCTAAGACTAGGCATCTTTGCTCACTAATCTAGCTTCAAACTTCAAGGGATTATCTGCAACGATAGTCTCGCAAATATACGAGTCCCTCGGCTTTGGAAATTGCAATACCCAAATCAAAGACCCAAAAACTAAGTATTCAAAGAACCAAACAACAAAGAACAACAAAGAACTGGGAGCGACCCACGTATACTTAACTAAGGTATCAGTCACGTCACCAGAAGACCTGTCTATCGTCTCGCCTTACAAAGCTGCACAAAGGGGGGTCCAAGACAGTGCGGCAGTCAGGGCAGCGGTCCTTCGTAGCCGTCTAGAAAGCGGGAAACATCGCAGCAAAGACCTTCAGTCCACGTTCGACATACCGGGGTCGATGGAGTGGGGGCCCTTCTTCCGGAATTTCCTCACGAAGCTCCTAACAATCTTCAGGCTTGGACTGGTACCGTTTGATGTCGCCCTACATTGGGCGCCAACTGAAGAACCGGGTTATTTAGGACCCGGCGGCGCGAGGGGCACGCCCAAAGTCTTCGGGTTCACCTGTCTTAGAATACAGAGACACGGGACTCTTCGTGGTGACGTCAAAGATCGAATTTATTGACTGCAGCCAGTAACAGAAGTCCTAGAAATCATCACGGTATGAGTTCTCAGGAGACTGCTCACCTTTACAAAGCAAGTCATCCCTATTATGCCAAAAATCACATTCCAGACAAACACCTAATATTTACGAACTGTCCAATCACATGTATCCACACCAAAAGTATCGCATGACGGTAAAACCCACTTTTCAGTTGTCCGGCCCATGATCAATCATCGGACAAACCCAACATTCTTCTTTAGACGGGCCGAACGAACCCATAATAAAAGAGGTCGCAACCCATATCATAAATAGACCATAAAGGAAGAAACAGAAACAGGTAAGAGTAGGATAAGGCATATTTGTGTGTAGTAAAACTTTACAATGTCCTGCGTTCTGATCCTAGTCTTGATCAGCTAGCGGGCAAGAACTGGCTCAGCAAGGTCGGCTTCAGGCAACGAGGTCAATTCACTTTGGGTCATGTAGAAGTCAGCACAAAACCCAGCTAACAGGGCATCGGGTCTTAGAGACCCAGTCAGCCGCAGTCATCGGCCTATGTGAGGGCAACCACAAAATGGCTGCCTTACACAAAATGAAAACTATGGGTTCAAATACTGTGTGAATCCTTGTGTGTAACATGGCGAAAACACTCGTATTTGCCGAACTCATTAGTTACGGCTCCTTGTTACCAAAATCGTAACGGAACCATGACATTTAAAACACGGGTTCAGAATTCACGGAACCTCAGCACGTTTATGGAGTGACATAGCGAATACCTTACATTACAGTACATATGTTAACATGGAGCAGGAAAGGATCACAGAGTGTGATAGGAGGACGAATCATACATATATATAATGTCTATTGGTAGGCAGATACCCAAAGAATGCAATAAGGGTACATTAATTTAGTAGACATAGTAAAAGGAAGGTAATACAGTGAGCGAGTGTGCGGCCAGCCTCGGAGGAGAAACTACAGGCAAGAATGTAATCAAGGGACAGATTCAGAAGAGGTAGAGGTCAAAAACAACAGAGAGTGGGATTAAATTACAATGGTACTGTTCCACTGGTCAATGGTGTTAAGGCCATTGTTGACAGAGTCGCAAAAAGTCATCCACTTACACTCACATCTATTGATATCAATGCCTCTAGGGGGTAGTGTCACTTGCTCAATCACTTGCCAGGCGATGTCCGTGTCAATGTGGTTTAGTTCCAGAAAGTGGGACACCAGCGGCGCCGTCAGGACTTTACAGTTGATACGGCTTTTGTGTTGGATGATCCTGTTTTTTACTATTTGGGTCGTCTGACCAATGTACAGCAGGGAACAGGGGCATTTAATGGCGTAGATCACGTTGGTAGATCTGCGATTGGTGTGATTCTTCAGGGTGTATGTTCTGTCTTTGTAGAGAAATGTTTTTGTATTGGTCGTGAGCTCGCAGACGGAGCAGTTCTGACATTTGTAATGTCCCAATACTGGCGGGAGCCCCCATGCTGCGGTGATGGTTTGTTTGTCCCTGGTTTTCTCTTGCCAGGTTATAGCATGTACCAGGTGTGAGGCTAAATTATCTCCACGTTGATAGGAGAATAGGGGTTCCTCTTTGAATGGTTCGAAGGGTCTGAGTATGGACCAATTATTTCTGATAATTTTGGCCACTTTGTTGCTGCTAGGGCTAAATCTTGACACAAATGGGGTTCTTTTCAGTGGTTTCTTTGTTTGGGTGGTCAATAAATGTTCCCTGTGGCAGTACCAAGCTCTTTTCCTTGCTCTGGATATGAGCCGCTTGGGGTAATCTCTTGCACACAGTTTCTTGGGCAATACTTCAGCTTCTCAGAAGTAGTCCTTGCGCCACTTACAGTTTCTTCTAATTCGGGGAAATTGGCCAAATGGGAGCCCATCTCGTAGTGCTCTGGGGTGGTAACTGGTGTATTGCAACAATGTGTTCCTTTCAGTTGGTTTACGAAAAAGACATGTCCCTAGTTTGCCCTCTTCTGCGTGTATGGTAACGTCTAGGAATGGCAAGTCGTTGTGTCTGCAGTCACATGAGAAACGTAAATGTTCTTGGGACTGGTTAAGCCAAGTTATGAACGACATCAGGGTCTCCTCTGTAGGATATGAGATTTCTCCAGATGATGTACAAAAAGAATGGCAACATTCGGGGCAAAGCATGCGCCCATAGATACTCCCTTTATCTGCAGGTAAAATGTCTCCCGATAAAGAAAGTAGTTGTTCTGTAGGGCGATTTTGAGTAAATCCATGATGAAATCCGTGGGTATCTTGGCAGGCATGGGTCATTGCATGAGTAGTGATTTGATCACATTTAGTCCCTCAGTATGCGGGATGTTTGTGTAGAGCGATTCGATGTCTAATCCCGCCATCAGATCTGTCTCGATGTTGTAGGGGTTGTCGTCGATTGCATTGATCAAGTCGGTAGTATTCCTAATAAATGTGTCCGTGATGGGCACAAATTCTTTAAGAATGGAATCCAGGTATTTGCCAATGGGCTCCAGAATCGATCCGCATCCCGACACGATCGGGCGTCCGGGGGGGTTAATGTGGTCCTTGTGGATCTTGGGGAGGACGCACAAAACTGGCGTTCGGGGGTGTGGGTTGTTCAGGTACAGAAATTGTGTGTGTGTGATAATGTCCAAGGACTCTGCTTCTTGTGTCACAGTCAGAATTTTGAGTCTGATGTCTTGTAGTGGGTCCTTGTTGAGGGCGGTATGTACGGCTCAGCTTGCTCAGGCGTCTCCATGACGACGACAGCCTAACCTGAGCTTTTTCCCGATTCTTCGCCTGCGAGAGGTTTGTTCCTTTGATACATGATGCTATCCCTGGTCCCCATCTGGGATTTCCAACTCCGATCACCCGACTCATTCTAACCCCCTGGTAGCCCCCTTCCTCCTCAGATTTATTCTTCCGAGCACGATCACACACGGATCGACTCCTAGGACCCACCGAGATCGCTTCCTGCCCGATTCAAGCATGCTGGTTCCGGATTTCACGGTAAGTGTTTACCCTCGTCTCTCCCAGCACGGAACCCGTGTTTGCCCCACTAGTGTTTAATCATCACGCATTTTGTCCCACAGACGAACCCGCCTTGGACGATTCCTTGCTGGCCCTCAGCTGACCACGCGCAGCCTCCGGTAAGCGTGATTACTCGCATCGCCGGACTCCTTGCTCTGCTTGTTCCCCTTGACTCCACCGGCCCCTGACCACGACTACTCTTGCAACGCGACCCACTCCCACTATACGCATAGGTCATGCTCCTTCTGGCCTGCGCTCGCATCGGGCCCCAGCTCCCGTCGCACAATTTATGACCTAATTTCTACCCCGTTGCTACATTCCCATACTCCCACAGCCCCTGTCCCGCGCCCGGCGTATTGCCCTGGCTAACGGCCACACCCTTTCTTATATCTCTGCACCAGTTCCTGACACACTAGCCACATGCTCCCGCCGGCCTAAGTTTGTACCTATCCTCCGAGGCACCCCAGTCAGTCCACATGACCTGCCAACCCCGGAAAGCCCTCCTACTGTAGTCAGCCAGTTCTACATGCTTGCGCCACGCGCACTTCCCTAATGTCCTTCCTTTACCCCCATGTAAAGCACTGTCTTCTTACCCAACCCAGTCCTGATGATGATCCCAAATGATGCGGATCGAAACGTCGTCGACACACCAGCGCAGCCAAAGGCGCGTCAAACAGAATGGTTCATGAACAATAAATGCATTCAACTATAAACTAAAACTCCTGAAGTCAACCGGAACCATACCGTACCAATTATTCACTGTATATATTGTTGCACTAACTTCTTCACGCCGCCCACGCTGTTCATATTGTCACTTGAGTTGCTACTTCGGTTCTTCACTCACATACCACGAGCACCACGTAGAATTTAGGTTGTCACAAATCGCTTTTAATTATGTTATTACAGTCCTGTTACAACTGTAAATGACTTAATTTGTATCCCCTTCTTGATCTCTATGGATAAATGTTGCCATGAGCACATGCTACAAACAATTAGAGTCTCCTTGTTTCCTTGTGGATAATAGTGTATACATATCCTGATTAACTGCCTACAAATTATACCAGTTGGGTTACTTCTTGTTTTTACCACATTTTACCCCAATCCCAACACGGTATCCTCTGAGACACCCCAGTCAGTCCACATGACCTGCCAACCTCCTACTGTATTCAGCCAGTTCTACATGCTTGTGCCATGCGCACTTCCCTAATGTCCTTCCTTTAGCCCCATGTACAGCACTGTCTTCTTACCCAACCCAGTCCTGATGATGATCCCAAATGATGCGGATCGAAACGTCGTCGACACACCAGCGCAGCCATAGGCGCGTCAAACAGAATGGTTCATGAACAATAAATGCATTCAACTATAAACTAAAACTCCTGAAGTCAACCGGAACCATACCGTACCAATTATTCACTGTATATATTGTTGCACTAACTTCTTCACGCCGCCCACGCTGTTCACATTGTCACTTGAGTTGCTACTTCGGTTCTTCACTCACATACCACGAGCACCACGTACAATTTGGGTTGTCACAAATCGCTTTTAATTATGTTATTACAGCGCTGTTACAACTGTAAATGACTTAATCTCTATCCCCTTCTTGATCGCTATGGATAAATGTTGCCATGAGCACATGCTACAAACAATTAGAGTCTCCTTGTTTCCTTGTGGATAATAGTGTATACATATCCTGATTAACTGCCTACAAATTATACCAGTTGGGATACTTCTTGTTTTTACCACAGTGACATCACATCACACCTGAGGGAGCTCCTTTGGCTCCTCATGCACAAATGAGCACAATTCAAACTCCTCAACCACACGTTCAAGGCACTACATAAAACTAGCCCAGCATAACTCAACAATCGCATCTGCTTTCACAATCTTTCCAGACAACGTCGCTTGTCTGGACTCCTGCTTGCACACATCCCACGCATACAGAAAACTTGATCTGGCTGATGAGTCTTCTTCTTCAATGCTCCTACAGTGTGGAACAGCCTGCCGCTACACATAACAGTCTCATCCTCACTTCATGAATTCCACAAGAAGCTCTAGACCTGGCTTTTCGAGTACTACCATTACGCCCTAGTTATGGCTAGACTCACACCTGCTCAGCGCCACAATACCGTCCTGGGTGATAGGGCCATCTACAAATTTGCATTACATAACAATATGCTATCTACTTTAGTTATGACTAGGACTTGATAAGTGTGGCATCCAGCCAGGGCCCCCACCTTTAGATGCCTCAAACAAGAGGATTGTAAATGTCTATAATTCTGGAACTCTGCTGCATGAAGAATATCTGACCAGCAGCAGAACTCTTTTCCAACGGCTGTGGAAAATCCTGCAACTCAGCAGCAAGGATAGTTGATGCGACTTGCCTGGAAGAAGAGGAAGCTGTACTGCCCAGTGCAAGAAGCCAAGCCTTGGTGGTGATAATCAAGGTGAAAGTAATTTCAAGGAACACAGCCACAAAGAATGTACAGCCCTATTAGCCAGAACCAAATTGAGGATATATTATATTTAGTTCCTAGTCTATGTCGGGTAGGTCAAAGATCAACAAGATACATTTCTCACCTGTATGTGTAGTGATGCTGAATTGCCATGACCAAGCCCATCCTATTCCTCCATTTTGTTGGAGCTCATACCACCTCTTTTTTGGATGGTGGGATCATAAGGCTACTTCCCTTTTGCAATAGAGCTTTAAACGGTGTCCTTTTGGCTGCAATGGTTGACAGGATTCCATAACTGTTTGAACCATCAATCGAGCTGATATAGTTCCATAAATGAAATGGTTAGAAATGTTCCCTTTTGGTACTCGGCACATTTGATTTCATTGTATGCCCCAGGTCCAGTGGTGGCCCCTGCTACCCAAGATCTTTGAGTTTGGTAACTCAAAAAGATCAACTGCTAGGACTAGCCCATTTCTGGCACTATTAGTCCCACTGTTTCTGAGTTTGACTCTGATGACTAGTTGGAGCAGTAACTGGTGTCCTGCTGAAATGTGTGCAACGTATGGTTGTCACCAGATCCTAGTACATGTATTAACTGAACACCCAAACTTTGACTTTACAGCAATGCTTGGCACACTTGACCCATCATCTGCCTCTAGGAGCAAACTCAGTTCAGTTTTTCAGCAAATGGTATTGGGTAGAAACCATGCTTGTGCGTTGTGACATTTTTGCAGATCTCAACCCCTTCCCATGTGCTCCCCTGCACACAGGGCAACTGGGAAACTAGAACAAAGGTTGTCATACCATAGCAATCTTGAAACATTTAATGGTGCATTTAGCTCCTTTGACAAGCGTTGCTAGACTCTTGTTGGCAGAAGGGACCCAGCAGTGCAATGTCAAAGAGTGGCATCGGTTCTGAAATCACGCTCGAAGACGATGTGCTGGTTTCTTATCTTTTTAGCACCAAAACTCACTTTCAAGGGCCCAGGAACTGGAATTTGCACCACTTAACAGAGTCGTGCTCTCACCAGAGGAATCTAGGTGCTGCAGCTGAAGTGTTTGATGTCCCGGAGACTTCCAACAGGAGGCAAGCTCAATTCAAGCCATTGGAGAAAACTTGGACAGCAGGATGAAGAGAGCAAAGTCCAGTCCTCTCACTCCCAGAGAAGAAGCAGGAGACAGCAAGTCAACACAGCAAAGCCCCAGTCCCTCCTGGCAGTGCAGCAGCTCTTCTTCCTGGCAGGATGTCCTCAGTCCAGAAGTGTTCTGAGTATATGGAGTCAGAGATCCAACACTTATACCCATTTTAGCCTTTGACACAGGGAGACTTCAAAGAAAGGTCTTTGTAATGGCTCTAGACACTCTACAGGGGGGTATGCAGCTCTTTGTGTGGGGATAGACACAGCCTATTCAGGTGCAAGTGTCAACTCCTACCACCACTCTTGCCCAGGAAGACTCATCAGCCACCAGGATATGAAGGGCACACCTCAGCTCCCTTTGTGTGTGACTGTATAGAGTGAATTCACAAAGCCCAGCTGTCACCCTGACCCAGATGTGTATTCTAGGAACAGGTAGTGGAAAAGATTTGTTAAAGTAGGAAAATGTAAACTTTCTAAAAGTGGCACTTCCAGACCTGCAATTTAAAAACCAACTTCACTAAAAGATGTTTTTAAATTGCGAGTCCAGAGACACCAAACTCCAATATTCAATCTGCTCCCAATTGGAAGTTACACTTGTAAAGTGTTACAAAGCATCTCCAATGCTATCCTAGGGGATAGATGGGCCTTGCTGTAGTGAAAAATGAATTTAGCAGTTTTTTACTATAAGGATATGTAAAACTCAAAAGTACATGTCCTACCTTTTAAATATATTGCTCCCTGCCCCTGGGGCTATCTAGGGATACCTTACATGTAGCAAAAGGGGAGATTTGTATCTGGCAAGCATGTGAACTTGCCAGGTTGGCATGGCAGTTTAAAACTACACACACAGGCTCTGCAGTGGCAGGCCTGATACATATTTGAAGGGTACTCCTGCGGGTGGCACAATCAGTGCTTTACACCCACTAGAAGGATTGATTTACAGGCCCTGGGCACATGTAGTGCACAGTACTAGGGACTTATTGTTAAATCAAATATGCAAATCCTGGGAAGACCACACATACCATGTTTTAGAGGAAAGAGCATATGCACTTTAGCACTGATAAGCAGTGGCAAAGTGCCAAAAGTGCTAAAGTCAACAAAAAGATGGTCAGAAAAATAGGCAAAGGAAGGCAAAAAGTTTGCCGATAACACTGCAAAAAGGGCCAGGCCCAACAAGAGTCTATATACAAAACGAAAAGTAAAGGAACTGAGACGTTAATGCTTACAAAGACAGTGAAGATCTTTCAATCCATCCCCCTAGAATGTCATAGTTCACGTGACCTATTGTTATTTTGGTAAAAGAGACTTCTGTGTAATCACTACAAGTCTGTTTGGGGTGCTAGATTACTGCAGAAGTTCCTAAAACATTCTAATATTTGTTATAAATCACTATATTACTGTGTCACATATATTGTTAAAGGAAAATACAAAAAAGTGATAGATGGATTGCTTGAATTAATTTCAGCCACTTGTAATTACTCGAGATCACGCGACAGCCCATAATTTCTTTTGCCCGCCATGACACCTCAGATAAGACCCAGCCATATGAAAATCAGCCTCGTCCTGCCTTGTTCCTGCCCTGATTGAAGCAGTTCAGCTCAGACTTCCAAGCCATGTCCTTTCTGAACCAGAACATGAGCAATCCAAGACCAGTTCTGGTCTATTTTCGGCCTCTTCAGTCAGGTGCCTTGTGAGCATAGAACCCATGTCAGGGCATTCCCGTCGCACTTAGGGCATGACAATGAAAATACCAAAAAGTGATTGTTTGAATTCTTGAATTCATTTCAGCCACTAGTAATACTTGGGCCACATCTATGCCCAACAGTTTTTG